>NC_091930.1:0-600000 GCF_041260155.1 Ptychodera flava | reverse complement strand
ATATTATGACCTAACTCCATATTGTATAAACAAATTAAATATATAATTTATGACACGGAAATGAAAACGGATCGGAGAGAAAGAATTACAATTTAAGCATCTGGAACCTTGCACAGGAAAAATACTGTTGGAGTGTTGAATAGGATGATAAAATATAGACCAAAATAACAACAACAAAATAAGAAAACTATATAGACTTGTGTTATTGGAGTATTTATGAAACTTCTTACAGATGGTTTAACATATACTTAACCTTGCAGTTTCTGTGAACCTTGATTGTTCATTATAAAGTTTTTAAGGTATTACTTTTTTTAGCTGATGGTGTATATACTTGGCTGGTGTTTGCAGATCCATAAATAATTTAAATGGTAATATTGTGAAGTTCAGGAAATATCAAAAACATGTCGTATGTGTTAAGCTGTAGTATTGTGCCACTGCATGAAACCCAATGATACCCATGATTTTACGCGGGTTCAAAAACTGACACAAAAATATATGACTGCAATTTTTTGTTATTCCGACTGATTTACCGTCTTTGCTATCGCCTAAAATCACCGTTTTTGTTCGAAAAGACTGTGACACCAATATCTCCCAAACGCATAGATCGACTGCGTTGAGTAAGGTCGTATGTCATAGTATCTTCACAGTTTTGCAAAACACTCACCAACGATTTGCATAGGCCACGTATTGCATGATAATTGTTAGTCAGGAATAAATTGCGTTAAGTTTGAATATTAGACCTATATTGGTCAAGTTAGGATGGCATATTGAACATGAAAATACTCTTGCCGAATTGTCAGTTTATATGTAACAACAAAGGTCAGCTAGAACAAAGGCAATACAAGGGCTAGCGAACAGTGAAAAATGCCTTTAAATTAAACGTTCTGAAGGTCGGCGGTTTCTACTTCCGGCATCCAGTTTGACGGACCACATCAGGACATTGAGTCTATGGCTTCGAACAGCGTTGTGCAGGCCAAAGAAGCAACCGACGAACCAATAACTTGAACTGTTACCGTTTTAGCAAGATAGAAACTCCTTGAGTTGGTAAAATTTGGAAGTGCTTATATTAAGTAGGTTCTGTTGACTCGGCTTTCAGAGTTTCTCCCCTTTCTTCTGTTTTACCTAGTGGTAGTTTCGTTATTTACTTTGTCGTAGTTGATCCGGTGATAATTGTGACAACGTTCACATATTAGTAAGATACCCTTTCTTACTTTGGCGAATAAGGCAATCAAACGCATCAGATAATAGAGGCTACACAGTGATAAAACTTCGCGTAAGATTGTCAAAGGACAATACGTAACACAGCGAAGGAAAAGAAGAGGTCGTTACAAAACCAGTGCTAACATAAGACCAAGACAGCAAAGGTTGTCAGTATTCTTTATTAGCAATACAATAGAGGTACTCCTGGGCAATGCATATCATCGTCAAACGTACTGAAATGAAATAAGCCATAGCAAGAAGAAACCTTTGCTGTGACCAAGACTCCCTTACCCCTGCCCCTGGGGAAGGACATTCTGCAACCGCTATGGGAAAGCACATGACAGCTTTTTGTGTATTTCTGCGAGAGCTCTCTGCCAGCTCAATGAGTTAGTGGGTGTGTGTGTCAATATGTACGCACTGATAACAATGAATTTTAAATTTGGCGCCTACACCAAGCATGGCCAGTGAATGTCAGAAACGCCGTTCCACTTATCACGACACCCCCATCAAGTGTAACATTTTGTTTATCGCGTCCTAAACGTTTAGTACAAGTTCAGACGAGAGCTGAGCACAATCACCTAGGTTTTCTAAACAAAGCATAAAGAAAATTTTCGCTTGCAGTTTACACAGTGTCGCATGACTGTATGCTTTCTCAAAGAAGCAGGTCATTAGTCAAGATTTTAAAACTTCGGTACTTGGTGACTAGAATATGATGAATATGACTAGAAATTATATTCCATGAGGAAGCAGCAGCATTCATCTGTGCAGTCGAAGCTCTGAGGTCGAATTTGGATTGCAACGGGAAAACTCCGAGTCGTGCGACGGAAAAAGAGTTTTTTTTTCCGTCGCAACGTACAAGAGCTATGGCTGCTGCTACAGCGACATGTCAGAAAGAAGGACCATCAAAATTTGAGTTTTGTTGGTTGAGTTTTAAGAGAAACTTCATCACATGAACGGAGAGATCTGAATTTTGGTTTATGAAATCGAAAACTTTAGTGCATACATAGTCCCTCATAAATGAGTAGCTGGCAATAGTGTAATACTGTCACTAAAATTGTACTCGGATTCATTGGAGGAGAATGGACAAAATTGAGACATTCTTGAAGTTGGCCGGCAATGTTAATAGCCGTAAGTTGCTTACAGCCTCCGTGCGTTCCCGGCGTTACACTGGCTAGCCGGCATGTTAGCATTTTTTCTGTTTATCTGTGAATAAGTCAGCATATCAAAATCAGACTTCAATATATCAAAATTTGGCGACTGACCATACATAGGCTTAAATAAAGGATAAAAACTGCCGGCTAAGTACAAAGCTTTGATCGAGGTACAGGCCCGGGTACGGGCAGAGCGGATCCTTATCCCGGGAACGCCAGCACTTACAAACAGGTAAAGTTGGTCAGTTTTCGTTTTAGTGTTATGTCCCATAGGCCGAAATGTTTCTGCACCTGTAAATGCCGGACCCTTGTTCATAACAACGGAGAAAACATCAGTTTTGTAGTCATTGAAGTAACTTGAACTGCCTCATTGATACATGTCGTGCCGTCGACGTCGTAGCGATCGACACGATCGCAAGCGCAACACTCGTCGCTGACGTGTAATGCATACCACTATGTCAGCTTAGAGCGTACGGGCATATAAGCTTATGGCCGTGGTTTGAGGGACTGTGGGGCTTAAAAACTCGAAATTATCGTGTGTCGCAACGCATTTCTTTTCATTTTCGACCAAAAATGGTAACTTTGGTACATTTACAACATTACATGCATTTTTAATAGTTTGCTAGTATCCATTTCAATTCAATGGACAATGGAAACATCGTTTGGTGTCGCCGTTCTCATCTACCGAAAATCCAGTCGTTGTGGACTGACCAGGCGGGAGCGCAGAGAAATACGTAGAAGAGCCAAGTGTAGAATCTGGGATAGAGTGGGGATAATTTGTTTGCGTTCCTGTCAGCCTCATCCGAAACATTCTTTGTAGTTTTATCGCCCTCGTTCACGCTCAATATTCATAGACGTGGGCACTATCCGGTTCTCGAGGGCCTAGACCGTATAGTGCCCACGTCAAAATTTGTATGGTCAAAAGTTGGAGTGTATCCCTCTAGTGATAGCTAAGGAAGTGCTCTATGGCTAAGCCGATTGGTAGTATTTGAACACTGCTACTGTTGCCATTGTTTCAATGCTAGCTAAAAATATCGAATCTCGTGAAATATGGCTGACACGATACTATTGTAGAAACTATTGCTAGAAGTGAGCAGAAATACATTTTTGCAGTTGAAATGTTTGAAGTCAGCTTAATAATATAAAATATGATGTTTGTACATTTACGTATGAATAACAGAAGGCAAGTAACTCCATATGGAACAATTTCTGTGCTTGGTAGTATAGTGTTTACACCGGCGGAGCTAAATCTTTAAGGTTTAAATTTATTAAAGATTGTATTGTTGATGTTGATACTGCTCTTCTCCTGCGAAATCACTTGTTCATTTTACACAACTAGTGGAATTCAACATATAGAGTGTAAGCAAGTCTGCATTTTTAATCCCAACAGCAAAGAATAGAAACCGTACCTTTCTCGTCTTCTTATTCTTCTTCTTTCTTTTCTGCAAGATGTAAGGTGTTCCTGTCCTAATTCTTTGCAAATTTCTGTCGCTTTTTCTTGTTTTGGAAGTTTGTTTTTGCTTTCTCCTATTTAGTGGAGATTTTCCATGCACCTCGCATCTTGCCTTTTGTCATTAACAAAATTGTGCTTTTTTGCAGATTTTGGTTTCCTTCCCCATGTTGCAAGTGTTATAGCTACCTGTTTGCCTTTTCACCAGTTCTCTCCGTCTCGCTCCAGCATCAGTGTCTTAGCCATTTTGCAGTTTTTGCTGATTTTTTTATAGTCCAACTTCGCTTAGTATTTTCAGTTATTGACTATCATTTGCATAAAGCTTTTGTCAGATTTCAGTTTGCTTTTCGTCTAAATTTGAATTGATTTGATATTTACTTTTCTTTACAGGAGATTAACTTTAGTAATAAACGTTCATTTGAAAAATCAAGATCTTCTTCGCTTCTTCTTCTGCTTCGTCTTCTTTTCTTCTTCTTCATCATTTTATTTGTTGGTTTTGGTATCAATAGCTCGATTAAACATATAATCATAACCCTCTTTTACGGTTTCCATCAGATAAATCGTAGCTAAGACATTACAACTCGTGAAATTAGGCTTGTGAAATTATACTGTTATTTATGTTACTTTCAATATGAAAAATTTTCATGCTAAAATGTATGCAAAAACACATGTTGCAGTGCCAAAATTGAATTTACTTTACTTCACGCTGTTAATTTAATAAAATGTCGCTACCAGAGTTGTTGAAAAAGACAAATTAGTATTCCTTTTTTAAAAGGGGTGAGACGAGTAATTAACGATTTACAATGAGTATTAATATTGACATGAACTGAAATCTCTACAATCCAATTAGTTGCAGTGAATCATCCTATGTATTAACCTTGAACATCCACAGGAAGTTTGATGAAACTTCTCGAGGCAACGGAATGAATGCCAGCAGGAACATTGTGATGGTCTTTCGATGTAAATTAAAATTACGCTTCATGTTAAATCTTGACCGACGAATAGATAGGCGCAGATACATTATTGACAGGTTTTCTTGACTTTAGTCTTAGACAGTATACTGACATAGTTGAGTTTTTTTTTCTTATAGGCTTACATTTGCTATCCTGTATTAGATCTTGACTTAAATACTCAAGGTTAACAAAGCTGATAATCGTTCATGTAAAGACTAATGTGATTGGGCAATTATATTTCAGTAACGATAACAAGTGTACCCTTTTGATTTATCCGGAATCAATTTATGATGGAACTTGAAAGAAGAAACCCACCCCTAAGCAGTAGGCACACGATGCGAGGTTACAGTGTCTGATAGGGTGTCATCACATTCCCCGGTGAAGGAAAGCAAGGACTTTGACCGCTCAAGCATATTCCACTATGATGTAATACAACATACATACACATCGCCTGATCAAGGTAGAATAGTGAACGTGTTAAAGAATAATATGACAACTGACTATCACTGCTAAAGGGATACTAAAAGTCTGAATTAAAATTCTGCGAAATGCCCAATGAACAAATCAGTGACAATGACACAGTCTCCACTTGTTAATGGGTACTTTAATTACAAGTCCTCAGAGAGGAAAGAATCATCTTCATTAATTAGGTCTGTGATTAAAAATACTGTGCTACAGATGGGGCTCATGGCCAAAAAAGAGATCAATGGTGGTGAAAAAATGTAAGCCGCCACACTAATTACAAAAGATTATTAAAATGAATCAATGAATACTTATTCGACAGGATGCTGCCAATCATGTTTGCATCCTATCGTATCCTAACACTGACAGATTATCACCGGTACCATATTTCATAAAGGTTGATGCAGTACTTTAAACATTCACCCTAAAAACAAAAATCCATTTGACCGCTCAAGCATATTCCACTATGATGTAATGCAACATACATACACATCGCCTGATCAAGACAGAACAATGAACGTGTTAAAGAATTATATGACAACTGACTATCACTGCTGAAGGGATACTAAAAGTCTGAATTAGAATTCTGCAAAATGCTGGATGAACAAATCATTGACAATGACACAGTCCCCACTTGTTAATGGGTTCTTTAATTACAAGTCCTCTGAGAGGAAAGAGTCCTATTCATTCAGTCAAAAATCCATATATATATATATATATATATATATATATATATATATATATATATATATATATATATATTATATATATATATATATATATATACAAATGAAACCACTAAGTGTCATAAATTTGTATTTACAACACTATGAGATAAAAATCTGTACCAAGTTTCTTCGAATTTTACGCAGTATTGTGAATATATCACTCAAATTAATTAACTTGACATTGAAAGTGTCTTTTTCATTGTTAAAGCAATGTGAGCTTAACATCTGTACCAAGTTTCATGAAATTTGATGCAATATTTCCCGAAATATCAGACTAATTACGAAAATTCAATAATTGTCATGGTACTGCTACATGCTATTAAACAAATTGATTTGGATATGTATGACATAGGTCAATGTCCTTGTGCCAATATTGAATGATATGGGTGGAAATATGTCTGAGTTATAGCTCTGTACATGAAAAAATAGTAACAAAATGGCCACTAGGCAGTCGTTACATTGCATTGGAATGTAAAACAAATACACATGCATATTTATGATATTATATGATAGGTTAATGTCCTTGTACCAACTTTAGAAAAAAATCAGTCGATACATATCCAAATTATGGCTCAGGACATGACCAAATCATAACAAAATAGTCACAAGGCAGCCTTATTGCATCGAATTGTGGAACCAATTGACATGCATATTTATGACATAGGTCAATGTCCTTGTACCAACTTTGAATAAAATCCAATGATACATGTCTGAGTTATGGCTAAGGACATGAAAAAATTGTAACAAAATGGCCGCAATGCGGCCATATTGGATCATATCGTGAAACAAATTGACATGCATATGTATGATATAGGTCAATGTCCTTGTACCAACTTTGAATAAAGTTGGTTGAGATGTGCATGAGTTGTGGCTCCTTACATGAAAAAAATTGTAACAAAATGGCTGCCATGCGGCCATATTGGATCATATCGTGAAACAAATTGACGCGCATTTATATAATACAGGTCAACGTGCTTGTACAAACTTTGAATAAAGTTGGTTGAGATGTGCTAGAGTTCTAGCTCCTTACATGGAAAGATTGTATTAAAATGCACAGCGACCATATTGAATCGTATCACAAAACAAAGCAATATTGATATGCATGACATTAGTCAATATCCTTGTACTAACTTTGAATAAAATCGGTTAAGACATGCCTGAGTTATGGTTCCGTACATGAAAAAAATGTAAAAATAGCCGTCATGGGCCATATTGGATCATATCGTAAAACAAATTCGCATGCAAATAAATATTATATGATATAGATCAATGTACTTATAATAACTTTGGATAAAATCGGTTGAGATATGTCTGAGTTATGGCTCCGTGCATGAAAAAAATCACAACAAAATGGCCGCCATGCGGCCATATTGGATCTTATCATAAAATAAATCAGTGTGGATATGCATGACATAAGTCAATGTCCTTGTACCAACTTTGAATAAAATCGGTTAAGGCATGTCTGAGTTATGACTCTAAAAATTATAACCAAAATGAACGCCATGCGGCCATATTTTATCATATGGTGAAACAAATTGATGTGCATATGTCTAATATATATATGTCTAATATATTCAACTTTGAATAAAATTGGTTAAGATGTGCATGAGTTATGGCTCTGTACATGAAAAAATCGTAACAAAATGACCGCACGGCGGCTAAATTTGATCATTGACGTGCATATGTTTGATATATATGGGTCACCAGCAAGTTGAAATCAGATATTAGGTTGAAAAATCACATTTTCAGTTTTATTAATCTTTTTTAAGGGGGACATGTGAATTTTATCCTTGTGAAATTGCACAGCTGAATTCCAGCTGGAAATTGGAGAAAAGTGTTTACAAACTTACATACGCATATATTGCCTAGCAAGCTGCCCTGAAAATACAGGCAATTCTTATTGAGAATTACCATCACTTTAGCATTGACAAAATGACAACTAAATTTGGTGCACATTGATTCTTTTTTATTCAAATATATTAAAATACTCTTGACACATTATTTAAAAATAAAAAGACTATCAAAATGCATAAATTTAATTAACTGCTCCTGTAACATCGAAAGATTTCCACTTTGTCTTGAAAGACACTTTGAAACAAAGCAAAAGTGAGTTGTAGCTTTGTCACTTTGTCAGTATTCATTTAATAAATTATTACAAAAATATCACTTTGGAGTACATATAATCAGTAAAAATCTCATATCAGTCTCCCATCTAATGCAAGATGTGAAGGAGATTGGTATTTATTTATGCAAATGATATTAATGAGCATTGTTAAAATATTAAAATCTGATAATGAGTCATTATCAATGGTGAATATTCATTTACCTCAGATCTTGCACTGTATACAGTCTCCATTCCCTCAACGAACCTATTTAAATCTGAATCAAAGTATATTTTCGACATCAAATCTTACCACAGAAGTTGAAAATGACACTTTGTGAAGTGAAGTGCTCATTTTGCAGACCAGCATTCAAGTATTGTTCAAATGTTTGTAAGACCAATAGGACAAATGAAGATGAATGTAAAATATATCTGAGAGATAAACACCATACTAATTACATCTCCATATCATTATGTAAATTTTGATTAGCTGTACAAAATTGTACAAATTCTGACACTTTTTCAATGACCTTTGCCCTTTAAAATTCTTATGAAAATTGGTGGTTCACTGGGTTATTATTTGTGGAAAGATACACTACAGAAAGTATTACCTATATTTGGATTTGTTAGCTGATAAATAACAATGAACAGTTAGAAAATTTGCTTAGTTGCTGAAAATGTCACTAGTATGGAAAACAATACCTGCACAATTCCTAAAGATTTTGAAACATGAAAAGCCACAAAACATTCTCTCCATTCTCTCTTATTTACCTTGTGATATTTGTCCATACAACCACTATGAACCAAAGAAGGTACATATTACACTAGCTCAAATATTAAAACACCAACTTAACTTTTTGCTTTTGGACAACACACTTGTAAAGTCTAAAAAATATTTGTCTGGTAAAAAAAAAACAGTATAATTTTTCAAATTTAAAACTAGTACACATTTCACAGATATACATGTATTTTTCTGTTTGTCAAACAAAAGTCCAGATTAATGTCTCCGAGACTTTTTCAATGACCTCATGTGTTGCTTCCCAATGGCAGCAGATGGTGATCCATGCTGATCAGTAATGGTTGGTGAAATATCACACTCTATATTCTCTGGTAAGGCTGGCAGAAAGTCAATGCGGTGTTCATTTGGTACAAACCGATCATACATTTCTGTGAGTTGCTTCATCTTATCTGTACTGATCAGTCTTGGAGTGATGTTCTGAATAGCTGCTTGCTCAAATACTATATACATATTGGTAAAAACAAAATATTTCTTTTCAAAATACAAACTTAGACAAAACATTATATGCACCAATGTCACTGATAATGGCAACTGGTTTGATGACACTTTGTGTATTAAAAATATTGAAATATATTACAGTGTTCTCCCAAGGATTTTGTTTTTGGCAGAGCAGTTGCTAATTTACATAACAATAGACATAAATGTAATGGTAATGAGTTTCTATTGTTTACCAAAAATTACAGAGCGGGGGCTGCCACTATGCTAATACTCTGGGGAAACACTGTAACATGAACAATTATTACTTCTGATCACTTTCCAGCCTACACAAGTCATACCGTGGTTGTCACGTTAGCAAGTTGTGACCTGCTATCATAATAATTAAAAGATAGTGCAGTAACACTGATACGACATAACACAATGTACAACTTATGAATCATACACCTATTTGTCGGAGGTTTTGCTGTCTAACCCAAGCAGCAAAGGCAATAACAAACCAGGACAAATTATTTTATGTTTGATATTATTTTGGTTATTTTAGTGTCTTATGAAATATTCATACTAACTGAAAAGGGATCATCTCTTTACATGGCTATAAAGCAATCATGTTTACATCAATCATTTAAATTTTGATATGTACCAAAAGACCATATTATGGTAGCGTTCACATGCTATGGCCACGTGTAGAGCGAGAGTTTAATTTATAATATACCTCATGCTCATGCTCTGTTATTTACTAGAATCAGTCACATGATAGGAAAATAGAATGACTATTTCCCTAGGGAAATAGTCACATCAACTAATACCTTGTCATGTGACCAACATGAGTTCACAGCAGGTCATGTTGTTCAGTGTCGTCTGACAAAATGGCAGCTTCTGTCATGTCATTTCCAAACCTCAAGAGAAGTTATAGTAGAGTTGGTTAGACAAGGCAAGAGGAGTCGGTTAGACAAGGCGAGAGAAATGAGCCGTACACTTGCCAGTTTATTAAAGGAAGTTTATCAACAAATGAACAGCTATCAGGCCACAGTCATTGCTAGCCTCAATGATGCCGTCGCCAATGCAATGGATGTCACCTTCGCATGAACTGAATATGAAACTTTTTCAACACTGCAACAGCATAAGCATGAGGTTTATCATAATACACATATTACCTGACCAATATTTTGGCTAAAGCACCCATTCATTACTCTTTCATGCTCTCGAGTTACCAAAATCACATTCTATTTCCCTTAGCCTACGGCCTCCGGAAATAGCATGTGATTAAGGTAACTCACAAAAATGGGTGCTATAGCCCTCATGACCAGGCAATATATGTTGGGTAAAAACTGGTGATTTAGAGTATTTCAATGAGCACACCATACATAATCTATAAAACATATAAAATGACTCAAATATTGTAATAAATGAGTAACTTGTTCCTTTAAAACTGCACTACCTGTAACTTTTGTCTATTTGCTCACTAGTTTTGTTCTGCACATTCATAAAATTTTCTTGTTCAACTTGCCAAAAGTTACAGACAGTATCTAATGAAAGGCAGAGTTCCTTTGACATTGTAAGAGAAATTAAGATGCACAAACTTTGATACCTCTTGTGTAATATCCTGCCATGTGCCACTGTCTAACTCCTCCCTTGCCATGACAACTATTTAGCCATGCTGTCTCTCTCCTCTGATGTCATGGTATGCACCAATACCATGTACAACCACATTTTCATACTTGTCACGCAGGAACTTTCTCCAATCATTGAAATCAGTATCACACAGAATCTATTATTGAAATAAAATAAACAAACAATCTGTTGTCATTAAAATGAAAGAACTTGATGACCTGATACAAGGTGTGTGATATCATTTTATTACAACTCGCGTATAATTCTGAACTTGTGATTGGCTGAGATTGTGCCAAATGGTAAATTGGAGATATTGACATTAAAAGTAACATTGCCTGCTGGGGACTGATTTGAGGAAGTGCGCATCTTTTATGCTACATTACAATAATCATCATGCACCAGTTGTGTGTGTCAGACGATGCTTCATAATATGTTGAGTTATCGCAAGCTCATTTAGATGCATCTTTCAAATTTATAGTAAAGCACACTAGAACAGCTATGAAGACCATTATTAAGGAATTTAATCAGTATTTGACTTTTGATGCTGTTTGACTTGGAGGTATGGGAGCAGAAAGGAAAAGTAGACCAAAATGGTCAATGTAGATACTCTGCCATGAATTAAGATTAAGTTGCAATTTGTATATTTGTCAAGTAAGATTCAAATCATTTGTGACCAGGCTTCTCATAGTAGATATGCATGTATGCAGTAATACGGACAAAGTTACCTTAGCTTCACTATATGGTGAAGATATATCTTGCACATCTCTGACGGTGAACATGTCTTGTTTCTTCATCATTGATGATATGCGGGCAAACACCCAATCTGGCATTGATTTAGAATGTCAAGCTTGAGGGAAACAAATCCGAAGATACTGAAGTGTTTCATGTCTGAAACCAAACAGTCCATGGGTTAATTGATTATACTGATGATTAAACTTAACTATCTTGCGGTAAAGCTTTAACATGACTGTAAACTTCATCAGCAAGACATTTCCTAATAATTTGTATCCAAGGTAGATTTCATATACAAGAAAGGTTTGGTGCAATTTCGCAATTGCAATTTACATATTCAGTCTAATGAACAAAACTAAGTTTCAAAAAATATTGGCGTATTTTTTATCATTCAGCAAAACATTTTGTATTTTATTATCCTTTACTTTGTGAGTATGATCACAGTCATCTGCATTATCTAGATTATTAAATGTGGGTGTTTTCGCACAAATCTCATCTAACTTTTTTGTCAATCTCTCCTGTAAAATGAGTTTTACCAGTCAACAGTGAATTCATTTTGTGTACAGGTAACTTACTTGAGCATCATTTCTTTAATCCAACACACAAGCCATGTGTTCTTGTTGGTACTTGGAGCATTGCCCATTAATCCCATGACTTTGGTAATCCAGGAAGTGTCTAGGTTGTTAATATGGTGACTTAAAATGACAGAGTGTGACTGCTGTTCTTTAGTCCTAATCTTTCATCAAAGATGTATGTGTAGGCCTTGCCAGTGTTATGCTGGATGACAGCAGCTTCATCTATACACAGTTTCATTTTATAGTTGACATGGCTGGTTGGGGTGCTAAATGCCACTGTGGAAGTGTGATCACCATTTTGTAATCAAAGCTATAGCAAGCAAAATAGTCTGTCTTCATCTCTAACAGCTGAATTTCTTTGTCATGCGTTCTCATTGTCTCTTCACATTCTGGTATTTTCTTTTGGTGATCAAAGGCATGCTGACATGATTTCTTTTAGAAGTGCTGTGCTGCTGATTCTTCCTTTTTGTGTTCTGCCAAATGTTTCTTTAGACTTTCCACAACTAGTTTCACTCTTTCCAGTACATGTCTTCCGCACCTCCAGATTCTCTCATTATTTGTACTGTTGTGGATTTTGTTAATATTTCTTCACAGACCACGTCATTCAATTCAACCACACAAGTCTGACTTGTGTGGTTGAATTGAATGACGTGGTCTGTGTTGTGATAACCAGCCCTCTGCTGCTCTGCTGCTCACTGTCTCTCTTCCTAACTGTTGTTGATTTTGGTTAAATACGCCCGCAACAGACTGTATCAATTTTGTGTGGTAATTATTTTCTGACACTTATGGGATAGACACACGTGTAAAAACAGGACGAAAATAATATAAAGGTCCACCACTGGCAATGTATTCTGAACGTCCTATTGGATAGGTTTTTGAATCAACAAATTCAAGGAACTGTTCCTTTACATCGTTTTTGCTATTGTTGGTGACTTTTCCTTCCAGACCTTGACAAGCTGCAAATTGCCTCACTTTTACTTCATCATCACTGGAAAGACTAGCCCACCATTCATCCCACTGTAGGGAATTGTCTGGAACGAGGACATATTTTTCAGTTTCTCGTTTGTCACATGTCTTTTGGTTAACAGTACAACGGGATTGAGGAATTCTTGTCATTTGATGTCTCTCTGACTGGCTAGCCGCTGACGAGACACATCCAAAACAGCAATAATACACTGCTGTCAAAATAATAATTACCAACTGGATCAAACAGGTTTCCCCGGATCCATCTATTTTCTTTGACAATGTTCCTCCACTGCCTATTCGAACACTTTACAGGTTCTTGATGGGCACTCTGTCGTTTCTTTAACACATTACCCCAGTGTTGGATGGTAAAAAAACTGACAGCTGCCTGTGTTAGAACAGGTTCACATATGGAACACACATCAGAGGTTGACATGTTACTCTTACAATTATCTGTAAAAGAGAACACAAAGGAAAAAAATTAGATATTATACTGTACCAGTAATCTTATCAATGTGGGGCCATTTATTGAGTTAAAGTGCCCTTCTCAATCCCTGGTCCTCACATCAATGGATGTGTGAACTGCCCATTAACAGTTTGTCATTCTATTGTTTTCCATTTAAATTCTTATCGAATAAATATTTTTTATTAAATAAATCTGACAATTGATTTGGGCTTCAAGTTAATACTGAACAATGCCAGCGGTAAAGGAAATTCATGATTTGTATTATACAAGTGTTAATATATTTTATAGAGTACTATCGAGAGAAAGAGGAAAGGGGAGACGGAGCAAGAATTCAACGTAAAACACTCATATACAAAGGTGATTGTTCAAAACAGTGTAACACGGAAGTAATGCTTGTCCGCGCTTGATAAACATAATCATGCAAAACCTACCACCAAAAGTACAATTTAAGCAAAATTGAATCATGCATAAAACTCTAATAATAAATAAATGCAACTTTGTTTGCAATATATGTGACTCAATAATGAAATAATGGCCAATGCCGTGTGACACCTTCACAAACTCACTACTCACCATCAAACTCGCAGTCACGTCGGGTCAACTGACGGGTAAGGTCAGGACGAAGGGTGTAACTCGAACCAGAAACTCCTTGGAATAGGTACCAACGCGATCAGGGAGACACACTCCTCAGGAACATACTCTGGATCTTGACTGAATGTCTGTGACGACGCCAGACTAGTTGAAGGGTCAAGATTTTCCATTTCTGTAGGCAACGAACGTGAACAAGATCCATTGTGATCGACGCCATATTGAGGTTATGAGTTGAGGTCATTGTACTGATCCGTAAACATACAACCGGTCAAATCATTCAAGAATCGAAGTGCCGTCAAAATTTCCGGGCAAAACCTTGGTTAATTTCGGTGTTAAGTGCCTAATTATCAGATAGGATTGCTTTGCTCCCGGCAATTGTTTTATATTGATAATCTTTGAGAAGGTCGGGGTTGACAAGCCGCCAAACATTATGGTCCCTCTAGCCTCTCGCCGTAAAGCCACCATGTCAATAACGAAACCCATTTACTTTTCAATCAGAAGACGGCAGAAAACCTCCCAATGGTGATACAATTCGTTTGTTGAAGAATGTATTAAAAGTTTAATTAACGTTTGAGTAAAAAATCGCGGTCCTTCTGAATTTTCCCTTACCAAAATTCACCCTACATTTTGCCTACTTTATGTAGCCCGTGAAGTGTACATATTTCTCAAAACTATGTATTATCTATGTACAGAATCAGTAAAGAAAAAAGATACATGTTTTACACATAGAGTGTACCTATATAGTACACAGAATCCAATGTGATGCTACTTAAAGCTATCCAATATTGGAACGCTTTTGTATACGTAGAGCGTACTTTATTTAAGGGAAACTCCGTGAAAAAAAGTATGCATGGAGTGTACTTGTTGTGGAGGGGTAAAAAAGTGTACACAGGGCGTACTTGATTTCGTCGAGCATAAACAAGTACACATAATGTATATGCTAGTCATCCATTATCATATCGACTGCGGGGGTGGGGGGGTGTGTGATCGATAGGGGTTACTTATTCATGCAGTATTGATAAGTTACCTTAGTCTCTTGATGTTGATTGTCAACAGCAACACTCACCTCATTTTCCTGTCTCTTATTCAAAGCACACACTGAAACAATCATATTGCTTAATTAACAACAGTGATCATACTTTAATAACAGTGTGAAAGATAAACAACAACAATGCATATTTTGAAAGATGACGTTACCATTACTGTTGTGTGCGTTCAAATATTTGTGTCCAAAAATTCTAACTCTTGTATTTTTAGAAAATTTGTGATGAGCAATTTAGGATATTGTAAGTGACAGACTAACTTATAAACCAATACATTTAAATATTTGCCATTAATTTTAGCACTTATTGGCCTTGTGTAATAAAAGAAATCTTCAAATAAGCATTAATATTTCAAACAGCTAAAATATCATTATAAATGACAATTTCACCAAAAAACTTAAATGTACGAAATGGTGTGAAAAAAATCAGTATGATACTGTTGAAGCTTGAGCAAGAAATAAAATTCTTGTGTTTAATTCAGCAGCTTGAAACAAAGAGCTAAACTACAGTTTCTCAGAAGTTTGTTTTATCGGCATGAGTACTGTATTTTGACAACATTATCAAAATACTGTCGGAAGTGAAAAGGTTTTACAAAATATCCAAACTTGCATTGTTCAGCATGTTGACAAATAGTAAAATTGCTTATTGTACTGTCCTGAGTGATGTCACACTTCATTATAAGGTAAATGTACATATCTTTTCTGTAAAATAGTGAAATGTGAAAACAGCAGTCCAGTAAAAATGATTGCACAGTTTGAGATGGTTTGTTCTAAGGATAGGTTTCACTGTACTTGCATTGTGAAAAATGTAATGATGAAATGTTCTCTGAGTATGAAGTCTCTGTTGTGTTGAAACAAGTTTGACAGATTCATGGAATGCTTCACTCACTGTTGGTTATATCAGTCAATATCAGTATCCATTTGTACACCAGAATGCTCAGGAAATGTATTGCCATGGATACTGCCATCTCCATCGTCACTTCTGCTTCCATCAGTATCTGTTGATCAATAGTTAGATAACAATAGTCAGCATGGACTTCATGTGAGCAAAAATACAAATACGTTAATTTCACATAAAGTTACACTCATTGCACTATGTGAGGTGCTTGTAGGGAAGAGAAAGGAATATATGAAATTTACCAATAATTGCAGAAACAGTATTAGGATCAATGCTTTCACGACAGTTAGCTCCCTTCAAGTTTTTTTCCAACCAGATCCTTTGTTTTGTAGAAGCATTGCAGCAGGAAGAGTGCTGCCTTGGTCCCAGACTCTTTCAGTGTATTCCTTTATTCCTTGCATTGTTCATCTGCTGTTCATAAGTAAATACTCTTGAACCAGGTATAACTGCCAGCATCTTCATTGTAAGAAATGATGAATGCAATAAAAATAAAATTAGTATGTGACCTTGTTTATTACAATATTTATGTAATCAAAGTACTTGACAACTTTCACAAAAATGCAGTTTCTAAAATATATAAAACACATTCACTATGAAGAACTTCATCAGTAAACCTGTACTGCTCAGAATGGCACAGGCAGGTAAAATGTTTGCTACCAAATAGAAAAATAAGTTCTGTCTTTAAAAGCAATTACAGTATTTGCAGTGTACTCTTTCATAAATTTCACATTTATTAATATAAGTTGATTTAACGAAAATATGATGATGGAGCTGCATGGTCCATTGATAACATGTTTTCTGGGTCTGTCATGCTGTTGGCCATGCAATCCACCGGAATTGTCACAAATGATTGGTTGAAGATGCACGTGATATGGGCTAGCTCGGAATTAACGGACAATCACTGATACCGTGGAATTTGAATGGTCTGTTATTACGTAACCCTTCCTTACATTGTGAAGACAATGATACAAATTTTCTAACTTATAATCATGGTTCAGTGCGTATATTATACCTCAATGTCTTTCAAAAATGTTTGGGAATTAGGTCTGATCATAGTTAAGATACTAAGATTGTCGGGTTTTGGCCGGTTTTGTGTATCAATGAACCCAAGGTCAAATGCATATGCCTACCAGTGCATACGATGAATAACGATGACTCGAAATATTGCACGACTGAAACCATAAAACTTCATATTGAATACTTACCATGGTCACCAAAGTGAGTAGATACTTTCTTGCCTCTTGATTTTCCCATTGTTAGACGATTTATAGTTCGCTAGAATGAGTTTTTGCGGACGATACGGTTTTTAATACACTGCTCTCAGCTGCTGTTGATTGAAATCCAGTCTCCAAATCTACCCGCCGGGACAATTTGCGCGTGCGCAGTACCGCCAGAATTAAAACATTGCGTGTCATTGGTTAGATTCGTAATGCAGTGATAAGGTCTTTAGATAATTTCAAACTAAGTGAATCACCTGTTTTTTTATAGTTTAAACTAACAAATGAACAAAAATTATCCCTCAAATTGGTTCCCAAGCGAAAACTATTATGACAGTTGGATGTTGAACGAAGTGACACTGACCCTTGACCTTTGTGAGAGCCAACGGCAATGCGTGTAATGTTGCATACGGTACCATT
This sequence comes from Ptychodera flava, assembly GCF_041260155.1. NCBI lineage: Eukaryota > Metazoa > Hemichordata > Enteropneusta > Ptychoderidae > Ptychodera > Ptychodera flava. The sequence continues at coordinate 582,203 of NC_091930.1, read as the reverse complement.
CATCATACAAACATGGCGGACGCAGTAAACAACAAGGAACAATATCGTCGATCAACTACAAGAAAAACGATCACTGTTTTACCTTTGCCATTTGAAAAGCCCACATAAAGGATTACAACGAATGACAAGATGGCGATGGAACAGCAACGATGACATAGTGTTTCGCAAGCTCAGAAGCAGCCACCGGTGACACGGTGTCTCTCATATCGAACTTCGGATGCAGCTATTTTGCGGGCTGCGGGGCTGCGGGCTGCGGGTTGCGGGCATGAAAAAATGTGTGATTTTTGGTATCATTTTCGCTAGTAGATAGAATAAATGCTAAAATAGTATCTAGATGTATTTGTTTATGGAATAAAAGCCGTGAACTTCTTGAATAATACCGTTATTTTAGCTTACATCTGGTAAAGTACCACCAACGTCAGAATAGTCCATTTCCCATCCAACATTCGCCGTTGCACAGCGCACTGCCGCGAAGCTTTCGAAATGATATGACTGAACACGGATGAGTAATAATATGAACACAAGACAGATTTCACAACAACTCGCTATATTAACTTTTTATGTAATGATTAGGACGGATAGTTTAAAAGTAAGTTTCGGATCGTTGACAGCACAGATGAACTGGGAGATGAACTTCGGTTCGTTGAAACTCGACACGCCTAATAATTTGTTACTTTTTCATAGAATGCCATGCCCTTCTCACACTTCAGATTAGTTCAACCGCCGATAAAAGCACAATTTTCAGAATCGTTTTCAATGCCGTTTAAAATTATTTTATTGTGGTGAACACGATAATAGTCCTAGGAAACTTTTCATAGTCACGCTGGATCAATGCATATGGAGCGACTATCATGCTGCAGGTGCAAGTCATAGAATATGTTCATGATATTAGGAGATACACAATTATTGAGAGCTGCAGAACACAAACTCATCCAAAAATATTCCTATTAGATCGATTCCTGAAAATAAGTCAACGCACCGACGTGTTTTTTCCGCTGAAATTCTCGCGTAAAATGTTAGCGGGATGTCGTTCTCTGTGGTCGTGACCTCGGTTGAACCGAAACGGCAAAGTAAGCTAAGTCCATTGTCGTACGTCTTTTTCTTTTAAAGATTTCATGAAAAATACACGGCATTTAAATACACAACACTTCTACGCTTTTTGAAGTCAAATCTTTCCTTACACATTGCGTTTAAATAGGCATTGTTTAATTGTCTGTATGTGTTGCCCTAGAACCGAATTGTGAATAGATGCATTACAAGAATTTACTTCCTATGGCCTGATACTAGAAATGTAACAATTTTCATTCCGCGATAAGTGGCGACATTTCCGAGGCGCGAATTGTTTTTGTCAGTCTGGTATTATTTCTCACTCACATCCATGGCAAGAAAGAAAAGTGATTTCAGATCCCAAATTATTTGTGATGGCCAGGCAGCTCGGAATAAATAAATTGGTCCTCGGAATCGCCGCTTTTAGTTTTGCAGATTTGATTTTTTTTCAGAAACATGACGTATTTTCACCCACTTGGTATGGTCTGTTATGGCATCTTAAGTCCAAAAAATCAATTTTACAGCATATATGTTTTCAACAGCCTTCAAATGTATTATGTTAAAATACACAATATGGAATATGTTGTGTTTCATTAATTTTAACCATCTTGACCTGATGTTGAAAATATGGACTTGGCAGGAAAAGGGATACTGTACGATAGACCTGATCATGATTATTGATAATAGACACCTTCTAAAGGTTTTATTTCTTATATACTAAATGCCATATTACATATATTAGAAATCTAGCCATAATTCTAAAAACCCGCAGCCCGCAACCCGCAACCCGCAGCCCGCACTTTAGCAGATACCTCGAAGCTTCAATATGGTTCAGAAACAGCTGGTGAAAGTACGCGTTGTACGCGTGGCACAGTGCAGTGATACGCCTTCGTCGTCACCTCGAAACAGCATTTGCAGCGATATGCATACCGAAATTCCACATAACGAAATGATAACCAGTTATTACGAGTTATGATGGTATAACAGCAAACTGACATTGACAACAACTCTGAACTAGATGATTGCGAGAGTGAAGTGGTCGGAGAGGCAAATGCAGAACCGGAACGCGGAAGTACTGGTGCATGGTGACTACCGATAGTGGAGCAGCTTTCAACGCCATTGATTCTCACGTAAGTAGTCTAATATTTTGATAGTTGCATATTCTTTTGCGTGATTAAAAATAACTATTCACATCCTAAATTCTTTAAATCAATTGCTCAGTCACCCCTCACTTTTAATACTTTCCATACACTGTGTTTTCTCAGCAAAAATCAAAAAGGTATTGAACTGTAGATGCGTGTGTTATTTGCCCTAAATTATTTATGCTCGGACAGCATAGTTTGTTTCTAAATGCGTGAATGGACTGAATTTGATAGAGCCAATTGAAAAATCAACCATCTACTGCACAGAGTATTGATCGACATAATTCCATAGGTTGGTTTTACATGACATACAGGCTTCTTTAAAACCATGTTGCTTTGTCAGTATGTAGCTCAAAATTACATAACCAATGATTGAAGATTTTCAATTTAGACATTGTTATTTGCCAATGTACAGAATGTAGAAATAGGAAAATCTGCCTTGCAGTAGACTAAAGCAAAGGACACAATTAAGAGAAGTCATATTGTGTTTAATAGTGTTATTGTAAAGCCTATGAATTACACAATTGTACATGCATATTAAAATATATACAACTATTGCATACAGTGAACATAGGATACTATTGGGGGGGGGGGCATTTATAATAATATGAAGCTTTGCAGAAAATGCAGTATATAGATAATTTATTGCTTTCTATTCTTTATTGTAGAGGAGAAGGCAAACATAGTGGTCTGCAATATTTAAGACACTACAGAATCATACCAAACACATACAAGATGTTCTGGACGAAAAGCTGTACAAGAAGCATCTTCAAGCAGATGGATTCTTCATCCAAACTGATGATGAAAAGAAAAACAAGGAGCTACATGTCTCTTTTCAAATCAACTTTGATGGTGTAGCACTTTTCTGTTCATAAAAATTCAGTGTTTGGCCTGTTTACATTGTTGTGAATGATCTCCCTAAAGAAAGGTACGGAATGCTACTGAATTTACAGGTAATATCCTAAGTACAGGCTATTTCTGCTTGACCACGTTACTTACAAATTTGTTTCCTTGTGTACAACAAGTATGAAGGTAAAGTGCATACTTTATTGTCCCAATCCAGTTTTCTGTTCAGATGTGTGTGTTTGCAAAAGGGTAGAACATCTTGCTGTCATAAATCAATTTGAAGAGATGAAAGAAAAAATTGTGACTGACAGTCTTTTCACTGTTCCATTCCACATATTTAACTTTTACATAAAGATAAACAAGCAGTTGTGGCCATCCCTGTAAGCCAAATTTTATGAGGTAATGGTTTCCGTTGCTACACTCAACAAAGGTTGTAACTTTGTTGTCACACTCCTAATACATTTGAAAAAGACTGATTTGGACCATGCAATGTGCCTGATTTAAAATTAAATAAAGATGAATTTACTGTATATTAAATATTTTGTAGATGCAGTTTTATTTAATATCAGTGTTTCACCTAGGATGGCATCAACAGGGGGGTCCCCCTTTACCAGAAAATTTAGGGGGATTTCACCAGTTCATGCATGTGTTTTACCTGTATCTCTAAGGTGTGACTGGCGCCATTTCATGGGGCAGGTCCCCCCTTGACAAATTACGGGGGGGGGGTGCCAACATGTCAGCTGAGGGGAATCCCCCTGTCCCCCTCTCTAGATGAAACACTGTAAAAAAATCATGCATGATTGCAAACAATGATATAGTTTTTGAAGTGCAGTTCTTGTGTAAGAAGAACACAAACTTAGAACACTTTGTCATCATGCTATTTCATAGTCATGCGAAGGCAAGTTGTGTCAGCTCTATATGTAGTCTCCTGGATGAAATGGTTGAGCATTAAAGAACATGTGAATACCACAAGTTGGCACAAGCAATGTGTGAAATAGATGTTGCTGTCTCAATCTGTGGCAATTTCACTCCCTGATTTCAGAGGTCAGTTAGCCATCCAGTCGGAGTGTCACTTGAAGCGTACCCACACTATCCATATATCTGACTTAGACTCTGCTGTAAATTTTCTTCGCAATTTCTGACTCAGACTGCAGTTATCTGCTTAGAGTGCACAGTTAAGTTTAGACTCTGTAATGATGAACTCTGGCAAAGACCATGGCTATTGCAAAGTTATGTAGGTTTCGCATAGCCTTGGAACTGTTGACAATTCTAACCTTACACTCTCATGAAGATTTGCAGCACAATTGTAGGGACTGAGCGTACTCGGACACTACAAACTATTTCTTGGGGCAGCTTCGTTCAAATTTTTTCTTACCTGAGGCATGTGCAGTAGGATTCAAGTATATGCATTTACTACAAATTTTTCCAAAATGATACTTTTCACAGGGTCTGAGTATACATTACATCTACTTTCCAGTATGTTTTTTTGGTAAGGGTCTGTATAATAACCGCGGTAAAATGCGTGCGGCAGGAAATCATAGCGCGTATCCAGTTTTTACCGCACAGTTGGCAATCGTACTACGTGAATTTTTCGTTTAAATTGTTCTGAAAGTTCGATCATAAAACTATTAAATAAAACCGAAGTCAAAATTTAGTTACTTACCTGGAATATTCTTCTATGATTCTAGTTGTTTCAGCGGAAATAACGATGTTTATTGAGCTATGTAAATGGCAGTCCTCTGTCAGTCACCGTTATAACATTCTAATTTCGCGCGTACTCTGTTCGTGCACGTTATTTGCATAACAATAGTTATCGATTATATCTGATTTCTACTTGCGTGCGACCCATATATATATTTATAAGTGTCCTTGTACCAACTTTGAATAAAATTGGTTGAGATATGCCTTAGTTATGGCTCCGTACATGAAAAAATCTTAACAAAATGGCCGCACAACGGCTATATTGGACAGTATCACAAATAAATCAATTTTGATATGCATGACATTGGTGAATATCTTTGTACCAACTTTGAATAAAATTGGTTGAGATATGCCTGAGTTAAGACTCTGTACATGAAAACATCGCGGACGCACACACGCACGGACATGACCAAAACGCATAATCAATGTGGATATACATGACATTGGTGAAAGTCGTTGTACCAACTTTGAATAAAATTGGTTGAGATGTTGGTCAGTTATGGCTTCTTACATGACAAAATTGAAGAAAAATGGCCACACGGTGGCCATATTGGATCGTATCACAAACAAATCAATGTTGGCAGGCATGGCATAGGTGAATGCCCTTGTACAAAGCTTTAATAAAATTGGTTGATATGTGCCTGAGTTATGCTCCGTACATGAAAAAATCGTTACAAATGGCCGCACGGCAGCCATACTGGATCGTATCACAAAACAAATTAATGTTGACATGCATGGCATAGATGAATGTCCTTGTAACAACTTTGAATAAAATTTGTTGATATGTGCCTGAGTCATGGCTCCGTACATGAAAAAACGTAACAATATTGCCGCACGGTGGCAATATTGAATCGTATCACAAAACAAATCAACTGCATAAAAATGACATATGAATTAATCCTTGTTCCAAGTTTGAATGAAATCACTCCAGACATCTCTGAGATATCTGCGTGAAGGGACGGACGGACGCACACACGGACATGACCAAACCTATAAGTTCCCTGGACGGTTTCTGTGAAGACTAACAAGGCATGATACAGCATGAGACATTATGGCTAGAGATACAGGATAACATTGACATACTGGCACCTTCTAGTCATTTGTCACTGTCATATTGTAGACTCCAAAAGTACAAAACATAAACAACTAATGCTAAACAGATAGAACCAGTGGCACAGATGAATATGAGTAGTAAAAGAGACAGTATAGACCACTTTGGAAGTTAGGGGGTCTTTTTTTCATCACCGTGGAGACGTACTTTGTTTCACATGCTAGGGGCCTCATTTGTAAACTACATAAAACATGGAGTATTTTCTCGGCCATGGCATTCGGCTGTGTTCAAGTGCGGTGTGCATCGAGTGTCTGTCTGAATTCAGATGGTTTCAGTGCAGCAGTGCCGACCACAATAACAATGGATGACGAGTTGGATAATCTCTCTCTCTGACAAATTCTCAGTTGGCTGCCGCGTAATTTGCCCGGGCATACCAACACTGTAAGTATTATTATCGATTTATTACGAGTGTGATGGTAGATCAGTCTGAGCCTGCTTGAGGCTTACTACATTACGTCATTGCCTTAGCCTTTGTCCCACGCGCGCGCGGCCAGATTTGACAGATATATCGTTCACTGGCAGAGTTCCAAAATCTAGATACTTTGTATCAAAGAGTGTTTCCTTTTAGGGTTGACTTTGACAATGAGTGTTTCCATTTAGGGTTTAATCTTGGCAAACATATGGACATAATCCGCCCAAAGTTTATAAATAGAGGTCAAATTATGAACTCTAGGTGCACTCAAGACTTTTGACACGGAGGTTATCCCAGCCCCTTTGAAGGTAAATTGTAGCTTGTGTCTTTGTTAGCTAAGCTTCATTAGTATACTAGAATAAGTCAAAATGTTCATCGAAAAGACGTGCTTTGTGTACATATTAATTTGCTTGTCGCTTCCTCACAGTATAATCATTACGTTTTCCAGCGTAGACAGCGAACACAAGGATGACCGGTGCACTGTAGTATATTCGCTTGTAGTTGATTTTCTGTGTGTTGATTTTTGTGGGTTCAAAGTGCATTGTTTTATGCTCATAATACTGCCTGCATGTGATAAAGTTGACGTAGACTCCTTTCTTTGGAGGAATGTCTGCCTTATGTGATTTTTTATTCCGATTATTCAATTTTATTTGCATATCTAACCATTGACGCCGAGTGGGATGACCTGTCGCTGACAGATTCCCAGTTGGATACCGTGTTTGCCGTCGTCGACGCTGCTGCAGACCAACACTATGAAAATAATGTGAGTATGTGTTTATTTATCTACTGACGTATTCCCTTGTGTGTTGTGGTTGATTTTGTGAACGTGTGTGTTTCTCGGGCAGGGTTACCCGATGTGTCAAAGAGACATTGTTGTGCTCACAATGCTGTCTACAGGTGATAAAATTGTTTCGAATTTCTGATTAATGTTTGTTCAGTGTGCGTACGTTCATGGACACTGTCACTGAGTTGTGCAGTGTGACCTAGATCAAGTGTTTGATCTCATAATGCTGCCTGCATGTGATAAAATTGACGCAAACTCCTTTCTTTCGAGGAACGTCGGTCTTATATGTATTTTTTGTTTAATTTTATTTGTACAGAATTTAACCATGGATGTTGAGTGGGAAGAGATGTCTCTGACAGATTCCCAGTTGGATACCGTGTTTGCCACCGCCGACGCCGCTGCAGGACAAAACTATGAAAATAATGTGAGTATGTGTTTAATTATCTATGACGTATTCCCTTTGCGTTGTGGTTAATTTTGTGCATGTGTTTGTCAGGCAGGGTTGCCCGATGTGTCGAAGTGACATTGTTATGCTCACAGTACTGTTTACAGGTGATAAAATTGTTTCCAATTTCTGACTAATGTTTGTTCAGTGTGCGTACGTTCATGGACATACCGAGTAGTGCAGTGTGACCTAGATCAAGTGTTTGTAAACACTACATAGACGTGTCGACATATCAATTGAAGACATAACATCGCTCAGTTATGGAATGTTCTCAGGCATATTTGATGTTGCCCCTCGCCCCCCCCCCCCCAAGCTGTCTGTGATTTCCACTATAGATATAAAACAATTTTCTTAGGTAGCTTCTGCCTTTGTTTTGGTATTTGAGAGATAAAACACGATATTTCTTTTATCCCTGAAAAGTATTCCTATAATATTGATCTTCCTTGTGTGTAGAATATCTTGGTCGTGAAGTTCCTGTTTTTGGGTGAAATTTTGGAATAAAAATGTACGAGAGGCACAGGTGTACATTTTGGCGTTTGAGACTACCGTTAAGTCTTGATTGACAAGGGATTACGCTAAGCAAGCAGCGTCACAGTATTCGCATGCACTTAGACAACATCCGCTGTGAAAATCCCATTAACACCTACCGTTCACTGCGTGGGTCAAGACCATAGAGTGTACCTAGGCGAAAGGTGGGTCTTACCGTTTTTCTCATAGGGGTGGCCGCTCCCAAAAGATCATAATTTATCGACACAATCGGACAAGGTCAGACTTATGACATTGTTGACGGTACAATTTAGATTACAAAAATGGCCCACACACTAAATGTTTTATCTGGGACATTTTTGTGCTTTTGTAAAAGCACCAGGAGTGGTGGATAAGTTTCGTAATGTTAAACATCTTGAAGAGGCTGTCCCGTATACATAAATGGTACGTTCCACTGGCGGCCTCAGTGACAGCGGGAACACTTGAATACCGCAACAGACACCCTTCACATCTTCAACATTCAAGCAACATTCGGCCTCTTTCGGCCGAAGTTTCGGCTTCTTTTGGCCCCAAGACATTTCGACACCCCCGTTACGATTTATTTTTTCCCTTCAAACTTATTAGTAACTGACAGACCAGTCATATTCATAAGCGTGACCCTTGCGTTCTGACCAGTATGACTTTTACAGTGCCGTTTAGGCGCCGCTTTTCAAACTTTGACAGTGTCGGCGGCTATTGCTATTGAAAATGATATGAAACTCTTTCCTCACGGTTTTTCACCATGTTCTCACAAACTTTAAAGCATGTGAATGCTGACACTATACTTCTCAGTGTTTTGATTTGTAACATTTGGCACGAGTTCCCCCAACCAGGTAGTGCCGAAACGTCTTTGGTCGCGTTGCCTAAACGTCTTGGCGTCGGAAATTGTGCGGCCGAAACGACTTTGCGCCAAAAGGTCTAGAAACCCGACATTGTCCGTTCGATGAGAATACTGAGTGAGTTGAACATTTATGAATAAAAATGAAATATCAGAAACCGCGGCACTTGAACTACTTGGATTAGAAAATACAAGGTGGAAACAAATTGCATGGGCTTCAAGACATCGACAGGAAATTTTCCCAAGGCAAAATACGTAGCGATGCAGAAATCACACGCCACAAAACAATAGCTGCTTTGGTTTGCAGACGTTTTGGCACAATGGCAGTGAACTGATAATGTCGAAGTCGTTTCAATCCCGCGGTCCCGTTTTTCCTTGTCCCATTTCGTTACCGACCTTGACAAGGTAAAAACACGTCGACTAACAAATGTTCATCGTACACCGGACGAATGTGAATCAAATGATTTTATGGGAATGGACACGACAACATTGCTATCAGTTATCATGGCAGTAGCCAAAATGCTGCAGGACCGAAGACAAATTTCAATATGAATTTGACCGTCACAACGTAATAACGTAATCGCCCTGAGTTTTCATCAACATGTCATCATTGGTCGGTAAACCATTGAATGAGACGCTTACGGGCTAACTACTTGAATACAGTGCAAAACACCATCCTAATCCTGAAATTTACATGAAATGAAGACGGGTCTGATATCATATTCGCCTGGAATCGATGGTACTCATGTTGGATACGAACGACAGCAGAGAGTTATCTATCTGTGACGTATGACGCTTGACGAGCGGTCTATCGCATGCAACTTGCGCTTGATGAAATGACGTACTTTTCTCTATGTTCATGTTTTCTCAACTTCTCTCCTTTGACTTTTATGCCGCCGACAGGCGATAGGCTCATTTTAGCATTAATGACTCCAGAAACGGTCTTCACCCACAGAAATGCTGTACAGAGTGAGGACGAACTATTGTCTCAGAAATGCTCGTAGTTTGATTACTGTTAATCGGTTTTCAAGGCGCGTGAAGATCTAAAAAATGGCTGCTCACTAGAATCCTCGGTTACTCTAACCGTAATGAATCACAGCATGGAGCTGTTCTTTTTGTCTCCATGATCACAGACACCGCAAATGTACATCCACATACAAACGCAGGTATTTTTGTTGTCAGCCAATATTGATTTCTCTATATCACTCATCGGGCTCGCTTTCATTCCGCAGCCGTGAGTCGTTTCCGAGGTCGAATCGAATGCTGCCATAAACTTACACTACAGTGTACGGTTGTCATGGAGGTAATAAGTCCAAGCGCTCGTGTAGACGGCATCGAGATGCCGTAGCAGTTCCACAGTTAGGTCGAACAGTTAATACTCTATTTAAACCTTACAACTAATCAGTCAACAGATTATGCATAATCCCTTCCCTGGCACTCCCCAAGTTTATTTACTCATCAGCTACTCTGTAGATTGCGCTCTAAAAAGAGTACAACGCTCCCAAAATTCACCCTTTTTAGCCTCATTTCGACCGTTGACACTCAGATTTCAATGAGTGAATATACTGTTGAAGTTGAACACTTAGATTTCACTATCTGGTTTTAGTATTTTGTCGGTTGAGTACATCGTTTATTGCCATTCAAAAGGAAAAACCCGAACCAATTTACTAAATCGCCTTTTTCTCAGTTCGGCATTTTGTCACATTGCAGCACGCTCAAAAGAGTTTAACTCGAGAACGCGTGAACGGAAGTTCACCAGATTTTCATAGACGTTTGTCAAGTAGGTTTGTCTCCAAAACCGTGTCTCAGTTTTTTTATGAAGATTTTAAAGTCGAGTTATTGCTGCTTAATTAGGCGGCATTGTAAGACTAATCGGTGGATAAACTTTGACTCGAACGATGTGAAAAAACTAAGGCCTTTTTCAAAAATCTGAGACACGGTTTTGTAACCAGTATTCTGAAGACCAATTGCTCGTTAACACCTAAACAATAGCCCCTCTCCGCTCAGACTTAAACTTTTTTACGTGAGACCACCCATTTTCTTTACACTTACACTAAGATCTTCAAAAAAATTCATCACACACTAATTTTCTCGATAAAACAAAAAATTCATAGAAATAGCTTTCAGGTGATATATAATACTTGTATAAAAGTACATATCTTGATGGCAAAATTCAAGTTTGAAAATAGGTCGTCGCAAAGGTGGAAAGCTACCTTAAAACAAATGTAGAAATTTGTAATTTTGTATTCTCCCTCTGATGGTGTGAGATAACACAGTTATTTCCCCCCTGAAATATTTGCATATAACGATGCACAGAACATTAACAGGAGTCTTGCCTGTATAGAGATAGATATGTACCGGTACACTGAGGTACTACACTGTTGATTGTATGTCTATCTATGGATTCAGCAATTATGTGGTGACCTGCTGATATTTATGATACACCGGTGTTCAGTTCAAACGTTCAGAGTAAACACAATATTCTTTGTTCTATTTATTCTTTATCAGTATTTTGTGCGAGTGTCTCTCTTTTCATAAGAGTAGTCGCAGTATACAAAAAGACTTTTTTATTGATTTTTTAAATTCTTTACTCATTCATATTGTACTGATTGTAATTGCCTTTATCCCCTCTTTAGGACGTCCATGACTCTGTATGTGTTGATGATGATGATGATGATGATGATGATGATGATGATGATGATGATGATGATGATGAAGATAAAGTGGTCAATCGAGATCAATTGCGGTAAGTTATAATTTTGTACTTGCTCATTTCAAGTGATAGAAAAAGAGTAAACTGTATTTCTTGACTAATGTATGTCCTGCATGTTGTGAACAATATAGTAATGTTTAAAAAAAGTTTTCATTCATGGTGCACCATTTCTGTAAAATTATTATTTTTTCTTATCTTTTTTTATTTTATAGACAAACAACAACTAGGCCAACAAGCAATACATCAGGCTGAGGAAAAATCTTGTTATGGTGAAGACAGCATGGGATTTTCCTTGGAAGAAGAAACCAACATGAGTGAAGAAAACGGTACTGTGAGGTCAACATCAACATTAACTAGTAATAGTAGTTGTTGTAATAGCAGCAGTAGTTATAACTCTCATAGCAGTGATAGTCATATTTTCATGATAGTGATAGTACTGATAGTCATTATAGTGATAGCTCTAGTTCTCAAAGCGAAGATATTTATAGTTGTAATAGTGATCATAGCCAATTCAGAGAAAACGGAAATAATATTGCCACACAGGATTTCAATGTAAAGTTAAAAGACCTCCTACACTCCTACATTCCTCATTCGCCCTCAAATATTCAAGATACTCAGTGTTCATCCAATTCTTCTGTCCCCATGAATACCCAAGAATTTAATACCAAATGGCAGGCCCTCCTCTTAAATAATCATCCGCCTTCCACACAAAGTTCTTCCCCCTCATCACATCCAACACGTCAGATTGGCGGGGGGTCAACTGATGACCTGCCATCAGAAGATTCACCATCAGATGAAGACAGCGGCGCAAAGTATTACAGCATCGTACGTGTCCGTGAACTACAAGTGAAGAAATTCAATGCTACAGCTCATGGCAACAGGATACAACTCAATGACATCCAACCAGTGCGTGGTATCGTGCAAGTGGTGGTAGTACTACAAGATGTGTTTGAGAGTATTATTAGCCTACTCACCCATGGCATCTCTCCCAGGGACAGAGTACGCATTACACTTGAAAGTCCGTCCCTTCCCTATCAAATCTGGTTACCTTTTTCCCCTGTTCAAGAACTGACTGTGGACAGAGTGTTGGGTGAAATTGAACGTGTACTGCAGTCCTATGAAGAATTCACCCTAGATGAGAATGTTTCTATCAACTTCATTCATGTGCACATGCCTGTTGGGGCGGGAAAGAGGTGGGGATGGAGACCTGTCAACATAGCCTGTCGCCTCAAACTGATGAAAGTATCATTTGCATCACTAATACCGATGAATTATGCTGTGCAAGAGCGATAGTGACAGCAACAGCCCACATCAACCGTCACAGTGATCCAGGATGGAACTCTATGCGACAGGGACGACAAGAGCAGACAATATGTGCATCCGAACTCATTGCCAAAGCAGGTATTTCATCAGGACCATGTGGACATAAAGAACTTGACAAATTACAAGCTGTCCTTCCATCGTATCGAATCAACGTTATTTCAGATGAGACATCGGGTTCACTTGCTTATCAGGGAAAGGCCGCCGCTGAACACAATATTTACCTGTACCATCATAACAATCACTATGATGTCATCACGTCAATGCCCGCATTTCTACAGAGAAACTATTACTGTCACCATTGTCACAAAGGGTACCAAAGAAAGCATGATCACATCTGTGAAGTTTTCTGCAAGTGTTGCTGTGTTCCATCTGTATGTCCAGCAACAGATAATCAGGTCTACTGCAAAGATTGCCATCGCTACTTTCGAGGTCAACAATGCTTCAACAACCATAAAACACCTGGTCCCCTTGCTCAATATGCAACATGTCAAATCATTTGTCGCTGCAAGTTGTGTGGTGTAACCATCAATTGGGAAAACAGAAAGAAAGATGATGACCACAATTGTGGTGAAAAATACTGCAGAGTATGTAAACAGTACCAAGACAGTGATCATTTATGCTACATCCAGAGATAGTATTCATAATAATGATGTTGACTTATTCGACTTTGAAGCTGAAGAAGGAGACAAAGAGGACAGTGAAGAAGAGATGAAGAACTATTTCTTTGATTTTGAATGTACTCAAGATGGGGGCGTCCATGTACCCAACTTGTGCATTGTCCAGTCCGAGTCATGTTCAGAGTAGGTGTTCTATGGTCCCAACACCAAGTAAGAGTTTTTCGATTGGGCCCTCACAGAAGAAAACGCCGTCAGTACTTTCATCGCACACAATCTGCAAGGTTATGACGGACAATTCATACTGCAATACTACCATGAGAACAACGTTCAACCTGAAGTCATCATCAATGGAACCAAAATCATGCGCATCTACATCCCCGACTTAAATATCAAGTTCATTGACTCTTATGATTTCCTACCTGTGGCTTTAGCTCAACTTCCTGACATGTTTGAGCTGAATGAACTGAACAAAGGCTACTTCCCCATTCCTTCAATACAGCAGAGAATCAAGATTACGTCGGTCCTCTCCCAGTTGCAGATACTACGGCCCCGATGGCATGAAACAACACGAGAGAGAAGTTCCTAAAGTGGAATGAAGACAAAAGATTGAAAAACCGCCCTTTCAACCTGAGACAAGAGCTTGAAGACTACTGCAGAAGTGATGTAGACATCTTGAGGAGAAGTTGTTTGAAATTTCAAGACATGTTTAAACAACAGAATGGTGTAGATCCGTTCAGAGACTGTGTGACCATAGCATCAGCCTGCACTGTCGTTTTACGCAAGAATTTTTCTTAGGAAAGATACCATCGGGGTTATTCCAGACCATGGGTACAGCCATCGAAGAAATCAATCATTGCATTGCAGTGGTTAGAATGGATTACATTCAAGAATGATGTTAACATCCAACACGTCCACAATGGAGGTGAGAAGAAAATTGACTGCTATTGGGTAGATGGTTATGATGAAGAAAGCAACACAGTATATGAGATGCATGGTTGCTACTACCATTGCTGCCCTCGATGCTATGAAGACCATAACATTGTCAACACTAAAGTAGAGAAGACGATGGCAGACCTTTACAAAAGTACCCAAGATAAGATGCGATTTCTACGTTGCCATGGCTTTAGAGTGATCGAAAAGTGGGAGTGTGACTTCAAGAAAGAAATTTATGAAAACCAAGAACTGCAAGAATTCATAAAGTCACTTGATCTACAGGAGCCCCTTCATCCACGAGATGCATTATTTGGCGGCAGAACCAATGCCACTACACTATACCACAAATGTGTTGATGATGAAGAAATTCACTACGTGGATTTCACAAGCTTGTACCGTTACATCAACAAGTACTGTAAGTACCCTGTCAAACATCCAGAAGTCCGCACCAAGAACATTGTACTCCCTGTTCAATTATACTTTGGTCTGGCAAAATGTCGAGTTCTATCTCCTCAAATAATCTACTTTCCTGTTCTCCCCCTGCAAGTGGAAAAGAAGTTGATGTTTCCCCTTTGCAGAAGGTTTGCAGATACCAAACAACAGTCACCATGTGAGCATAATGACGAACAACGGTCCTTCGTGGGAACTTGGACAACACCTGAATTAGCCAAAGCCGTCGAGAAGGGGTACAAGATCGTCAAAGTCTTTGAGGTATGGCACAACGGAGAAAGAGAAGTGTACAGCAGAGAATCGCACACAGGTGGGCTCTTCACTGATTACATCAACACTTTCTTAAATTGAAACAAGAGAGTAGTGGTTGGCCTTCATGGTGTCAGACAGAAGATAACCAAGATCGGTACATCCGTGAGTAATATGACAGAGAGGGAATCCTTCTTGATAAGACGAAGATTCACCAAAATCTAGGCCAACGAGCATTGGGAAAACTAATGCTGAATTCTATGTGGGGCAAGTTTTGCACAACGCAACAACTTTCCACAGCTGCACTACATCAGAGAACCTGCAGAACTCTTCCGCCTGCCTTCAAGTGAACAACACATTGTCAACAACTTGTCTTTCGTCAATGACGACATGGTTGCTGTTCAACATACGCTTCGGAATGAATTTGTCGAGGGGGCTGTCAACACCAATGTTGTCATTGCTGCATTTACCACTGCCTATGCTCGTCTGAAGTTGTCCTTGAGGCTATTCGTGAACTGGCCTTGTACTTCAACACTGATTCAGTCATATTTGTCAGCAAACCAGACCAGTACGAACCACCTCTTGGTGATTACTTGGGTGATCTCACCAACGAACTGGATCCTCCTAGCAATTTCATCACCAAGTTCATGTCAGGGGGAGCTAAAAACTACGCCTTCTGTCTACACAGCCTGACAGGAAAGGTAACACCACTCTGTGTAAAGTCAGGGGAATCACCTTAAATTACCGCAACAGCTTAGACGTCAACTTTGATGCCATCACTCGTCTTGTCACCACCTGTCCAACATCAACTATCACCGTGAATGACCCCGTAAAAATCCGACGTGTTGGATATAATGTAGTATTCAAAAGCGAAAGTTAAAAGTATGCCCTAGGTTTATGATAAAGAGCTCTGATTGGAAATTACAAAACTCTTCCCTACGGTTATTAAACTGTACATTGTATTTAAACCCCCCCCCCCCCCAAAAAAAAAATCAATTAATGAATGTCACTAAATATTTGGCAAATGTTTTCTAGTATTCAAAACATTGTGTTATCAAAGTAGTTTTGAATGCTTTGTCAGGAAAAGGTATTGTATTTTGCAATTCAAGAGATTTTAAAGATCTCATTTAAAGAAAATTTAAGAATTGTAAATGTTTATACATGAACTCATTGTATTTTAGTATTGCATTTCAAGTTGGTTTAGGAGGATAATGTAAAGAATTTTTGTGAAGCTGTTTTCACAATTCTCGCGTGTTTCAGCAATTCATCGTTTGAATCTATTGTATAAATCCTATTCAAAAACAAAAACAATAACATCAAACTTGATCTTGTATACAGGCATTTTGGCAATTTAAAGAAAAAAGAAATCTGATCAATATTATGGTAGATGTATTCTGATCATTCTGTTTATTAGAGTTGTATATTTCATCCATTTTTAAAGTCTTGAAAATCATGTGTTAGAATTTTTGAGAAATGAAAGTTTGCAAATGAAAGAGAGAAGAATGTACATGTTACCCCACAAACTTTAGATATTGACTTTGGAATTGAACATGACAGATCAACAGTTTGATTTGTTTTTGGTATTTTGAGAGAGAGAGTTTCAAATAATCTGTAAATCTCAACTTTCATCTGTAAAAAATCTTTTATATGTGAAACAAAAAAAAAACTTCCTGATTAATCTTTTTGTAAAGTAATAAACTGACATCAATTTACTTTATTTTAAATGATTCAGAGGCTGGTTTGAATTTATTTGTGAGTGTTTATGTGTAAACGTTTGTTGAGAGAGGAAGCATTTTTGTTTGTGTATGTATGTATGTATGTGTGTGTGTGTGTGTGTGTGTGTGTGTGTGTGTGTGTGTGGTGTGTGTGTGTGTGTGTGTGTGTGTGTGTGTGTGTGTGTGTGTGTGTCTGTCCCCTTGCCCTGAAGGCCAAAAAGTAGGCCCCACTGCCCCGAGGGCCACCTAGGAAGATTGGTCTTTGCCGATGAATGAGATCACACTTTCCATGTTTATGGACCCCCCTTACCCGTCTTGAACCTTTGAAGGCCCCTCAGCCCCACGGGCCTTATTTTGCCTTCCCTCTGTCAAGAAATGAGAGAAATCAGCCAAAAGTCCCATCACGGTGAAGATCAAGTTGGTCAACTGGTATACCATGCCAGAATGCGAAAGAACTGTCCTTACCCTGGTTGTCATGCAAAACATCTCGTAAGACTGGCAAATCATCTCACACAAGTGCATAATATTGAAGATAAAGTTGAAAGACAGAGATTTTTGAAACTGGCCAAACAATCTGACACTCATCAATTGATGTGCCAGTTGATACAAATCATTCGTCTACTGTCTGAACAACATCAATCAAGTCAATCATGGATGCAAGACTACAACATCCATTCACTGCGCTCATATGTGGACCCATACAGTCTGGCAAAACCGAATTCGTCAAACGACTGCTGAAGGAATGGGAAACTATGATTTTTCCATCTCCTGAGCGTATTGTCTGGTGCTATGGAGAATACCAACCTGCCTATACGGAACCGGCTGCCCGTATCCCTAGCATTCATTTTGTTGAAGGCATTCCTGAAGAGTTGGACAGTATGTTTTCCCCTCACCAATCCAACTTATTGATTATCGATGATCTGATGTCAGAAACTGAAATGACAAGAGAATTACCAATCTGTTCACAAAAGGTTCTCATCATCGTAATCTCTCTGTCATGCTTATCTTACAAAATCTGTTTCATCAAGGCAAAGAGACGCGAACCATGAGTCTGAATTCACAGTATCTGGTCTTGTTTAAAAATCCAAGAGACGGATCACAGATCACTCACTTAACCAAACAGAATGTACCCAGGACATACCCGTTTCATCCAAGCTTTTACTTATGCCTCCTGTGAACCCTATGGCTATCTCCTCATTGGCCTGAAACACAACACACCGGAAGTCCTTCGTCTGCGCACAAACATCTTTCCATGAGAGACTGCCTTTGTTACGTCAGGAAAACATAAAATAGACATGATGAGATGAAATACAATCATTTCATCATGTCTCAGCGAATGAGAAAACATGCTCATTTTCTCTCTGTGTTAGCCAACGGCAATTCAAAGCAACAGAGGGGGATCATCGAGGGAGCCAGTAACGATTTAATCCATCGCCTCTGTGAATGTTGTCTGAACATTCTTCGGGGAAGTGTTCCACTGTCATCTGCTCAAAGAAGAAATTGAGCAAATACAAACATCATCTTCGCACACTGTCAAATAAAAAGGTTTCAACATCAAAGAAGAAGAAGATACTTGTGCAAAAGGGTGGATTTCTCTCGGCCGTCCTAGGGCCTGTGCTGTCTGTGTTGGGAAGTCTCCTCTTTAAGTGAATTGTCACCATGCCCATGGAACATGCCAAGAAGATGGCACTTGTGCCACAGGAATACTAGATACCATACAACTACAGCAGAATCAAACAACAAACCCTGTGACGAAGATGCTGTCCTCTCTGGATCGGGAGATGCAACAAATCTTGGAAAGAACAGACATCACCGATGATGAAAAGGCAAAACTGTACCAACAGACTCTTCAGTAGTACAGGGCTTACATTGATAAAAGGAAGGAACCTGTTCAAATCAGCATCCCCCTCTGAAAATTCAATGGGTACCACTACCGCTGTGTCTTCTTCAGGGTCCCCTTTAGCTAAGGGCACAGAAGAGGAAGGCATAGACAAGCCAAAGCCCTCGGATAGTGTGGAGCAGGATGTGATGGAAAGTGTGCCAAAATCCCTCCGACAAAAGCACACTTGCTCCTTCAGAAAGTGAAACAGCATGACTCCGTTGATTGGAATGAGCAAGGGGAATTAACGTATGATGGTAATCCCTTACCTGGAACTCATATCGTAGACCTCATCAACGACACCTTACATCGGAGGAAAACCTTCACTCCTAGAGGGTGGCAACAATTTGCCGAGTGCTGTCTGACATAAATGTACCACAAGATCTGATTGGCAACAAGGAAAGATGGAACTGGATTCAGTCTCAGCGAAAATCAAAAGGATTGTTTCAGCCAAGAGGTGATGATGAAGAAGGTGATAATGGAGTGTTTGTTGGACAATCATCCGCAAAAAGAAAAAGATAAGGAGGAAATACATACTGTCATTTCAACCGCTGCAAGACCACGGCATCGGTCATCCATGCCAGGGAACTGGCTCAATTTTAAAACATCACTTGACAATTTGATGATAGTCATTCCAAGTGTTGTCCATCTTTTCTATCCCTTGGCAATATCCTGAAATGTGTGAGGTGCCTCTGTGCTTGTTGTTCTGGATCCATAATCACCAAAGATGAAACATATAACTAAATCGACGGATCTCGGATCAGCACCTAGGTGTTTTATGGTCCGAGTAATTCCACAAATTTTGGAGGAGTCAATGCTACATACCGTGCTGCAAAAGAGAAGGGAATAAAGACCACCCGTCAGAAAGTGAGAGAATGGATGCAACATCAGGACACTTACACATTATACAAACCAGTGAGGTGGAAGTTTCTGAGGGCTAGAGTAATTGTTGGTTGAATGGATCTACAGTGGCAAGCTGATCTTGCTGATGTCAGTTCACTAGCAAAATACAATTGAGGGTCCTGATACATCCTCCTGCATTGACATTTTATCAAAGTATGCCTGGGCCATTCCCTTGAAAGACAAACGAGGGTCACTTTGGTGCCAGCGTTCCAACAGATTTTGAAGACTGGACGAAAACCAGAAAAACTACAAACGGATCAAGGCAAAGAAATCGTGAACCACCTATTTCAAAAATCTCTGAAGGGTGAAGACATTTAATTTTCACCATCGGAAATGAAACAACAGCTTCTGTGGTCGAGCATTTCAATCGTACCCTGAAAACTAAAATGTGGAAGTACTTTACCAGAAACAACACCCTAAGCTACCTATTGGTGCTTCCTCAGCTAATGCAATCTTACAACAACACTTGGCATCGCAGCATCAAGAGAAAACCAGCGTCTGTCAACAAGACCAATGAAAAAGAGGTGTGGGATACTCTGTACAGTGACTATGAACAGAAAACGGTGAAATTCAAATTCAGTGTGGGAGAACAAGTGAGAATCAGCAAAACTAAATGTATGTTCAAGAAAGGTTATCTGCCAAATTGGACAGAAGAAATCTTCACTGTGTCGAAAAGGATCTCCAGTCGACCACCTCTTTACAAGCTGAAAGATTTTGATGAAGAGGAATTAGAAGGTACTTTCTATTAACAAGAGCTACAAAAAGTTGTCAAGAAAGAGGACGACATCTTCAGAGTAGAAAAAATACTCAAAACAAGAAAGAGAAAGGGCAAGACTGAATATCTGGTCAAGTGGTATGGTTGGCCAACCAAATTCAATAGTTGGGTCGGGATCTGACAAAACTATAAGAGGGATGACACTGTTGGAGAGTCACAGTCTGACCGCCCACTTTCATCATGGTTGAACGTCCATTCTTCATGACGCTATCGAGCAATGCATCCATGGACGTTTTCCCAGACAATGCAGTGACAGGCTACACTGTGAAATTACCTGAACACATTTCTCTGCGGAACAACTGGGAAGTGGCCTTGATGGACATACACTACTTTTTGTCTTGGTACAATGTGGTCGCTGGCAGAAACTTGCTGGCAAACGAAATTCAAGACCATAGAAAAACACTTGTCAAAATACCTGCAGGTTACTACAATGATTTTGGAAGTATACTGGTCACTCTGAGAGAGCAAGGTTTACCCGACAACGTCCAGTTGCTTTCGACCCGGTGACAAGAAAGTAACTGCTGATGTGAGTGAGGGTACCAGCCTCTACTTTCTACCAGGTCTGGCTGAAATCATGGGATTTTATCCCAATACCATCTTGAGGCAGAAGAACGATGCACCTTTCATGTTCAGTGTTTGAAACCTCTCTTCTCTGTATGTGTATTGGACCTAGTGGACGACCAGTTGGTGGGAGATACCTTTGTACCCTTGTTGAGAATAGAACATGTGGAAGGGATCCATCGGACAGATGATCAACCGCCCCTTCCACACCCCATACTTTCTTCCCCTGAGAAACCATGAATTTGATACGGTAGAAGTCTGCATAAGAGACGACATGGGTCAGAAGTGCCATTTCAAGGTGGGAAAGAGACCGTGACACTAGCCTTCAGAAAACGACGCCCTACACTATTGTATCCTGAACCATGCCGTATAGACGTAAAATCTATGAAAGCAATCCGGCCTCATACAAGAAGTTTTATTTGGATCAGGTGGGAAATGGAGCATCGTTCCAGGGGCAGCTTTGCAGAGAGGATATGGCTTGGGCAGTATTTTGGGAGGCCTCTTCCGTGCAGCCACACCCCATACTCAAACAAGGTGCCAAAGTCTTAGGGAGAGAGATGTTGAAAACGGGACTCAACATTGCAGGTGATGCACTCATGGACGTAACATCAAGCACTAGGCAAATCGAAGATTGGTGGAAGCCGGGAAACAGTTAATGGCAGGCAGTTGTTCCAGATACTCAGTACCCCATGGCGGTGGTATAAAACGTAAAGCTGCAAAACGAAGAGCCATTTCCTCCAAAGCCAAGTGAAAGAGAAGATCTCCTGACATTTTTGACTAACATGGCATTTCTTCACGAACACTCCTGCGAGTGTACCAAGAGTGAACTTGACTTGTTCACAGTTCCTCCAACGCAGACTAGTGTGGAAGAGGGACAATGGAAGAAGTGCATCCCTGACCCACATTGTGGAATTGGGACCCATCGAATTTGTGATTTCGGGTTCAGGGGAAGACTACATCTTCTGTCCTCAACACTCTTTCTGATCAAGGCCAAGATTACAAAAGTTGATGATACTAACCTCGGTGCAGATGCAGCACTTGGTCCTGTCAACTCTTGTGGCTCCATTCACTGTTCAGTCAGGTGGATTTACACCTCAATGGCAAAATGATATCAAACCCTTCCCCTACTTACCCCTACCGAGCCATGTTGGAGACCATGTTGAATTATGGTAAGGAGACCAGAGACACCTGTATAGGTACAGCCCTTTTTCTTGAAGGACAATCACTTGAAAATGGATGGAGTGGACCCCACTAAGAAGGTGGAGAAGTGAACAAGGGACTGAAAAACCGATATGCCTTCACGTCGGGCAGTCAAGTTGTCGATATGGTAGGACCCATCCATTCATATCTCTTCTTTCAGCCCAAGTATCTAATGAATGGTGTCGAATTACGTTTCAAACTCAATAGAAGCAATAATGCCTTCTCCCTTGTGAGTTCTTCAGAAAATCCAGACTTGAAAGCTGTAGTCACGAAGCCACACTACTGGTCAGGAAAATAAACTCAGTCCATCGGTACAGCTGGGCCATGCAGAAGCTTTAAAGCAGGGACCGTCCAAGTATCCCATACATCGTTGTGTGATGAAGATTCTGTCTATTCCTGGAGGCACCATATCCTCCAACAAAGACCACATCTTTCTGGGACAGCTACCGAAACGTGTGGTCTTGGGTCTGATTGACAACGATGCCTTCAATGGTTCATACAAGAAAAATCCTTTCAACTTCAAACATTACGGCATGACGTCGCTGGTCCTTAATGTCAGTGGAAAGCAAGTTCCGAGCAAACCCCTGAAACTGGACTTCACCAAAGCAGGTGGTCAGTCATTCATCAGGCCTACTATTCCCTGTTTACTGGGACTAATAAAATAGGCAGAGATGAAGGAATCATCATCAATCGCTATGAATACGACAATGGATACACACTATTTGCATTTGATCTCACACCGGACTTGTCTGCCGACGGAGGATATTTGAACCTGGTCAAAGAAGGCAACCTGGCATCGAACTGCAGTTCTGACAAGCCCTGCCAAATACTGTGAATTTACTGGTGTACGGCGAACTGGATAACATCACTGAAATTGACAGAGACCGCAACATCCTCTTTGATTACTGAAATTGATTCCTCAACTCCAGTGAAAGATGGATAAAGTTGAAAGAGATCTTGAGTACAGATTGATACACTGCATCATCTTTGGCGGGGTGGAACCATCAGACCGATTTCCTAAGAATTTTACATCGCATTGTTCAAGTTGGTGACGGTCATATTAGTTCAGTAAAGACAAAAATATAATCAAATTTGCAACACACATGGTTGGGCCGAAAAAAAAAACTAAATTGTATGGTGCATCCATTGAGTAAAAAACTATGATGTCCCCACAAGGTCTGTCTACATGGATTGTTAATACTAGAGGAACTGCATCAGGGTCCGTTTGTGTTCTCTAAAAAGTTGCCACAAGCTTTAACTTGGTGCTAATTGTGTGCATTCGATCCCTCTCTATAGAGAAAAGCAATTCTCATGTTTATCTGATGCACCATAGGTACGATGCTATGGTGGACTTTGTGTACATGTTCTGTTCACCATGTTACCCTGAATCACAAAAGAAGGAAACACTGTGGACGAACATAAATCATCATACACAGACTTACGTGGCTGCGAGTTTGCAAGGACCAAAGACAACGTGTACAATAAAAAAGGGCCTAGGCTACTTCTTTGGCGTCTACACACGCGCTACTCCGTTCTGCACTGCAGGGCTATAATACGGCTATGTAGTAGTCATAGCCGAGCACTCTATGACTCATACCACCGTAGGGCTAATAGCTGACCATCACGCATCGATTGATACCATGAACGAAAATTACTTTAATAGTAACCTCCGTGACTTTACTTTTAGGTCAAGCGTACGTCAGTCAAAGGAGTTAAAAAAAGTTTTGTCTACCTCCATGGTTAGTCATGGAGCCAGGAGCAGAACTAGTACCTCCATTCTATACGGCAAGCATTATGAAATGTCTTTGTCTTTGCATGCTCACTGTGTTTCGAATGTCATTACAAACGGCTTTGCTAGGTCTGCATAGTTTCCCTGCTTGATGGATGTTAGTGTTGTAATTAAAGGGAAATCAGTGAAATAAACAATTTCGTCTTATTTAATTCGGCATTGCACTAGTTTACAAAGGGCATGGAGCTGGCTCCATGCAAATAGTAAATCGCTGCCCACGTGTGGGGGGGGGGGTTGTGTCAATCTGATTAAAAGCCATAGCCCAGATTTCAAATCGATAAAGTAAACAAGAAAGTAAACTCACAAAGTTAATAGACATGATGGGTAAGATGGGTATGGCCGATTTGCCCTAAATAGGGGCTAGTACCTCCATGCTATACGGCAAGCATTATGAAATATTTGGGTCTTGCATGCTCACTGTGTTTCGAATGTCGTTACAAACGGCTTTGCTAGGTCTGCATAGTTTTCCCTGCTTAATGGATGTTAGTGTTGTAATTAAAGCAATTAGTGAAACTAACAAGTTTCGTCTTATTTAATTCGGCATTGCACTGGTTTACAAAGGGCATGGAGCTGGCTCCATGCAAATAGTAAATTCGCTGCCCACGTGTGGGGGGGGTTTGTCAATCTGATTAAAAGCAATTGCCGAGATTTCAAATCGATAAAGTAAACAAGAAAAGTAAACTCACAAAGTTTAATAGACATGATGGGTATGGCCGATTTTCTCTCAATAGGGCATACCCACCATATGTAAATCAGTGTGGGGAAAAGTTGTTATGGATACATGATGATCATTAAATTCACTTCTCTCTAAACAGCATGTAAGTCGTCGACAACCGGACAAGGTCGTAAACATACTGATACATTTTCTAAGCTGCAGATTAACTATTGCTTAGCCAGCCACTTAACAGAATTATGTAGGATATGGCTTATGACAGGCACTGAAAAAGAGAAGGGACAACGCAGCATTTTACTTATAGTAATAGAAGTCTGCCGCACCACAAGGGATTTGAGAGTTAAGGGAGTATGTCCATACCCGTTTCAGCATTCCCTTTGCCTCCTTCCACCGAAAAGCTGTTCAGGAGTTTATTTCTTTTTAAATGAAAGCCTAAAGTCAGTAGACTGCCGCCTATCACAACATACTTGCCTTAGTTACACATATCTAGGTAACGGGATATCTAAAAGAAGAGTCCGGGCTGATGATGGTGGTGTTCTTCCCTTGCGTTTTCCATGTTCTTTCACTGGCCGTTTTCAAAATGCCAGCAAGGAAAGTCTCGGGAAGCTTTATTCTTCAAAACTTGAATGAACAAGTCATTGTTAATGACATAGTCCGCACCCACATTTCATGTCGTATGCAATAGGCGAGTCTATGATGGATTGGTGGCACGGTAGTGGGGTTGTTGGATATGGGTTATATGATTTTTGGAGAGCTTGTTTGAGCTTGGACATTTGATTCACATTTGTTTGTAATGAATTGAAAATCAGATTCTCTATTGATGTCAGCATGTATAAATGATGTGGAAGTTTTGAATTCTCTGCACAAATTATGATAGTCAGGCTATGAAGAGAAACTCATGTAATTTCGAAAAGTACGGTTTCAAGTGGTTCGTCTGTTAAAGTGCAAACCAAATGTTGTAAATGACTAAAAGCCCAGTCAAATATTCAACAATAACTAGCATTGCCGGTCCATTGTAGTGTAGATAGCCTTCATCATTTCTACTATGAGAATCAAATAAATAGAAAAGACAATTCTGCTTAAATAATGCCAGGTTATATTCTTCAATTGTAGAATTTCTTGTGTACAAGTCTGAAAAGTAGTGTGTAGAGCAGAGTCTAATGTATGAATAAAATTATCAATCGTAAAGAAATTATCCCCGAAATAGCCAGAAATTGAAGAGGTTGGATCACAAGCAAAATGCCACATTCCAAATGAAAAGCTTTGTTTTTAAATCTGTAAATATGCAGATCTCTACCTTGCCTGTGTGGATACAAGATGTCATACAATGACTTTCCTATATAAAGAATTGAATCAATACCAGTCTGTTCAATAAATGTCAAAATGTTTTAAATATGCTATGGCTATTAGGCTATTTGCCATGCAATTGCTGGTATTAGCGGCATAGAGTGAAAATGTAGGTGACCCCGATGCAAATTGAAGTATGTTTAATAACATATTTATCACTGCCTTGGCAACTAAGCCCCCGCAGAACTAGCTTGCTGTATGCTAGTACATTTGCCGCAAAATGCTGGTTTCTGTAGCGCACAATGCCAGTGTAAAGGCCGGGTTGCGATGCGCTCAAGCCCATTGATAGCGCATAAATTTACCATTGAAATCAGCGCACTGTTGTACTCGCATTTTTCAATGGCATACTCTGCGCCAGCGTACAACTCAGGGCTGCCCTGTAACCTGAGGTAGACTGAAAGATTCCGTCGACCTATGACCCTTCCGAAGTAAGGGTAAGGTCTTAGGTCGCAGTGCGCCAGGGGCGCCCGCATGCGACGGGATCTTTCAGTCAATAACTTGAGGCTGCTGCTGAAGTCTCCAGCTCAGATTTCATTCTTTCTGAATTTGTTACCTAAAATTTCACAACATCGCCCTTATTCGCTCATGGGGACTCGTATGGTAAACCACGACTGAAATTGATCACAGTCTTCATGCCATGGACATCTTCACCGTTGAGACGCCGCAGATTGAAATGTGTTGCAATTGCATGATGCTATTCTTGTCTACTAAAACGCACCCTTGCGAGACTGTCCACAATGAACCAGTTTTCTTTCGGATTACTGCATCTGTATACAAGATGTAATTTACGGGAGTTGAAATAGCGTGTATATCGAGCCCTGACTGACTGTTGACTACCATGTACAATCGCTAGAAGTACAATATTGTTGCGTCGGAGTTGAGACAGAACAACGCAGCAGTCTGACTTGTTCAACTTCAAAAAGTTTGTTGTCAACTGTTACCGGTTTGACCATAGACCCTCGAAATGATGACGCATTACACTGTGTTACGTGTGTAGCTCTACCTCATTAGTCATGGCATGCTCAGAGAAATATCAAGTTACTTTATTGATAAGCTATAAAATACAACATAAAACCCGATTATTCATTAAATCAAATATAAATAAATAGAATTACGGCTAGTCTCCATGAGTACAATGATGAAAAAGACGGAATTCGGAAGAAAACGTAATCACGGAAGTACAAAAACTCAAACTGAAATGAACTAAATTTAGCTACCGCCATGAAAATGCACTACGTTGAAGATGAAAGTGAAAATGTAAGTATGGGTAAACAAACGTAAAAAAATAAACCAAGAGATGCATTCTTAGTTTTTGTGAGCCACCCCTGTGAAATTACACACTTCGCTGGGTTTTCGTCAAAACAATGCCCGCGCCACGCACTCACCAGTCTGGGTGATGTCCATATAGAGGATATTACAACTGAACAATCAGCAAACCTGCCGCCGCAACATCATGAATGATTAACAATGCAAACCTAGGCTCGCAGATTGCAACAACTTCGGAACCTTTTTGCTAGATTTCACCCTTTCTTTTTAACACTCGGTAGTTTTTAGATGAAGACATTTTGCACAATATTTATTATGGTCGAGATGGCGACCAACACAATTGGTTATTACATCGAAATTACTTCTGCAGATTGTTGTCCTGGCCAGGTACTGCTCCCAGAAATCAGAATTTGACCCTTGTAAATTTAGACTACGTTATTTGTCGCCAAATATCGCCTATTTCAGGTTAAATTTGAACATAACCTAGCCATCTATACCATGCCTTGCCATCATGGAGAATATTTCAAGCTTTGCAACGATCGGTCAACTGTTCATGTCGGTCACCGGAGCACGATGGAACATGATTTTGTCGATCACCATGCATTTCCTGCCACGATTGACCCAATCGCCCGAGAAGTTAAACAAAAAGCTTGAAAAGAGTACGAAAAATGTCTTTTCCGAACATGCTCTGGGAAAGAAACTCAAAAAACTATTCCTTAAGAAATCCTTACAATTTTTAACATGGTCGAACGCCTACAATCGACTCGGGCTGAGACACTTCCGGGTAGCCAACAGTCTCAGTCGATCGGTTGATCTGTCAAGTCATGCAAGTCATATCGCGCTCCCAGCAAAACATTTCAAAGTGAACCCTTGTAACCTTTAACCCTCAATACATATAAAGTACGTGATTGGTT
The DNA here is from genome assembly GCF_041260155.1 of Ptychodera flava. NCBI lineage: Eukaryota > Metazoa > Hemichordata > Enteropneusta > Ptychoderidae > Ptychodera > Ptychodera flava. Next base: position 554,045 of record NC_091930.1, on the reverse strand, counting down.
CTTGCCTTGCGGGTACCCAATTGCATAAGTGCGCTATAAAATTGGAAATTCCATTATTAACTACTGGAAACATACTTTTAAACTATCCAGTGATATATCAAATGAAAGATGTTTGCATGTAAAATACAAACCTAGATATCCAAAGACATATTTAAAGTGATTTCACTGAAATCAACCACATTATACAGCCACACCATATGTCATTTTAAAGCTTATTATCTCTTATTCAAGAAAATTGGCAATGTTGAACTATGAAGTAAGGCCGTATCCTTAAATTTGTATAATTAACACAGGTAACCAATAGCATAAATGTAATATAAAAGAAAATTCGTTAACTATTCTAAAAAAACTTCTAAACTATCGAGTGATATATGAAATGAAAAGTATTTGCATGTAAAAAACAAAATTGACATTGAATCAAACTTAAAAGAGATATACAAAGTGGTTTTATTGAAATGTTTTCATAATTATATCGAAAAATATATTTTCCCCTTTGATTAACGGTATTTAAAAATTTGAACAGCAGTATCTATGCAACCACATGCATTATGATGTGCAAAAAGTGCATAAAACGAGGAGAACAAACAGCTGAAATGAGGTCTAGAAATGAACATTTTGTTTGTGTAATGTATGTTTAAAAACATATGAATAGCTATTCTTGTCTGCATTATTATCCGATACTGATTTCTAGTTTTTATTGGTAAGAGATTTTCTCTAAACATGCCCTTTGTATGGAGTATAATACACCCATCCACAGCTTATGAAAACCTTTTAATGTTACTCATTATACAAATATTTCTTGTAATGTTGTAACCAAGGCAACAGCACTAATATATATATATATATATATATATATATATATATATATATATATATATACAAATGTAGACATAGAAGCAAATTCCTTCTCATTAACACTTGAACGCGCCAGAAGCTATCAGAGCTATCAGACAACCTCAGGGACAAGTAAATATCCACAAGCAGGACTGTCCACTCAGGATAAAGAAATATATTAAATTTTACTATAACCCGAACGGGATTCGAACCCCAACACACTCACGGCGACATCGCCTAGCTGCTAGGCCTCACACAAAACCAGTCGGCCACTGCTTCCAATCCAAAAGAGTGGTTCAATAACCGACTTATATATATATATATATATATATATATATATATATATATATATATATATATATATATATATATATATATATATATATATATATATATATATATATATATATATATATATATATATATATATATATATACACATATATATATATATATATATATATTATATATATATATATATATATATATATATATATATATATATATATTTATATATATATATATGGGTTATTACACGTTTTGTGTAAAGTGCTGATATGCCATGGCGAGACATACCCCTAATGAACGTATCCTGACCTGAAACCGCACTGGAGTGGAACGACTACTATGACACTGCGATCATTTGATGCTACCTTTCGAGAATAGAGTTGTCTTTATCAGTCGCTTAAAATTCATTTTCGGTTGGTGAAACGTGTGCACTACTTGACCACGTTGTTTCACTGAAGTTAAGTTTGTTCAAGTAAGGAAGCTAGAATGTCTACCGTATTGGTCTGGTTGTGTTAGTGGATGCTCATTAGTCCCCGCGGACGAAGTCCGGCGGGGACTTATAGATTGGGTCTCGTCCGTGTGTCCGTCTGTCCGTCCGTCATCAACAGTTTCTAAGACACTGCTGAGCCAATTTTGTTCAAACTTGGCACAAAGGCATAGCACTATGACCTACAGATGCACGTTGATTTATTTTGTGATACGATCCAATATGGGTGCGAGGCGGCCATTTTATTGCGATTTTTCATGTCTTTGGACCATAACTCAGACATCCTTGAGCACATTCTGCTCAAACTTGGCACAAAGGCATAACATTATGGCTCATATATCCATGTCAAATTATTTTGTGATATGTTTCAATATGGGCGCGTGGCGGCCATTTTGTTGCGATTTTTCATGTCTTTGGACCATAACTCAAACATCCTTGAGCACATTCTGCTCAAACGTGGCACAAAGGCATAACAATATGGCTTTCATGTCCATGTCAAATTATTTTGTGATACAATCCAATATGGCCACGAGGCGGCCATTTTGTTTGCAATTTTTCGTGTCTTTGAACCATAACTCAAAGATACTTGAACCGATTCTGTTCAAACTTGACACAAAGGCATAACACTATGTCCTACATATGCATGTTGAATTATATTGCGATACGATCCAATATGGGTGTGAGGCGGCCATTTTTTTGCAATTTTTCATGTCTTTGAACCATAACTCAGACATCCTTGAACCGATTCTGTTCAAATTTGGCACAAAAGCAAAACATTATGCCCTTCATATGAACATCAATTTATTTTGTGATATGATCCAATATGGCCGACAGGCGGCCATTTTTTTGCGATTTTTTTATGTCTTTGAACCATAACTCAAACATCCTTGAACCGATTCTGTTCAAATTTGGCACAAAAGCAAAACACTATGGCATACATATGCATGTATCAATTAAGCTTGCGATAGCATCAAATATGGCTGCAGAACTGCCATTTTGTTGGAATTTTGAATGTCTTTGAATCGTAATTCAAAGGTCATTACAACCATTTTGTCCAAACTTGGCACAAAGATCAAGCACTATGGCATACATATACATGTTAATTTACTTCGTGACATGTTCCAATATGGCTGCCAGATTGTCATTTTTTCCAATATCGCTGTCAGGTGGTCATTTTTGGATTTTTTCATGTCTTTGAGGCTTAATCATATGCAAATATTCGTTAACCAATGTTGTTGAGACTTGGTACAAAGATAAAGTACTATGGCATACATATGCATGTCTACTAATTTTGTGCTATGATCCATATGGTCAATAGACAGCCATTTGATTTAATTTTGGTGTAATTTTTTTATGTCTTTGAAACATAAACATACGTCACTGTCCCTCGATGGACTGATTTTGTTCAAACGTGATACGAAGATAAATACTATGGCTGCATTCTTGTGCACATTAATTTGTTTCATTATATGATCTGAAATGGCTGATTACAACAACATACCCGATCCGATACCATTTCGAAAATTCCACAAAACCATGTGTATAGTATGTGCCATCATGACACTAGAGGCAGTAAGGGCATCGTTATGTGTGATGTAATCAAAGGTTCCTTGAGTGGTCATTACCGGCAGAGATGAGTCATTTATTGAACGTTCCTCAGATTACTTTATTATGCAAGTCACAGGCCTGATGCACCCATTGCATCTATGTCATTCCACAGCTACCTAGACCACAGCTACCTAGACACCAAAGATTATAACAAAATGGACAAGCGGGGACTGTGTCATCAACGATGACTTGTTTGAATCGGAGATCGAGCTGTTGAAGGTTTTGTTTGGCATAGGTGTAACTCTATATTTCTGTTTCATGTTTCTACATGCCAATACCTTTCATTTGATATATCACTCGATAGATAAAAGTGGCACTCCCATTTGGTAACATTTTAAAAACAGCTCAACATTGTCAATTTACTTGAATTATAGATAATAGGCTTTCAAATGACGTATGATGTAGCTGTATAATGTAGCTGTATGTATCAAAATTTTTAAAATATTGTTATTCAAAAAGGGAAATACTTTTTCAATATAAATATGAAAATATTTCAGTGAAATCAATTTAAATATCTCTTTGACTATCAGAGTTGTATCCTACATGCAAATATCTTTCAATTGAAATATCACCCGATAGGTTTAAAAGTTTGTTTAGAGTAGTGAACAATGAATTTGTAATTTTATATTGCATTTATGCCGATTGGATACCCTTGTAAATTATGCTAATTAGGGGCGATGGCCGTACGTGACAGTTCAACATTGTCAAGTTTCTTATAGTAGAGACAATATGCTTTCCAAATAATGTGTGATGTAGCTGTATATTGTAGCTGTATGTGTTAAAATTATTAAAATATTGTTATTCAAGAGAGGAAAATATTATTTTCAATATAAATATGAAAATATTTCAGTGAAATCAATTTAAATAGGACTTGGATATCCAGGTTGTATTGTACATACATATACGTTTCATTTGAGATATCACTCGATAGTTGAAAAAGTATGTTTACTATAGGTAGCGGACGAGTAGGAGGCGGTTTACAGAATTTTTAACGGTACAGTTTACCAGTAAAACTCCGAGGCCCGCAGGGCCGAGGAGTTTTATGGCAAACTGTACCGTTAAATTCCGTAAACCGCCGACTACGAGTTCGCTTACCGTGTTATACCACGAATTTGCCAAGTTTTAGAGCCTTGTTTGCACGCCGAAAGTTTTTATTTGTAATTTTAGTGAAGTGCACGTTGAAACTTTGGCAGGAAAACATTGACACGTTTTGACACCTTGTTGAACGAAAGTATAAAAAAATAACCATGATTGGATAAAACAACGTTGACATGTGTTGCTATTGTAGTGCGATGACGTGATTGAGCACCTGGTTTTATTTGAATTGTATGAATTATGTTTGATTGATTGGTTGGTGTGAATGAAGTGAAAAGGTGTTTGCAGATCGACGTTAGAGTCACGCTTTGCTCATTTGGGTCGAAAACTCTGAGCAGCATACATGGAATTGCCGAGTCGCTCTACGTAGTTCGATATGGCGGATGAAGTACAAATGAAAGCTGTATCCGGTGCACCTCAACTACTAAAGGCAAAGATTGAAAAGAAAAGTCCCCTCTCACGCCAGTGCTAACGGCCACAATCGGAAGACCAAGCTACACAACCACGTCAGAGAAAGGCGCAACAGAAACTGCAAGTTCAAAAAAACAACAATATGTCTAGATCCCCAATGACTGTGGTACTGCGTGTGTGTTTCCTTTTTCTAGATTTAACTTTACCAAAGGCGACTGAAATCTCCACATTCAGTGTTTGACAACTGACTTTGAAGTCTTAAATTTCAGCTTCGAATGATCATGATAACAATAACCCTAACACAGAAGTGATATTTGCAATCAATACCGTTATTTCACGGTGACCTGTAATTGATTTTGAGATGTACAGTCGTGCAAAATTAATTCAGTCCGGTGATTCTTTTAAAGTGTCTTTACTCTGTACTTGATGGTGAAATACATTTCTTCTGGTTAATGTCTCGTAATTTTTTTTAACTCGTCGCCACGTGATTTTCCTTTGTTTAAAAAGTGTCCATTTTACAAGTTCTTTTGCTTAAAAGTGTCCGATTTACTAGTAAACCGGACAGTTTTTGACAAAAGAAATGTCCGATTTACTAGTAAATCGGTCACTTTAAAACAAAAGAACTTGTAAATCGGACACTTTTTAAACAAAAGAAAGCCAGGTGGTAATATTAAAATATTCGGTTATGGAAATTAGAAAGCATGGTAAGACTAATGGGCACGAGGCGGAGAGTGGTATAACAGTAGTTAACAATGAAATTTCTAATGTTATATCGCACCTAGCGAAATTGTGTACCCGAGTGAATTATGGCAAATTAGGGGGATATGGCCCTACTTGGCAACTCCACATCGTCAATTTTCTTGAAGTAAAGATAATAAGCTTTCAAATGACGTATGATGTGGCCGTATGTAAGGTGGTTACATTAAGTGTGAAAAATAGGTGAGTTTGCCGCTCGCTTAATTACGTCACCACGTTGTCCCCTACTTAATTTTCTAACGTGCCGCTTCGTACAGCGTGACAATCGGGAACATTTATTCAATCGCTGTTTTCAATGCCCTATACTGCCAGGAAATCATGATGACCTTCAAGTTTAAGTCCCTTGAAGCATGTCGAAATTAAAGAGTTTCAAGTTAGAATTATAAGAAGCTGGTTTCTTGACATTGGCAATCACAGTTGTTGTAGTATTCGCGGTAGTCAAACTGGTGCGATTGATTTCGGGAATGAGAACGGTGACACACCAAAAGACGTCGCGTAATTGTTCAGTGCAGAAACATCTAGAAACTGTCACCAGGTGTGACAGCGTGTATGAAAAGTAAAAACAGTTCGCCTTTGGGCGTGTTATAAATATATCGACTGTTCAGTCATTGACACGATAAATCGACTGGCGACAAATTAAGAAAACAAAACGTTTGTAATATTATTCCTTACAGCCAAAATATCTAGTCTTAATCGTGCACTGTGCATGCAACTACCCAATAGTTTATTATAACGTTATGCAGCAGGAAGGTTCAACACACTCTCAAATTTATAGGCGTGGCAGACCGGGTTGAGGGACGTGGCCATGGTTACAGTCCCATGGGAAGGTATTTCTTTATCACAAGCTAGGTTAGTTTTAGCACAGACAGTAGAGTAAAGGGGAGACTTCATGTTTTAGCCGCTCGTTTCTAGCCAAAGGAAGGCATACAAGTCCCGTATATGTGAAGAAAAACCATGTCTGAAATTGCAAATGTGAGATAGAAAGCGGTACTACACTGAACAATCAACATGACATCAGGAAACGCAGATAAGAATTAGATACGTAATCTCGATGGGTCTGATCGTCGTAGAAAATATTTTGTACACGAGCGAATGAAAACCACAAAAGTAAAATATATTCGAAATTAAAATACATATAATAGTCGATGCCAGAAAACAAAGAATTACGAGAACGAGGAATTGTTATTCAAACATAGTTTCTCAGAAGTTGGAAGGACACATGTAGTTCAAAATGTACACCATAACCATCAGCTGCCATCCTTGTTTGGTGAGGAAATATACGTTCAGGTCAGGTTGCCACAGTTACCATGCAAATTTCCGTCTTGACCGGTATTCCAGTCGGCTCTTCGAGCACGGAAAAAGTGGAAACTTTCAGCTATAGAAGTTAAGAGTTCTGAATCTTCAGATGTCATAACACTTGACTTCTGTCTTTTGAACTTTTTAGTTTACACAAACATACCCGTATGCGCCAGGGTGTATTTTGTACGACTAATGCTCAGGGTTACAGTATACAGCAGCGATGACAAAATTACTTATATTACGCGGAGCTCGTGACACTTCGTATCATTTCTAAGTCACGTTCAGTTTACGCAATACGACCAGTTTCGATTCGGACAGATGCTATTTTCACAGACGTTCAATATGGTTAGGATTTCAGCAAATCGTTGTTTTTTATGAACGTTTTTTAAACCATTTCACTATTCCGATTTTCAAATACGAAAATAAGAACGGCATGGAAAGACCATACCCCGAATTTTGATTACAGACGCCTGGAAAATGCGTATGATTTTAATGTCGAGACGGTAGAGTCATATTCGGACGCACAGGATTAAAAAGCTGTAGCTTTTCGCCTGGGGTCAAGCAGGTCAGCAGGACGTGCATATCATTAGCTAACCTCTATTGATCGATCAAAACATTTTATCGCAATTTCGTTCAAGGTTTGCGACACCATACCAGTCTCATCCCGTAAATTACAGCGCTCTGCTACGTAGACAACCCGTATTTATTTATTCTCACTGGAAACTGGCAAAACATAAACATTTATCCATGGCGACATAATGTGACACAACTCTTTTACAAAGGTAAAACTGATATTTTTACGTAAAATATTTACGCCGGAAAAAATAATCTCTAGAGAAACCATGATGACAGGAAGTTTTCTGTGGGCCCAGGGTCAAGCAGGATCGGCAATTGTAGCAAATCACGAAAGGATCGTTAGTGTAACTGTGAAATGCATCGGGAACGATGTCGCTAAACGGTTCTTTGTGCACCGTCGGGCTTGTACGGCCTAGCGCATTAAAGTACGGTCAAATGCAAAGTGTCAACTCCCTGCCTCGCAGCGTAGGGTGCGCCACAATCAACAGCCAGTTTCTTCAGACGAGTCACCAAAGTGGTCAATGGTTTCAGTATCATGTTGTACAGTGCGTCGAAATTGAAAAATTTCGTACTCAGTATTTCTCTTTAGGTAGAAAGTCGTCATCCAAAGCCTTCATTATCTTTTATAGTTATCATCATATTGAACATTAGTAGGCATTACACGGGTTTCAGAAATATCGAATAAATCTTCATTCTTCTGTCTAGATGTTTCTTTTGGTCAGGGTCCGTGATCTTCCATACAGTGCAGCTGTTGTTAAAACGGGCCCACCAATGCTTTCATCTTGGTGCTAATGTAGCAGAGTCAGTGTGGATATACAACAGAGACATTTGTGACAAAAACCCAGCCTAACCTGCCATTTTGAACTAACGAGAATGTCGACTTGATAAACTATAGGGGTGGAGTCTGCTATGACTCTGCAAAATCCTCGTCGCCAATGTAATGTTCAGAATGGCCAAGTTGAAAGACATACACCCATACACACAGTAACGGTAGCTAACACGAGGATGACTAAGCAATGACTGTGCGATTTATTCATTTTCTCTTTTAAATACACAAAATACAGATGCACGTGCAAAATGCACAGGTGCCGTGCCATTACTAGACGTAACAAATTAACATATATATAGAATGTATAGGTCACTACAGTGTATAACCACGCTTTTGTACTCACAGGAAATCCTGCCAAATGCATACTCGAAGGTCCAGTGAAAGAGGGGCGTGTCGCATGTGTTAACGCATAGGAGATACGCCCCTTTTGCACTGGACCCTCTTACTGATTTCACTCACTTTGCAATGGCATTGCTTGCATAGACACATTGAAGGCTGAAATAAGTAATCTGTCAATAGTCGTTAGCTCGCAAGGGTATTGTGATCAGTAAAATGAGAATTTGAGTCATTGCTGAGCAGCACTCCATGCATGTTGAAAACGTTCAATAGACGATGGGTAGCGGACTGATGTTCAAGTCCTATAAAGCACAAGGCGGCCATATTGGACTCAGTCAGGAATCGGGGTATGGCATAGCCATTCGTAAATTATTTTCGTAATTCCATTTGATTTGTCAAACAAGTACTTTTATTGTTTGTATATAAAATAATTTGTCTTACATCAAATACGACTACTTTTCAATCGGGTTCGAACCCACAAAATACGGCATCAGTCGCCTGGCGGAGAGGCAACAGAGAGAACCGCTCGGCTAAATCTCCACTCCCAAAAAAGAGTGGTTCAATAGCCTGCTAAGTTGTTACATTTTTCTGACTGAGACCGCTCCAAACGTTGTAGAGTTCGGAAAGCACTCACGCACGCATACTCACTATTACACATCGCACATACAGACTTTATCGAAGCGGAGAAAACGAATTCATCGCTTTCACTGGGCGAAATTCGTGCAAATACAACAATGATTTTTTTTTCTACAGAGAAGTTCAATTTTCAAAGTTTCTGTAAAAGGTTGATGTAAATAGGTCTAACCCCTGATATTAGGGGTTGCTTTTTGAGGAAACCGTATCTCTTATGGAAAGTACACTGTTAAGTAATTGCAAAAATATTCTGGTATGAGTGCTGAGAATACACAACTTAGTTTTGTAAGGGGTGTATTTTGTGTAGTACAGCTTGCTGCAAAGGTGACTTATATTGCTACCAAAGGGCCAATGAGTGTATTTCTTTAGTAAGTGTAACAACAGAAGCGTCACCTGGGGTAAATTTCGTTTTATTTTAGCATTTGTGTCAGTTTCACCTGTACTTTCATTAGTATTAAAATATGCATAAGGGTGTTTATGTCTCTTGCAAGATTTGCTTGTCGAATTCTACCACCGATGATGTCATTCATGTAGGTATAATGATCGGATTCTCTTTGCTTATTCTCCACTGGGCTGTTTTTTCAGCCCAGCCAAGCATTTAACAACCAGGGATCAGTTGACAGCTTATTGAATCTCTTCTTTCTGTCATAAGCATATTTGTTACCATAGCGATCAGTCAGTGCTTTCTTAGCTTTCTTATACGCTTCGTCTGTGTGTTGTGATCGCTTTCGTTGCTTTACTGATTGCGTACTTGCGTAGATAGTACGTTCAGTAAGAACTGTGAGATATTACTCTCATTCGAAGTATAAAGGACTTAATTCAGTGTTTGGTTAACTCATACTGGATCATTGAAGAAATCTGGCCTCTTCCTTTGAAGTCCATAACTCGAAATATTTCAAAGATTACATGATTCCGTTGCAGTAAAGGTAAATTCCTTCCTGTCTTCATAGCAACTTGTTAACTCATACATTTACTCTGTATAATCTCAGGCCCAGTGTTTATTGAGTTTACACTAGTTTTTATAAGAACGCAGGAGGAAACAGAATGACTGTGCTTTGGGCTCCACTCACTTTGAGTGTCAGTTTCATCATCACTATATACTGGAATTCCAGTATTCCTTCTTGTAAGCTACTTGATATCATTTTCAACGCCGCTTTGAACTCTTAGAGCTCAAAAATTCCAAATTGTTATCTTTACTTAAAGTTTAAATTTATTCATTCGACTTCCAATCTGTTTTTTATACTTCAGTAATGCAAACTATCTATTCTCGCGTTCTTCAGTCGACACTTTGTTATCTACTAACACTTTTGCTACAATGGCTGAATGCGTATTAGTAGTAAAAGAGACAGCATAGACCACTTTGGAAGTTAGGGGGTCTTTTTTTACTTTATTTCACATGCTAGGGGCCTCATTAACCAGCCTCTCCCATGGTTCATTTAAATGCCGCAAGGGATATTGGGATAGCAATGTGCCTTCCTGATTGGTCAGTTGCTTATATATGCAAAAACGAGGGTATATAAGTTCTGAGTGGGCCATCTAGGGGCAAGTCTTGCTCTAGAAGTCCCACCCTCAACAACAACTCAACTCTTCATAACCATGGCAACTCCAATATTGTCACCAAGACTACCGGAAGAGGGATGACAGAAGTGTTATTCAGTGAAGGCAGAACTGCCGTAATACTTCAACGTTAAGACTAACACCAGTGTCTGGACAATGCCCACCGTCTCTGACCAAGATAAGAGGTATGCTGATGTTCCAGGAAGGAAAAGCCCTAACTTGCCAGAGCCTTCTCAGGAAGTGTCCCTGCCTCATAAGACTCCGTCCAGTCAGCCATCAGCAGCTGCTTTGGTCCCTCCACCTTCCAAGCCTGGCACCACCAGTCAAGCAGGTGAGAGACAATTGAGATTTCTTCTGCATGACACGGAGATGTCAGCTCGGATTGTGAGTGTGCAGATGTACAAGGGAAATGTGTACGTGGGGATACGTGAATTCTTCAAGAAACCTGACACTGGAGAACTGATACCGACAAAGAAGGGCATCAATTTGAATTTGGATCAGTGGAGTCGACTGAAAAGTATTGTGCAGAGTATTGATGAGGCTGCCAAGACACTGACGTGCAATTGAACTGGTACTCACAGACCCGTCTTTCATCCCTTTTTCAGAGCCTTCCTTCAGCGATATGCCGAATGACTTGGACAGGAAAGTGGCAAGAAGAGTGGCAAAATATGTCTACGCCAAGTTTATCCTGGACCAAGTCAATGCTATCATCAACGAAAACAGTGAGGGGTGCCGAGAAGACTACCCATCTCAGAGGGACCATGAGTGCCTGTACTATGGCGATACCCCTGCAGGTCAACGAGAAGTCATCATCAAGTACTTTACGGATGCTGCCAAACGAGTCAGAAATCTATTCTTGGCATGGCTGAAGTGTGTTACATCACCCTGGATCATAATGTTCCCCTTGGATTACTTGATCTTGATGATCTGTTGGAGTTGCTGTACTACCGCTGGAGTGAAGACCCTGAAAGATGTTTTGAAGCTCTATCGGACAGTCTGTCTATGTATGGAATGGTCTTGTGCAACAACATGATCACTGCAGTTTGTTCCACAGTTAGTTCTGCAAGCAGTTAATCATTTCAATTTCCTTCAATTTATAAATGTGTTTTTTCTTCGGACATTACAACTTTGCCAAGGACACTGAAAAACACTTGCAATAAAAAAAGGTGTTGTGTTTCATGTTATTTGCCTTGTTAAATTTTGTTATCTTTGAGAAAATAAAATTTTCTGTTATTGATTAAAATGAAAAAATATCTTGTCCGTCTATACTCTTTGTGAGCTAGCAAAGTATGATTGTTTTATGAATAAGTATGATTGATTGCCCCCTCCCCTCCCCTTCCCCCTCCCCTTTTACCATCATCCTTGAGAGAGAAAAAAACACACAGACGCACATGCTTTGTATTTTCAATTGAACAAGTTTGAAAATTTATTGAACACCAACAGGAAAGCCAACACAAGAACTAGTAACAATGTAATGAATATGACTTCTAAGTCAAACGAGTCTGTAAAAAGTTAACATCATAAATGTCAAAATCAACACCAGTCATTTTTCAATGAAATCAATTACGAGAAAGTCATTAAAAATCAAGTCCTCAGTAAACTGCTTCACAATGTTCGACATGGACCATCCCCGGCAACGATGTAGCAGATAGTAAAGGACATATTGTCCACACACTGAAGAAAGGGTCCCTGGAGCCTTTGTCTGTTATAGATCCAGTGGAGAGAGTTCCTGTTGAGGAATGCCTTGAAAGGTGTCCTGTTGGGTGGACGTCCGTAAGAATCGAAATATTCACCACGGTTGCTATCGGCAAAGCAGAAAGCCACGGCTTTTCTCTATTTTCGTTGTAGAAAATCCTGGTTTTAGCTTGGGGTCTGTGTCATTTGTTATATCACATCACAGTGAAAGCATATTACCGAAGCTCAGATTTCCGACTGCTATACATAGTGCACAATATATTTATGCGTGACAGGGAGTTGACACTTTCAATTTGACCGTATTTTAATGCGCTCGGCCGCACCTGCCCTGTCGGTGCACAAAGAAACCGTTTAGCGACATCGTTCCCGCTGCATTGACAGTTACACTGACAATCTTTTCGTAATTGCTACAATTGCCGATCCTGCTTGACTCAGGGCCAACATAAATGCAAACTGCCAGTTATCATGGTTTCTAGATTATTTTTTCCGGCGTAAAGATTTACGTAATAAATATCAGTTTTACTTCATAAAAGAGGCACATTATGTCGCTATGGAGAAATGTTTATGTTTTGTCAGTTTCCCGTGAGAATAAATAATACAGGTTGTCTACATGGTACAGCGTTGTTATTTACAGGATTAGACTGGTATGGTGTCGTAAACATTGAACACAATTGCGATAAAATGTTCTGATCGATCAATAGACGTTGAACTAATGATATGCACGTCCTGCTGAACCTGCTTGACCCCAAGGCGAAAATCTACAGCTTTAAAATCCCAGTCCGTCCGAATATGACTCCACCGTCTCGAAATTACAATCATACGCATTTTCCAGGCGTCTGTAATCAAAGTCGGGGTATGGTCTTTCCATGTCGTTCTTATTTTCGTATTCGAAAATCGGAATAATGAAATGGGTTAAAAACGTTCATATGAAACAAAGATTTGCTGAAATCCTACCATATTGAACATCCTGTGAAAATAGCATCTGTCCTAATCGAAACTGGTCGTATTGCGTAAACTGAACGTGACTTAGAAATTATACGATGTGTCACGAGCTCCGCGTAATATAAGTAATTTTGTCATCGCTGCTGTATACTGTAACTCTGAGCATTAGTCGTACAAAAACTTTAAACTTTTTACTTCAGTTCTAAAACAAAGACTAATTACTCATATTAAAAATGAAAACCTTATAATTAGGGAACAAATTGGCTTTATGCCAGAGTTTAGTACATTTGATCATATATTTGTTTTAAAACAATTACTTACAAAGTATCTGAGTAAGGGGAAATATATTTTTGGCTGTTTCATAGACTTTCAAAAAGCCTTTGATTCAATTTGGCATGTGGGGCTTCTACACAAACTAATAAAGTATGGTATCACAGGGAAATTTTATAACATCATTAAGTCAATGTATTTAAATTCGAAGTGTTGCATTAGGGTGAAAGAGGGACTCACTGAACAGTTTCCCATTGAGAGAGGAATAAGGCAAGGTGACGGCCTAAGCCCACTGCTTTTTAACCTATACATTAATGACATAAAAGATTCGCTTAATTGTGTCACCAATGACCCACCAACTTTATTACGGAGTACTTATCATGTCTACTTTATGCCGATGACTTACTTCTACTATCTGAGACACCTACGGGGCTACAAAATGCTTTAAATTCAATAGGGCATTATTGTGAAAAATGGATTTAGGCATAAACATTCTCAAATCAAAAATCATGGTTTTCAACAAATCGGGGAAAATTTTCAACAATTTAAATTTACTATACATGGTAATGAGTTGGAAAATGTGTCAACATATACTTACCTTGGCATAAAGTTAAATATTACAGGCAAACTAAACAGAGCACAAATTGATTTGAAAAACAGAGCTATGAAGGCATGTTTTAAATTGAGACAGTTACTCTTTGCAGAGTCAAATATTCCAATTAAGGTCCATTTACAAATGTTTGATGCCATGATAAAACCTATTCTGCTATACTGTACAGAAGTATGGACTGCGACATATGCACAAATGCAAAACCATACTCACAAACTTAACAGACACAATTGAAAAGTTGCACATTAAATTTTGCAAGCACATACTTAAAGTGAATAATAAAGCATCCAACATAGCATGTTTAATGGAACTGGGCAGATATCCTCTAATTGTTTCAAGCATAACACAAATGGTCAAATATTGGTTAAAAATAAGTAAGAAAGCAGATACAACACTGACTCGTGAGGCTTATGATCTGGGTTGTCAACTGGACAATGCACATACAGATAATTGGGTGTCAGGAATTAAACAATCGTTGCTGCTCGTAAATATTGGAGATGCCATGAATGTAAAGATAGAAAATGACAAACAGTTTAAAACTAATTTCAATGTAAAGTTAAACAGCTATTTGAAAAATGTGCATTTGAATTGATTCATGATGATACCAGACAAGGGCACCATAAAAATAAATTCGCACATACAGAGAGTTGAAAAAAGATTTCTCTCTCGAAAGCTACCTTCATGTTATAAAAAACCCAGATCACAGATCAGCCCTGTGCAAGTTACGCATTAGTGCACACATACTACACATAGAAACAGGTAGATATAGAAACCTTGATGTCATAGACAGAGCATGCCCAATTTGCCAAAACAAACAAGTAGAAGATGAGATACATTTTCTTTTTCATTGCAAAGGATACACAGACATTAGACATGATTTTTTCAGTAAACTAAACATTTGTAAAAACGCATTCAGAGGCACACAAGACCTTGTAAGCATCTTTTCAAGGACAGATAAAGCATCACTATGTGAATTGGGAAAATACATACATACATGTTTTAAACTCAGACAAGACAAAATGAAAAAGACAAAGTAAACTATTTATGAACCTTTAATATGTTGACCTCATTTATAGATATTGTATATATATATATATACTCTTTCATTGTTGTTTTTGCAAAACCTTTATTGTACTTTATGATCAAGATCCCAACTGGGATACGATTTCAATAAAGGCTTACTTTACTTTACTTTTACAAAATACACCCTGGCGCATATGTTTGTGTAAACTAAACATAGTTCAAAAGACAGAAGTCAAGTGTTTGACATCTGAAGTTTCAGACATCTTAACTTCTATAGCTATGAAGTTTCCATTTTTCCCGTGCTCGAAGAGCCGATTGGAATACCGGTCAAGACGGAAATTTGCATGGTAACGGCAACCTGACCTGAACGTATACTCCCTCACCAAACAAGGATGGCAGCCGGTGGCTATGGTGTCATTTTTGAACTGCATTTTTCCTCTCCAACTTCTGAGAACAATGTTTGAATAACATTTCTTCGTTCTCGTAATTCTTTGTTTTCTGGCATCGACTATTATATGTCTTTTAACTTCGGATATATTTTACTTTTGTGGTTTTCATTCGCTCATGTACAACATATTTTTCTACGACGAATAGACCCAGCGAGATTACGTATGTAATTCTTATCTGCGTTCCTGATGTCACGTTCCATTGCTTCATTGTGTCAGATAGTACACGCTTTCTATCTCACATTTCCTATTTCTGACGTGGTTTTTCCTCATACATATGGGACTTGTATGTCTTCCTATGGCTAGAAACGAGCGGCTAAAACATGGAGTCTCGCCCCTATTCTACTGTCTGCGCTAAAACTAACCTAGCTTGTGATAAAGAAACATCGTCCAACGGACTGTAACCATGGCCACGTCCCTCATCCAGTCTGCAACAATTATAAATTTTAGAGTGTGTTGAACCTACCTGCTGCATAACGTTATAATAAAGTATTGGGCAGTTGCATGCACAGTGCAGGGTTTAGATTAGATGTTTTGGCTGTAAACGAATAATATCAAGAACTTTTTGTTTTCTTAATTTTTCATCTAATCAATGGTAGTTTCAAAGAACAAATGTTCATCTCGGTTGTGATAATGGTAAAGAATTATACTCAATACACGTTATCAAACTTGCCCTGGAAAACCTCTCTTATTTGTAAATTTCCCGTTTCGAAAATTTTGCAAAGATCGCAAATTCCTGACAAAATGTCATGACATAAGATTAAAATCATAGGGAAATAATCGTCCGAAGAATACGTATAACAGCCTTAGAGTTACGACTGAATTACGACTGACTGAGCAACAAGAGACCATGCACTGATCACAAGTCTAGCCGTCGCTTCTTTAAAGTTACCTCCTCTGCAAAAGTGTGATTGCATAAGCGTGAAAATGTCCTGGTGTGATTTGCTCAGAGAGGTGGTAATGATTAATTTAAGAAACCTCGGTGACGCTATAAACGGCCGGGGTTTTGAAGAAAAGGTATATTTGCAAAGTGAAAAACCCAGGCCTAGTCGGGCCTAGCCAGGCCTAGTCGGGTCCTCTAGGTTAATGATCTAAAATTTAAAGCCGCACTTTTCAATCCCAGGTTCTCGCATCAGTGGAGTTCTCCTCCCAGTCAAACACATATGTAATCGGGTCAGTCACAATCAGGGTGCTCTAGACAGATTTCGACATGTTACGCTCTAATATAAAAAAAATGTTGAGCAAAATTTAATGAAACATTGTTCCTAATATGAAACAACCAGTAGAACCAAACAGGCCCCATCGAAAAAATGGAGTTTTTGTGATGATTTTGAGCTGAGTAGTGAAAAAAGTATCCTAAAAATGGGTCAAAATGGGCGTTACGCTGTTTCATCTGAAAAAGCACATTTTGTAAACTCACTTTTTGAAACTGTTAGATTATTTTTTTTCGATTATTCAGAATATTTAAAGTATCACATAGCATTTCTTCTTTCTTTTGCAAGTTATTTCATCTTAATACATGGATTTGAATGGAAATGGCGTGATAATAAGTGAAATTGGTGTGTCGTTACGCTTTTTATATTTTGACAACAGCATTGATTTATCTCTCTATTATCACTTGGAAAACATTACCGTAGAATGTTTCCTTAAACATCTATTTGATTGGAAGACCAACTGTGATTAGTTGGTACTAAATGTTTATAGGGTCAACGTATTGATTATGAATGACAAATCATGAAAGTTGCCCACATTTTTTCCCCCAAATTTTGTAGTGTCCGTGACACCCTCATAACTTTCAGCCACATTCAGATAGTAGAGATCTGATGTCATTAGCCAAAGTGGTCCTGTTTGCCTTCCTTACGTGTTATAAAAATTTAATCCATTTACCACTTGTATTGTTTCAGTATATCAAAAAGGGGCCAAATGTAGTGTCCGTGACAGCCGTAGTGTCCGTGACACCAAATCCATACATTACTTGTTACAGTGATTTATGCTGGTAATTCTATTGTTTACCAGCTGAAGTTACACTTTTATAAGAGAGTAACTTAGTTTTTGAGTAAGACATCAAATGAAATATATTAAACCAGTGAAAGATGTTTTTTCTACCTTTTAAGATTGTAATGTTAAAAAACTCCTATGAAATAACGGTATAGGGGTTTAAAAAAAGGAACAGAAATAGTGTTATCAGTTATTTCCCAATATAACTTTAAGATAGAAATGTTATTTATAGTGAAATTAAGGCATAACACTGAACAAACTAATTTACTTTCACATTAAACCACTTTCCATTTGCAACTGGCTTCATGTCACGGACACTACACCTAACAAGTGGTTAACCATTTTTTACTGCATTACATTTAAATTCACCTGACATCTGAAGTAAACTTCATAGACCATAATAAATCATTTTAATAACAAAATAAAATGTGTTTTTGAATTATATAAGGGGGAAGTGGTTGCAAATCTGACTATTTATGATGATGCTGCAGTAGTGTTAGCCCCAGTACGGACCTCGGTCAACAGTGATGCATATAAGGGGAGGGTTTATGTCCCTTCAATTTTTTTTTTCTGTTGTAACCCTTTGCATTGTAAAGCTGTATTATCACTGTTTGATGAAATTTCAATCGTGTGTTGGTTGTTAAGGGAAAGCTATGGTGAGACATAGTCGGATCTATCATGTGATGTATGTTGAATGCTGTGATCCTGAAATCTGTTTGGAAACCCAAGTGTGTGGTTTCTCCTCAGTCGCAAAGTTCTGTCTTTCCTAAGTTGTTGTGTCAGATATTTTGTTGTTTTTGTTATACTTGTTGATGTTAATGTTTTCACGTGTTATTGGCTTCAAATAACATCAATATTTATATATTTTTATTTTGTGTTTAGATTATTGTTAACGTTTTGTCTCTTTTTGTGAACTATGTTTTGACAAGTGTGTCTTTTATGTTCTTGTTTCTTTTTATGGGTTATTATTGGGTGGTTTGGGACAAGGATTTTTAATGTTTCGTACTTTTCAAGTTCCTGACAGTATTTTGTAAGACTTTCTTTCAAATCTTTGGGCTACTGCCAAATATTTGGCTGTTTAATGGGCTGAAATGCATTGTAGGGGATTGCATTTCATAAACTGGAAATGGAAATCATCTCTGAATACCAAAATGTGATTCACTTTTGGAAAAGATTCAGAAATGACATTTTCATATTTTTACTGGAACACAAAACCAACTGGCAGAGTTCAGCTATAGAATAAACATAATGCACCAAACATTTAAATTTTCTGTTAAGAAATCACTAGAAAAAAATATAATTTCTCGACATCAAATTTTGAAGGGCCTAACGCACAACCAAGAAAACATTTAGATATTAAAACCCACAAAAAACTAATTGGAACATTTCAATACCTGCACAGATAATCATTAAATTTTAAAGGACTAATTGAAGGTGAAATTCTCAGATACTTCTCTACATCCAATGACCCAAACGATTTCAAGGAGATAGTTGATTTCTTTACAAGCAAATTAATTTACAGAGAATACAAGGAAAAGGAAATAACTAGAATTACAACATAAAACAAACACAGTAATTGAACTCAACAAAAAGTACAAGAAAAATAAAGAAGGAAACAACAAATAATCTAATCTTCACAACAACATATAGGCCATAAATTAAAACAAAAGACTTGAAAGAAAGTCTTGCAAAATATTGGAGGAACTTGAAAAGGACGAAACATTAAAAATCCTTTTCCCTGAACCCCCAATAACAGCCTACAAAAGAAACAAAAACATAAAAGACACACTTGTCAAAAACAAAATTCACAAAAAAATCTCAACACAAGATAAAAATATGGAAATATTGGCTTTATTTTTTGAAGCCAATAACACATGAAAACGACAACAAGAACAAGCATATAAAAATCAAAATATCTGACACAACAACTTAGGAAAGACAGGACTTTGCGACTGAGGAGAAACCACACACTTGGGTTTTGAAACATTGATTTCATGATCACAACATTCAAAAGTCACCACATGCTAGATCCGACTATGTCTCGCCATAGCTTTCCATAAACAAACAAACAAACAAACAACACAAGACTGAAATTTTATCAAACACAAATAATACAACCTTATAATGCAAACAAGGAGATAAAACAGAAAAATAACATTACGGGACATAAATCCTCCCTTATATACATCACTATTGACAAATATCCATAATGGAGCCCACACTACCAGTAGTACCACCATAAATAGTCAGATTTGCAACCTCTTTTCCCTTATACACAATAGATGCTGAGCAAATACTTAAAATACTCCAGTCACCTACAAATATCACTATGAGTGGCAAGAGAGTATTATATTATACTCTTCATGACTTTAATTAGACTTCTGATATAGAGAATTTGTGTTTAATATTGTCTGTTAAAAGTGATAAAGAAGTTGCCCCTTTAAGTATTCAAATGTGTAGTGTCCGTGACGATACTGAAATACAGATAACAATACTATGTTGGAAACCAACTGTTCAGTAAATCATTATTGCTCACTTTATTTTGTTACTAGGACAGTTTTGCATTGTATAGCATTTTCTACATACCAGTTATCTCAAGAATTTTTGCATTCAGTGTTGTATTTCTGATAAAATTTTCTGGTTATTGAAAAATACCAGTACTACAAATATTCTTTATGTCAAACTTCCTCAATAATATGTTTTGATTTTTTGTAATCAATTCTTGTCATAATTTTACTGTTTTTACAGGTTTACTGGTTATAATAAACAACAGTTTGTTTCACACACATATTCCTGAATGTGTAGTGTCCGTGACGCTTTTACCATACTACAAAAATGACTAGAAAACTAGCAAAAAATGAGCAAAATTTTGCTGCAAATACTATTAATGTTTTCCAAAGACTTCAACATTTGCAGTAAAATTAATTTTAATGTACAAGAGGGCAAATCTGTAAACTAGAGGAACCATAAGCTCATAGGGAGAAAAAAATGAAAAATTCTTTTTTTTTCGTAACAAATCATTTTGGCAGGAAATCATGCAAAGCTGGGTAAAATCCTGATACATTCACCTTATTTTCTACAACAGATGTTATATATTTTCTTGGTGTAAACTTTTAAAAAGAATATTTGTACAAATGTTGTATTGTCTACTATGTTATTTCTCCATCAACTCATAATATTTTGTAGCGTCCGTGACGGTGCGTCAACACAATAAAGAACTAGTTGCCATGGAAATACTGAGAAAGTTTGGTTCACAACTTTTCAAGCAAATATGTACCAAACCTTAAGCTTTGTGAATTTAGTAAATTTAGATATGTGTCTACAAGATGAAATTTTGACAAAAGTGAAACACTCTACAGCACCCTGATTGTCACTGAGCCGATTGCCAGTACGATGTTTGATTTCTATACATTAATTACACAAACTGATCTCCATCTTTTGTCACCTTTTGCTAATCCTGCAAACAGAGCTTATATAACCGGATGATTGACGGTCGGTTCAAATTGCCAACGGTCATTTGTTTCCTCAGCACCACACACGAATTTCCTTAAAAAACATCGTCCAGTCAAGTTAGAATTCAAATATAACCACAGGGTTTGATCGGCAGCAGCTTCTTGCTAACCGCTTGGCAGTCTGTCAACGGTTTTGCGTTCGGAAAAAAATAAAATATGGCATTTTCTGGAGCGTGTGCCTCATGTTACCTGTTTGGTGTCCACTTACACAATGAACGCCGCCATAGGTTGGCACCCTTTTAAAGGGAGGCTCCGCCTTTAAATTGAATTCATGTGTGCGCCCTTGCTAGTAGACAGCCCTGCACATGTAAAGATATGCGCCTATCTGAACGGAATTACAGTCATCTGGCACCAGCCCAACCCACCCAGAACCAACTCGCCCGATTCCAACTCGCCAAATTCCAACTCGCCCGTTGTTTGATATGTAGTTGTTGATTCCATGTACGCTAAACCGATGGCCTGAGGCAAGCATGTCGGTCCAGTAACCGTGAAAGACGGTCATGCGGTTCCTAAAGACATGAGTCAGTATTAAAATGCAGTAACTTTCCCTATACGTAAAGAAGCCGAATGAAATTTGTTGGCACATATTCAAGCCCACACCTGTGGTTCTCAATGTAAGAAATATTTGTTGTTAGAAAAAAAAAGTTTGAATACGTACCAGGTACTCATAAAATTGCAAAATACTATCGGGTGAGTTGGCATCCGGCAAGTTGGAATCGGGTGAGTTGGTATCGGCGAGTGGATCTGGGCGGGTTGGAAAAGGTGCGAGTTGACTGGTACTCATCTGAATGTATCTCATATGCTTTTCGGCATGTCTGAGTTAAACAGCGTACTGTCTAAAATGGGCGGAGAACGTCAGGGAAAGATATTAACCCAAACATGTGTGGTTAATTCTCAGAAATATATTTTTATATTGACAGAAAACTAGTTTGTATGCGTAAATAATTCCATGTTTGGCACACAACACGATATGAAGACGGTAAACAAGTGAAAACGGCGCGCGCCGAGAACGACCCAAGTCACTGCGTACTTTCCAGAAAACATAGAGCATGTCGAGCACACGTGAATCGTCGTGATGAAATCTGCTTGTACCCGGAAGAGAATAAATCAACCCCGCGGTCTAGGAGGCATGGCAGACTGCGATCGATGCAAATTGCAAGTGGCTTTTTCGCCGCATGAATTTCAAAAAACAAATAAGGTTGCGTACACAAATAACGATTAGAGGGGCTGGAGGAATCTCGATTGAAATCTTATTTTTTTTCAGATCCCCGCTCAAACCCTAAAATTTTCAAATGCCCCCCCCCTCTATGTGGTCAAAATTGTTCAAGTCCCCCCAAAACTATCACATGCCTGCATAATTGTAAAGGATGTGAGCGCAGAAAAAATAGACATGTATTGCGCCGTTCTGCTCACAGGTGTTCAACACTACCTGTTATTAGCACTTTGTTATGGTCATATTCCAAAGGCAAGTTCTTTAAAAGCGTCAGTGATTTTTTTAGATTTATTCGTCTAAAAGCCAACTGGAGTAAATCCAACTCTGGCCAGATCAATTGCTCCTGCTAAGAGCAAACACAATGACAATCATGAGAGAGTAGGCAAATTGTGAATTCTGGCTAATCCCATATTGCACAGTGACCTACCAAAAATTTGTTTCAAAACTACAAGACATATATGAAATTAGATGCTTCTCAAAATTGACAATACTGGAAGCTTAAAGTTAAATATTCCATTAAGTAAATGTTTTAATCTCTGAAATTTTGGGTGTAATTATTGCAAGTTTGGTTAAAAAATAAATAATTCCATTTGGTCACATATTTTTTCTTTTAGTTTTTACTGTTCAAAATTTTACTTCTGTATTTTATAACAAGAATACGAAAATTTACGTCTTTTTTCTTTAATATTCGATTTTTCTCATATGCCAAAATTCAAAAATTTCAATGTGTTTTTCCATGTGTTCCATGTGTTACTCTCTGGCCTGATCTTGTTTAGTAATGTTTCATTGTCATGAGCGTCATTTTACCCAAACTATTCTTCAACTACGATGTACATCAGAATCAGAGCTATGTCTGTCACTGTTCAGGTATGCAGTAACAGTGCACTGCAGTAGCAGAGCATTAATGATAGTGACACTACCCATAGGCAGTAGCTGTATTAACTTTGAATTTTGGCAATATTTTTGTTCAGTTTTACAACTGCGGTTCTTATTCTACTCCCTACAGCAAGTTGAATTGTCTAGTATTCAGCTTGCTTTCACAGCCTATGTATGTGTACCGTGCATTTGCATCACTGACAACTAACTGTCAGTCTGGACTCCAATTAAATTATCATCTAGATTAGGATTAGATTAGATTAGGCTGGTACTGAACGCAGGCTCAACAGTGCCTCTATATTCAGCTCCTGATACATCCATACTCTCAGTAGTTTTGACGGTTCTGGTTTGCATGATGTAGGGTTCAGAGTAGTTGTACTTCATGGGTTGTGTTGCCAGGAATTTGTCTAGACGATTCTTGAAGGAATTCACAGACGTAGCACTGATTACAGTTCCAGGAAGATTGTTCCATATTGTAGCTATCCTATTTGTGAAAAAATTACATCTGATGTTCAGCTTACAATGATCCTTGTCAATTTTGAGCTGGTGTCCTCCGGTGTAATGGTAATTACTGAGTCTGAATAAACCTTCCGAAGCACAGTGGTCATATATACCACTCATGATTTTAAAAGTTTCAATGAGGTCACCACGCAATCTACGAAATGACAATGATGGCAGATCAAGTATTCTGAGTCTCTCCTCGTATGGATAATTATTGAGTCCAGGCAGCAATTTGGTTGCTCTGCGCTGAACGTTCTCGATGCAGTCAATATCCTTTACTTTGTATGGGTTCCACACACAGCTGCCATATTCCAAGATAGGACGAACTAGTGCTTTGAAAAGTAATCTGAAGGTGTCTTTGTCTAGAAAGTTGAAGGTTCTCCTAATGAGTCCGACAATCCTGTTGGCTTTGTTGACTTGGGTTTGGATATGCATCTCAAAGTTCAAGTTACTGTCCACTATGACGCCAATGTCTTTTTCATATTTGACGACTTCTAGAGTGACGTTTGTTCCATCTTGACGGCACATGGTGTATGAATTTGTATTAATTGACTTATTTTTACTGTGAACTGACAAGACTTTACATTTGTCCGGGTGAAATTTGAGCAACCAATCATTGCTCCATTGAGATAAACGGTCGAGATCTCTCTGGATTACTGTAGAGTCTACAACAGTCTTAATCTCACGGTAAATTTTAGTGTCATCAGCAAATAAATAAACATTGGATGCCACACAGTCTGGTAGGTCATGTATGAAAATTACAAACAGGATGGGACCGAGCACAGAGCCTTGAGGGACACCACTGGTTACATCATGCCACTTGGAGAACTGGCTGTTTACACACACTCGTTGTTGGCGGTCTCTCAGAAAATCTTGCACCCAGATGCAGGTTGTCTGACTAATACCATAATAAGACAATTTGCGATGAGGCGTTTATGGGGAACCTTATCAAAAGCTTTCATGAAATCCATATACACAGCGTTAATTACACCTCCCTCATCAAGAATACTGGTCCAGTGATCCAAAACTTTGAGTAGCTGTAATGTGGTCGATCTACCACTTATGAAACCATACTGTTTTTTACTGAATAAGTCATGTTTGTCCATATGTGATACAATTTTCCTCCGAATAAGCTTTTCCATAGTTTTACAGATAATACTGGTCAAGCTGATGGGTCTGTAGTTAGACGGAGATTTCTTATTTCCCTTCTTGAAAATCGCTGAAATCTGAGCTTCTTTCCATGCTTTTGGTACAACACCAGAGAAGAATGATTTATTGAAGATAATAGAAAGTGGCGTGTGAATAATGTTGGCTACTTCTTTCAAGATTTTAGGATGAACTCCATCAGGGCCAGATGATTTTGTCACATCAAGTTGTAATAGGAGATTCCTAACTTCTGATTTAGTAAAAGGACTGTCACTGGACATAACATCAACATGACTACCGTTGAGAACTGGAATGTTAGAGTTACTATCATCTTCTGAAGTGAAGACACTGCTGAAGAAGTCCGCTAAAAAATTTGCTTTCTCCTCATCACTACTTGCAGTAAGCAGGTGACCATCTTCAATAATCTGAAGCTCAGAAATTCCCGATCTGACTTTCCTCTTTGAATTAACATATTGCCAAAAGTTCTTACAGTTAGTTTTGATAGATTCCGCTATTCTTTTTTCTCGTGCTCTCCTGTCATTCTTAACAATGCTTTTGAGTTTATTTCTGGCCTTACAGTATTCACGGTATTTAACAGGATCCTTAGATTCCATATATCTTTTCCAAAGTCTATGTTTCCTCTTTATACACTTCACTGTTACTTGATTTAGTGGAGGCCGATCATTATAAGTATCATGTCGGAATGTTTTCACAGGAACATACTTTTTCATTGCAATGTTCCACATTTCCATGAAGAAGTTATATGCTTCTTCAGTAGTTTTGTCCAGCAGTATGTGCTCCCAGTCTATAGACAGCTCATTTTGAATTCCCAACAGATCAGCTTTGGAGTAGTTGTAACGTGTGGTAGAAGTGGAGACAATTTTAGCGTAACATTTGACATCAAGGCACAGCACACAGTGGTCACTGGATCCAAGAGGACTATCATGCACAATATATGAGATGCAGTTGTCGTCATCAACAATTACTAGTCTAAAATGGATGGCTCCTGGTTAATTCTGGTCCTAGTTGGCTTAGATATCATCTGGTAAACATAACAATCCCGAAGACACTCAAGAAACATATCGCTGTTCTTGTGTTTAGCAGTCCAAGACGACCAGTCAATATCTGGGTAATTAAAATCCCCTGTAATAATTAGATGAGTGAATTTGCACTGCATGAAAACCCAATAATACTTACTGTATTAACATGGATTATTGCCTGTATTTTAGCTGAAGAGTGCATATTATACAGATGAATACAGTCAAGAATCCATTTTTGTATATTCAGCAACCTGTATTCATGTTGATTCATGTGAATTCACGTGAATTATACTATAATACAGGCAACTCATTAATGTGAATTTATCTGAATTATTGGGTTTTCATGCAGTGTTGGTGTTGCCAATACAGACTGACTTAAACATATCACGAAGGTGGCGATGGTTGACCTCCAAAGATGAAGGACTCCTGTAGACACAGCCATATAGGAGATTATCACAATCATGTAAACCAACTTTAATCCACACACATTCCTCAAAATCTGTTTGGATTTCCACAAGTTGGGCGTCAGTTTCTTTTTGGCATAAATCACAATTCCACGTCTAGCTTTGCCAGGAAAGTCATTTGGAAAAAAGTCGTAATCTTCAATGCTAAGTTCAGATGTGTTGACCGTGTAGCGCATATTCTTGGGTAATACTTCACTGATGGCAATAATATCAGGTGCTGCTCCTTCTGCGTTGATAATGTAGCGTTGTAAGAGTTCATCGAATTTATTTGGTAAACTGTCAGCATTAGTATATATACAAAATAAGTTATGTCCACGAAAACTATGTACATTCCTATTAACAATATTTTTTCCTTTCGTTAGATTGTGTCCTTTCCTTTCACTTTGATAATTTTCCTTTCCCAAGGTGGTCCTCTCACCAGGAAACGGAAGTCCCCCGACGACTTGTCGTTAAGATTTCTTGCCTCTATCATCAACTTTTTGTTCAGTTCTCGCTCTTCTCTTGTCATGTCATGGGTAACAGAAATTTTTTTGAAGAGACTACTTGAAGGGACGTCCCGAAGTTTGGGAAGACATTTCATGAAACCCTTTTTTGCAGCAACATCAGCCATGCTGACCTTAATTGGTCTGGGTCTGACAGAGTCTGCTTCAGCTGGAGTATTGATTTTTCCTATTCGGACAACATTCTGTATATGTGTATGATCTGCTTCAATAACATCAGCTAATTCACGAAGTACATTAGTATCCGCCATTGTTCTTCCAGTTGGGTCAGGATTTATCTGTTCAGGAACACCATAAACAATCATATTCTTCTCTCTGTCGTTACTCTCTCTCAGTTCCTGTACTTTCTTTTTGACAGACTCCTCAATGTTTCCTAATGATTTTGTAGTTATGAGTCCTTCAGCTTCAGTGTGCTTCTTAATCAATGCTATCACTTTGTCCTCATCGACTTTTGACTTCATTCTATTTTCAAGACTAGTAATTCTATCTTCCATTGATTTCAAAAGAGCTTCTACTTCGCTATCAGTTCTAATGTTTTTCATCACCTTCTCTTCGCAAGTGCAACAGAACCAATGAAGTGCAGGATTCTTGAACATCTCATAGTCATCTGCTGACAGTTTCAAACATTCTCGGCAAAAGTACTTCAGACAGTATTCACACTGAACAATTTCTGCACTGTCGTCTGAAAATTCTTCTTTACAAACTTCGCAAATCCATACCTCCTGGTTCTGCCGCGTATGACTCGGACTTGATGTAGCTTTCTGCCTTTTGGTGAGAGAGTTTGAACGCGATTTGGCTGGAAGTCTCGGCATTGTACATGAAGTTGCAATAAACAATAGACAGTTCCACAATGGCTTCCACAACCGCACACGAGGTCAGGGACGAAAATCTAAGCCTCACCAGTCATGAAGAATAACAGGAGTCGAAAAATGAAAACGTCACTGGACAGACGACAAACTATGTAGGGACACGGTGACTGATAATTTCGACGACAAGAAACAGTTTCTATCTGCAAAAAACAGCTAATTTTTCCGGAGCGTCAAACGTGATATTCGTCATAAACCGGAACCGGAACTGTATCTAATACATATCTTTATCATATACCCATGACCGTATCCGTGTCTCCTCTGACGCGTCGTGACGTGGAACGTAAAACATCAGTCTGATACGGCACGTTATACGTCATCAATTGTTGTTTATTTCCGATTTTGATGTTATGATGTTCATCTTGCATTTAACGATCAAATCCATCTTTTTCACTTCAATCAAAATTTACTAATATAAAACGAAACACATTACGTGCACATATTAATCTAACGTTTCTTTATTTCAGATCTAAAGAGAGTTACCGGAAAGGTTGTTGAAGAAAATAAAAGTTGATGTCTATACTCTGTTGTATTTCACGCTACTTTGTCGTTCCTGTTCACGTTAGCCATGTTTCAGCAAGAGTTATAAAAGTGAATTCAAACTTACAATATTGTCCGTGTAATAATTATCCACAAGAACACCGGGACGGTGACCAGAATAAGTAAATTGGCTCCATTCCTTTTCTGAACTGCGGTAAATTGCGCTGAAATAATCCTGTTTAGACTGTATACACTCGACACGATGCGATCGACGACTTGATCAGCTGTTGTAAACAAACATGTATCAATGCGCTCAGACCAGCGGCAGAATATAAAAACATAGTCCCTTCGAAAGACTGACAAAAACTAATAAAATTTCTTTATTTTTAATTACCTTTCACATAAATACACGGTCATGGGCAAATGATAAACCGGTTATCCCACGATATCAGCACTTGGTTGGGACGTATTGCCACTCATGAGGGTGCGCGCCGCATCACAATCGTCTTCGACTCGTGTGATGCGGCTCGCACCCTCACTCGTGGCAATACGTCCCAACCAAGCGCTGATATCGTGGGATAACCTCATTATATTTATATACAGTCTTTGTCGACAAACTAATATTATGTGTTTCAGCATGCTGTAGGGAGATAGCAAGAAACTGGTGTTGTTATATTGCCTAGAAATATTGCAGAAATCATTAACAGTTGCAGCTTTTGCCCTGTTACTAGACTCAAGTTTGTTTCTTTTACATCAAATCACAGGTTTAGATTTTTTTGAGATAAAAGTCATGAAATTTGACAAAATGGTTCTAGATTTTGTTAAATTATTACTAACATTACAACATTTTGATGACATAAAAATGGTATTCATTTTTCATTGAATTACCTACAAAAACTTGGAAAATGTAAAACGCAAACACACATAAGGTACAATCACACGTGCTGTGTTTCTACTGTGAGTGAGTGGCGCGGGCATTGTTTTGACGAAAACCCAGTGAAGTCTGTAATTTCACAGGAGTGGCTCACAAAAACTAAGAATGCATCTCTTGGTTTATTTTTTCACGTTTTTTTACTCATACTTACATTTTCACTTTTGACTTTCATCAACGTAGTGCATTTTCATGGCGGTAGCTAAATTTCGTTCACTTCAGTTTGAGTTTTTGTACTTCCGTGATTACGGTTTTCTTCCGAATTCCGTCTTTTTCATCATGGTACTCATAATGCCTAGCCGAGATTCCATTTGTTTAATATTTGATTTAATGAATAATCGGGCTTTATGCTGTTTTTTATAGCTTATCAATAAAGGAACTTGATATTTCTCTGAGCATGCATGACTAACGAGGTAGAGCTACAAACGTAACGCAGTGAAATGCGTCGTCAGTTCGAGGGTCTATGGTCAAACCGGTAACAGTTGACAACAAACGTGTTGAAGTGAACAAGTCAGACTGCTGTGTTGTTCTGTCCATACTCGGACGCAATCAATATTGTACTTGTAGCGATTGTACATGGTAGTCAACAGTCAGTCAGGGCTCGATATACACGCTATTTCAACTCCCGTAAATTACATCTTGTTATACAGATGCAGTAATCCGAAAGAAAACTGGTTCATTGTGGACAGTCTCACAAGGCTGCATTTTTAGTAGACAAGAATAGCATCATACATTGCAACACATTTCAATCCGCGGCGTCTCAACGGTGAAGATGTCCATGGCATGAAGACTGTGATCAATTTCAGTCGTGTGTTACCATACGAGTCCCCATGAGCGAAGAAGGGCGATGTTGTGAAATTTTAGGTAACAAATTCAGAAAGAATGAAATCTGAGCTGGAGACTTCAGCGGTAGCCTCAAGTTATTGACTGAAAGATTCCGTCGCGTGCGGGCGCCCCTGGCGCACTGCGACCTATGACCCTTCCCTTACTTGTTAAGGTCGTAGGTCGACGGAATCTTTCAGTCTACCTCAAGTTACAGTGCAGTCCTGAGTTGTACGCTGGCGCAGAGTAGGCCATTGAAAATGCGAATACAATTGTGCGCTGATTATCATGGTAAATTAATGCGCTGTCAGTGGGCTTGAGCGCATCGCACACTGGCCAAGCCGTACCTTTACATTGGCATTGTGCGCTACGGAAACCAGCATTTTGCGGCAAATGTACCAGCATAGTGCAAGCTTGGTTATGCGCAGGCTTAGCTACTAAGGCAGTGACGAAAAAGGTTATTAAACATAAGGCAACTTGCATCGGGGTTATTTTCACTCTGTGCTGCAGATACCAGCACATGCATGGCAAATAGCCTAATAGCCTTATAGCCGAGCGGCAGACTCACCTATTTTTCACACTTAATGTACCACCTTACATACGGCCACATCATACGTCATTTGAAAGCTTATTATCTCTACTTTAAGAAAATTGACGATGTGGAGCTGCCAATAGGGCCATACCCCCCTTATTTGCATAATTCACACGGGTAACCAATTTGCATAAATGCGATATAAAATTTGAAATGTCATTGTTAACTACTCTAAACATACTTTTCAATTATCGAGTGATATATGAAATGAAAGGTATTTCCATGTAGAATACAACTTTGATATCTAAAGCCATATTTAAATTGATTTCACTAAAATATTTTCATATTCATATTGAAAATAATATTTTCCTCT
The DNA here is from genome assembly GCF_041260155.1 of Ptychodera flava. Taxonomy (NCBI): domain Eukaryota; kingdom Metazoa; phylum Hemichordata; class Enteropneusta; family Ptychoderidae; genus Ptychodera; species Ptychodera flava. Next base: position 523,096 of record NC_091930.1, on the reverse strand, counting down.
CTTGAATAACAATATTTAAAAATTTTAACACATACAGCTACAACATACAGCTACATCATACATCATTTGAAAGCTTATTATCTCTACTTTATGAAAATGGACAATGTTGAGCTGTCAAATAGGGCCATTACCCCCAATTTGCATAATTTACACGGGTACCCAATTTGCATAAATGTGATGTAAAATCAGAAATTTACTGTTAACTACTCTAAACATACTTTTAAACTATCGAGTGACATTCAAATGAAAGGTATTTGCATGTAGAATACAACTTTGATATCATAAGAGATATTTAAATTGATTTCACTGAAATATTTTCATATTTATATTGAAAAAAATTTTTCCCCTTTTGAATAACAATATTCAAAAAAATAATACATACAGCACACAATACAGCCACATCATGCGTCATTTGAAAGCTTATTATCTCTACTTTAGAAAATTGACAATGTTGAACTATCAAGTACGGCCGTAGCTCCCAATTTGCATAATTCACAGTGGTACGCAAATTACAGAAATGTGACATAAAAATAGGAATTTATTAACTACTCTAAGCATACTTTAAACTATCAAGTGATATATCGAATGAAAGGTATTGGCATGTAGACTACAAAATAGATACCCAAAGAGATAATAAATTGATTTATTGAATTTTTTTCATAATTATATCGAAAAATATATTTTTCCCTTTTGAATAATGATATTTTAATAATTTTAACACATACAACTACATCGTACAGCCACATTGTACGTCACTTGAAAGCCTACTACCTCTGCTTCATGAAAATTCACGATATGCAGCTGCAAAATAGAGCCGTAATTATTTAATTTGCATAATGCACACGGGTACCTAATTTGCATGAGGTCCGATATAAAATCATAAAAAATCCATTGTTATGTACTCTTCACTTGCTTTTCAACTATCGAGTGATATATCAAATGAAAGGTATTGGCATGTAGAATAAAACTATGAATTCCAAACACGTATCTAAAATATTCTTATCGAATTATTTTTATTTAAATCGCGAATATCTTGACTTATTTTTAATATTCATAAAACTATGCAGTAAATACGAATAATGCTCACATTATGCAAACTAAGAATAAAATATATACAAAATAAGAATAATTGAGCAACACACAGAACAAATATCGCTCTGACTGAGATTCAGAGATAGTGTATGATTTTCATTGGAACCAACACGAGCTTAATAAATTCATATCAAACATAAAAAATGCACCCTACTCTGAAATTTTCGAAAGCTCTTGTCAAAAAATTACATCTTTAGACCTCATTATCTGTGAAGGTCATCGATGTTACAAATTAAATTCTCGACTTAAGAACACACACACAAAACTAACAGATACCAGATTCCAGTTCATGCAATCAAACGGCAACATTACGATACATTAGAACAATATGCAACAACAATACGGTACAAAATACAAGATTTTATCGAATAAAAGTAATGAATTAAAAATAAAAAAAGTAAAGGTAATTTTAGATCTTGTTTGATTATTACTAACTTTACAACAATCGGATGACATTTAATTGTTATTCGATTTTCACTGAATTGCCTTCGAAACCTTGAAATCGCAAAAAGTAAAAAGGAACAAAATATTTTCAGGTCCCCTTTAGGCAGATCAAAACTTTCAAGTGCTCCTCTACTATCCCTCAAAATTTCGATTCCACCCCGAATTCCCCCGCCCTTCATCACCATTATTTGTGAACGTAGCCTACTCACATACATATGAAACAGAATATAAGCCTTACACCTATGCCAAACAAAACCCGCAACAGCTCGATCTCCGATTCACATGAGCATACACAAACACAACCAGACCAAAGGTAGACATTCTAGCTTCCTTCTTGAACAAACTAAACTTCAGTGAAACAACGTGGCCAAGTAGTGCACACGTTTCACCAACCCAAAATGAATTTTAAGCGACTGATGAAGACAACACTATTCTCGAAAGGTAGCATCAAAGGATCGCAGTGTCACAGTAGTCTCTCCACTCCAGTGTGGGTTCAGGGCAGGATACGTAGATTAGGGGTACGTCCTGCCATGGCAAATCAAAACTTTACACAAAACAGCCAAACATAACATACACAAAATTCAAGATATGATATAAGATATTAACGATGTGTGGAGTTGCTTTCTTAATTACATGTCACCAGTTGTGTCTGCTGTCAAATTAATCTTCCATGAACAGGGCAGCTATAATGTGGCAACCCTTTTACTCATGACAAAACTGTTAAAGAAGAGGATGATGAATTTGTAGAATTACTAGATGTACTGGAAGGAAATGAATGACACTGTATCGCCATGAATGACTTGGATCATGAATCATGCCATAACTTTGACTAAAGCTTACGCTCACACATTGTTTCGGCTGCATAGTTACTTTTCAACGACTACAATAGTGTCGTTCATGTGGATCTTTCTTTATGTTTGGACTAAATAGTAATTGGTGATATTTTCCCAACACATCTTTACGAAATATATATATATATATATATATATATATATATATATATATATATATATATATATATATATATATATATATATTATATATATATATATTATATATATATATTACTGGTGTTTCCTTGGTTACAATTCATGTACTGTGAATGGGTATATTATAATCTAATACAAAGGGCATGTTTGGAGAAACACTCTGATCTGTAAAAACTAGACATCGGTATCGGATAATAATGCAGTCAAGAAGTGCTATTAATATGTTTTGAAAGATACATTAAACAAACAAAATATTCATTTCCAGACCTCATTTCAGCTGTTTGTTCTCCGTGTTCTATGCACTTTTTACACATCATAATGCATGTGGTTTAATTGATACTGCTGCTAAAATTTTAAAATACCGTTATTCAAAAGGGGAAAATAACGTTTTTCACTACAAATATGAAAATGTTTCAGTAAAACCACTTTGTATATGTCTTTGGATGTCAATTTTGTCTTTTGCATGCAAATACTTTTCATTTGATATATCACTCGATAGTTGAAGAGTATGTTTAGAATATATAATGAATTTTCTAATTTTATATTGCATTTATGCAAATTGCTTACCTGTTTAAATTATGCAAATTTAGGAATACGGCCTCACTTGACAGTTCAACATTGTCAATTTTCTTGAATAAGAGATCATAAGCTTTAAATGACGTATGATATGGCTGTATGATGTGGCTGAATATGATGAAATATTTATAATTGTTATTCAAAAGGGGCAAATATTTTTTCAATATAAATATGAAAATATTCAGTAACACCAATTTGAATATCTCTTCGATAGCCATTTCGTATTGTACATGCAGATACCTCTCATTTGATATATCATTCGATAGTTTAAAAGTATGTTTAGAGTAGTGAACGATGAATTTGTAATTTTATATTGCATTTATGAAAATTGATACCCTTGTAAATTATGCAAATTAGGGGCTATGGCCGTCCTCGACAGTTCAACATTGTCAATTTTCTTGAAGTAGAGATAATAAGCTTTTAAATGATGTATGATGTAGCTGTATGTTGTAGCTGTATGTGTTAAATTTTTAAAATATTGTTATTCAAGAGAGGAAAATATTATTTTCAATATAAAGATGAAAATATTTCAGTGAAATCAATTTAAATATGTCTTTGGATATCAAAGTTGTATTCTACATGCAAATACCTTTCATTTTATATATCACTCTATAGTTTAGAAGTATTTTTACAATAGTTAACAGTGAATTTTATAATTTTATACCGCACTTTGCAAATTTGGTACCTGTGTGAATTATGCAAATTAGGGGGTATGGCCCTACTTGGCAGCTCCACATCAATTTTCTTGAAATAGAGAGAATAAGCTTTTAAATGATGCATGATGTGGCTTTATGTAAGGTGAGTAGATTAAATTCCTAATATAACGCCCTTTTGGTGGATTCGCCGCTCGCCTATTAGCATATTAAAAAAAATGACATTTTTTTAACAGACTGGTATTGATTCAATTCTTTATGTAGGAAAGTCGTTGCATGACAGATTGTATCCACACAGGCATTGTTAAGATTCATGTACAAATTTATAGGCAACAGATTTGAAAACTAGCTTTGGACTGTGGTATTTTACTTGTGATCCAACCTCACCCATGTTTAGTTATTTCGGGGATAATTTCTTTACGATTGATAATTTTATTCATACATTATACTATGCTCTCCATGCTGCTTTTCAGACGTCTACGCAGGCAATATCCATCTTTACGGCATGGCATTAATCCAAGCAGAATGGTTTTTTTCAATGTATTTCATTCTCATGACAGAAATGATGAAGGCTATCCACACTACAATGGACATGCAATGCTAGTTATTGTTGAATCTTTGACTGGGCTTTGTTATAATTTACAACGTTTGGTTTGCACTTTAACAGACGAACCACTTGTAACCGTACTTTTCCAAATTATGTGAGTTTCTCTTCATAGCCTGATTATCATAATTTGTGTAGAAAATTCCAGACTTCCACATCATTTATACATGCTGACATCAATAGAGAATTTGATTTTCAATTCATTACAAACAAATGTGAAACAAATGTCCAAGCTCAAACAAGCTCCCGTAAAAAATCATATAACCGTATCCAACAACCCCACCACCATGCCACCAATCCATCATAAACTTTGCCATTGCATACGACATATAATGCATGCGGCGACTCTGTCATTAACAATGACATGTTCATTGAATTTTTGAAGAATTGATGCTGCCCGAGATTTTCCTTGGTGGCGTTTTGAAAACGGCCCGTGAAAGCATATGGAAAACCCAAGGGAAGAACACCACCGTCATCAGCCCGGACTCTTTTTTAGATATCCCGTCACCTAATGTACATGTGCAACTCAGGTAAGTGTGTTGTGAAAGGCGGCAGTCTACTGACTTTAGGCTTTTATTTAAAAAGAAATAAAGTCCTGAACACCTTTTCTGTTGAAAGAGGCAGGGGGAATGCTGGAACGGGTATGGACATACTCCCCAACTCTCAAACCCTTGGTGTGCGGCAGACTTCTATTACCATTAGCAAAATAGGGCGTCATCCTGTCTCTTTTTCAGTACCTGTCATAAGCCATATCCTACATAATTCTGTTAGGTGGCTGGCTAAGCAATAGTTTATCTGCAGCTTAGAAAATGTATCAGTACGTTTACGACCTTGTCAGGTTGTCGACGACTTGCATGCTGTTTACCACCTCGTCAGAACTTAAACATACTGAGAGAAGTGGAATTTAATGATCGCAGCATGTATCCATAACAGCTTTTCCTACACAGATTTACACATGGTGGGTATGGCCGATTTGCCCAAAAGCGGCCATACCCACCATGTCTATTAAAATTTGTGAGTTTTCTTTTCTTGTTTACTTTATCGATTTGAAATCTGGCAATTACTTTTCAATCAGATTGACAACCCCCCACACGTGGGCAGCGAATTTACTCTTTGTATGGAGCCAGCTCCATGCCCTTTGTAAACCAGTACAATTCCGAATAAAGTAAGACAAATTTGCTTGTTTCACTAACTTCCCTTCAATTACAACACTAACGTTCATCAACAAGGAAAACTACACAGACCTAGCAAAGCCGTTTGTAATGACATTCGAAACACAGCATGCAAAGACCAAGATATTTCATAATGCTTGCCGTATAGCATGGAGGTACTTGCTCCGCTCCTTCTCCATGACGAACGATGTAGGCAGACGAAAACTGTTAATCTCTTTGGACTGATGTACGCTTGACCTAAAAGTAAAGTCACGGAGGTTACTAGGCAGAGAAACAGGCAGAGAAACAGTAAACACCGCCGATGACAAATAACATTCACTTGTACTTCATTTTTCATATGTATTTCTTGATTCTATTAAGATAATAAATTCATGAAATTCATTTTTTTCTTTCATATGTAAATAACGAACACCCAAGGTTGCTACACATTGAGACATTTTCTCACTTTGCCCAATATGTCATGGATCGTTCTCGAGAGAACAGATCATCTGGTCATTGATGAAAAACATATGTTCGCGCGAACCGACAGCTGAGCAAGGTCCGTGCAAACCTTAATAGAAAGGAAGCAGTCGCCACAGTGTTTAACAATCCATGTAGGCACAGACCTTGTCCTGCTGTACGGACATCACAGTTTGATTATTTTTTTATCTTTACTGAACTGATATAACCGTCACTAACTTGAACAATGCGATGTCAATTTGTTGCACTTCTAGCCTCCCCCTCAATCAAGGACGGCTTCTCTCTCTTCACGTTGCAGAAAATCCTTGTTTTAGCGTGGCGACTGTGTCATTTGTTGCATCATATCACAGTGGAAACATATGACCGAAGTTCGGATTTTTGACTGCTATACTGTACAATATATTTATGATTCAATGTGGATTAATATTCAGTTCCGATGTATGTTACACAATTTCTGTATCGTTTGCTCTCCTTTAGCATCTGATCTAAATGCACTTCTATGTTAGAAGCCACTGAAAAGAAATCGGCATGGCGTCTTAAACGAAACTTTATAGTAGTGTAACAGCTTTTTGTACTTTAGAATAGCCATAAGCAACAGAATGTCTGACCAGTACATAGACATAGGTGTAATTACAAATGCTCAGAACAGCCATTTTATCAAATCGCATACGCGCTTCCACTGCATGAAAACGCAATAATACAGATAAATTCACATAAATGATTTGTCTGTATTATAGTATAATACACGTGAATTCACACGAATCCACATGAATACAGGCTTGCTGAATACAAGAAATGGATTCTTGACTGTATTCATCTGTATATGCACTATTCTGCTAAAATACAGGCATTAATCCATGCTAATACAGTAAGTATTCGTGAAATATGTCAAATTATTGGGCTGATCTAACATTTGTAGATAAACATCGAGAAGAGTCACTAGTAGTTCTTGTGTTAAAATCTCGAGCAGGCCAGTTTCTGTGAAGGAAAAAGTTGGAATGTGGGCTTTCAACCTCACCTCTTAATGTTTTGGCTAAAGAAAAATTGGAGCGTGAAGAAATGTAAGGCCATATATCTTCGTCCCGTTTTTCAACATTTTCCTGCACCTGGGCTCTTGGCTTTTGGTATTTGGCTCCTCGCCGTCGACCTCGGACCCTTCTCACACCTTGATCTTTGATCTCAGACTTTAGTGCAGATGTTTTATTCGTGGAAAGTTTTGCAACCTTGCTCTCTCTCTATGCCCTTGGCGTTTTTAAATTTGAGATAGATAATTCTGTGTGTCCGCAGAAAATGTCTCCATGCCTTGCCTGTCTATACGCAAATAGAATATCTCTGCTCACCCAACATTGTTCAGAAATTGTGGGGTAATGTCTAGCAGGATAACCCTGTTGAGGGTGACCGTACTGATATCGACCCTCTTTGAGTTCTGTTTCGAGACTCCTACTTGAATGTGTTCAGTGTCACTGCCAAAGAAATCGACACGAAAATCCTCATTAATATTTCTTATAGCAACTCGAACCCTGACCTTCTTTGCTGTAATGAGCGAAATGTCCGTCAGTAGTCAATCGAACTCGTTTACAGTGCTAGCTTCATTGATGCAACTGATGGGAAGTGACCCACCAGTGGTTATCACCAGTTTGTCGGACATTTCTTTCTGATGTCTGACAGAGAAAGTATTCTGTCGCCATCGCGGGGCGAATGTATGGACACGGAAACCTGTAATGTCAATTTGTTCAGCAGGCCAGGAAAACCACTGGAACGAATGGAGGGAGAGTGATATTCACTCGTTCTTTTCAGAAACTTGTCAAAAGGCCGTATCCTACATATAAACGTCTTGAACTGGGAGGATTGGGCATTGTGTTATCGTAGTTTACAAGCGTTTTGGTACGAAATATAGCCTAATAGGGATGACAGGCAGGACTAGTTGGATCGCTGTTTAATCAATTTGAAGGGCCAAATAATACTGTCATCCCTTAGTCGAAAGGGTCCAGAAAGGACTCTGTAGGTACACTGTGATGTTAGAAGAGTTACAGGGTCTAGGCGAGAAATATGAAAGTTTATACTAATGTGCAGGAACTTTCATCAATGCAGAAAATAAAATAGACATCATAGTTTGGTTTCCTGTCGCCCAGTACCCTCCAAGTAAGGAACAGCGAATGAACCTCTATTGCCGTGCCTTAACAGGGATATGGATATCCTGGTATATGATGCACCTCTAGCCTCAAGGCCTGACAACTAATATTTTTTTTCATAAACACGGTTGAAACTCTCTTCATTGTTCTTTGTTCTTTGCTCCCTCTATGCCCTTGACGAAAAAAGGGTCTCCATGCACGCGGCTATATATATGCAATTGCAATATCTCTGAATCCATCATTGCTCAGAATTGTAGGATAAGGTCCAGCAGGATGATTAAGTTGATGGATAACCGTATCGATATCGACTCTCCTTGTGTCCTCTTTCAGGACTCCTACTTGGATGTGTTCAGCGTCACTGCCAAAGAGTTCAAAACGAAAATCCTCATTAATGTTTCCGAGGGGAACTCCAACCCGGACTTCCTTTGCTGTTTCACAGCGAAACTTCCGCCAGTAGTTAATCAAACTGTTTGTGTTTTGTTTTTTTTTGTGCTGAGCTTCATGCAACTGATGAAAAGTGACCAATCAGTGACTATAACTAGTTTGCTGGTCATTACTTTCTTACCCGTCATCAGATGGAAGGTGGCTTCACCTATTGGTTTCGACCCCATCACTGTTTTCTCTGAACAACCCTGTCTTTAGTGTCGTAATGACAATACCAGGTGATGCTGTTGATAATGGGCTTTGACTAATCTAAGATTGTATTATTTTTTGTCTGGGTGACAGCCAGGTATAAGGGTACTTTCACGACATCTAGGCGAAGATTTGACAAGTATGTTTGAAGATCTTGCAGATTGAACAACTTATCGTTGAAGTCATAAAACAACATATGAGGCAGACCCTGAGCTTGATGAATGTTGTAAAACTCGTTTATATAGCTCTAGTACACGTAAGTACAAATCTCAACGGTATGCACTTGCACTTGTCTTTGCCCTTTCTCTTATGAGACATGTCTCTGTAAGGTGTAAATCTAAAAGGACAGCCCAGGCAATCGATTGTGCTGGGCCTTCCCTTGGGCTGTCCATATGCTTGTATGGATCATTATCCAGCAGGCTGAGGTATAACGGCATGCAAGGACGGCAGGACGCACATGGTTCATGCAGGGAGGGTTTAAGTCCATTCCATCCCCTCCAGTGATAATCTCAGGTAAGGCTTTATTGTTGAAAGTTCGAGATAAAGAAACAGGTTCAAGTAGCGTTTTGAGGAGTATTTTTGTTGCTTTTTAGTATTTAAAACTTCTTTTTGTAAAATGTATAGTATTAGTTAAAGTTAGCCAGAAATGCAATTCCAATACCTGTAGGGGCTACCTTAGTTTTGCTTTGTAATTACCAGCAAATTACATCATATTTATAATGCATATCAAATACTGTGATGTCATTGTTTAGGGTACTCGCGAGGTAGAGAGTTGACATTGTTGTCTTTGCTAAAATGGCTGCCTTGGAAGGGTTTGCAACTTTCCATCGTTGTTTCAATCGCTCATAAGAGTGTGTGATCTCTGACACTCATGTCTATTACTGAGATACAATTGATATTTATTATGCATAGAACTCTCAACTGGAATGTCTATTTAGGATGTAATTAATTTTGTGAGTTTTGCATTGTAGTGCTACGGCCGAGCTATTCCTTGTCATTGCTGTCTTCAGCTATTTGAAATTTTTCAGCTTTACGTCGTGAACACGTTATGATTTTTGGACAGATATTGGCTGATACATGAATGATATCGTGATACAGATATGTAATAAAATACACAACGCAATGCTAGATATCATCAAGGAACACTACCGAATCCAGGTGATGCAATATAGAAAATAAAGAGATTCACAGGGGAGGTTAAGTCTTGGCTATATTCTACACAAGGGTGCAGAAACACGCTAGTATTTGGTCAATGAAATAAAATTGATATCATTTGATGCAAGGGACAGATTACGATTTGTCGCCTGCCCTAAAGTTTTTCCCTAATCCCATTCTTGTTGTTATTTAAGAGATATTTTGAAGGCAAGGGCACCCTTTCGAGAGCTGGGAATAAAATGTAATTTGTTGGAACATGAAGTAAATTTGCATCTAAGAATATTGGAGGTAAATTGATTAAAATTCGTTCCTTGATTGATGCAAATACGACAGAGAAATTGGTCCATGCTTTTGTCACATCGAAATTAGACTATTGTAACGGTCTTCTTTATGGTATTCAAAATTATCACCTCGACAAAATTCAGTCTGTACAAAATGCTGCAGCACGACTGGTTACTCGTACAAAGAAATTTGAACATATTACACCTGTATTATTTAGACTTCATTGGTTGCCAGTAAGGGAAAGGATTAAGTTCAAAATTAACCTCCTTACTTTCAAAATACTCATTGGCACTGTCCAGATTACCTTAAGTCATTGATAGATATCCAAGTACCTCATCGCAATCTTCGCTCGTCGAATAAAGTTCTTTTAACTTGGCATGATACAAGGTACACTACTACAAACTATGGTCTTAGGGCTTTTTCAGTGGCTGCCCCGATTTTATGGAATGATCTGTCTTTACATGTTTCTGTCCTAGAGTTTTCAATTGACACATTTAAACGATACTTGAAAACTTGTCTTTTTAGAGATTGTTATAGTATGTTTTGTGATCTGTGATTTTAATTACCTCCTTTTATTGTAGCATGTACAGAGCACTGAGACGAAGTGGAGTGCGCTTTTAAGAAAAATAATAATAATAATAATAATAATAATAATAATTATGATATTCAGATCATGTGCTTTTGTTTTCTACGAAATAGTCTACTAATGTAAGTGAACAAATCTTGGTGTTGAAAAAACTATTTTTATGGATATGACAGTCTGTTTCCGCCGCAGCTCCAGTATCATTGTACTTACTATAAATATCTGACAGTTCTGTCTGTGTACCCTGGGTGTTGTTTTCTTCATCATTGATGTCATTTTCCATTTGCTTTTGCTTTTTGTCTGCCGTGTATGCTGTCTCACGTTGAGAAATGTACTTCGTCAGCTGTGATTGATAAAGTAAACAGTTAGGTAGCTAGACAGTTTTGAGGTGATTAATGACCGCTTTTATGGAGAATGTTACAGAAACTTTTGAATGCTAATTAAAATGGCAACTGAAGTTAGGAACACAATGCAATGAGGTAGTTTACTATATTTGAGACTATTTCGTCGCAAGGGTAACTTTGACAGTGTCAGTTTACCTCTCTAATGACCGAGGTTACGTCAATTAAGTGTTTAAAAGTGACATATGATGTAAAACGATAAGAGCTCATATTCATTGCATTCAAATGAAAAGTTCAATCAATATCTTATAACTCTACGTACAGCAACGTGAAAAATCGGTTTAAGTATAGAATAATTATTATGTGTCACTTAGTTAACAAGTACATTAAGGATTTTGTTCTGTATGTATTTAAAGATGTGGATGACTAGCGGTTCAGTGCTTTAGTGATCTAAAATTGACTCCTCAGTTGATGACATTTAAAATTACTTTCTTCTTGGGTGCACACTTTCTTTAAATGAGGAAATAATTGTAATTGTTTAATTGTTATTTCTTAAAATATTAAGGGGAAACAACTATTTCCACCGTTTTGAACACCAATTTATTAATTTATTATCATCATACTTAAAAATTAATATAAGCTGACGTAATAATAATTGTGAATAATCTGAAAGAAATTGAAGTAACAAATCTTGATGAAACATCGAATATCCATACTTACTTTTGATTAAATAGAAATAGTAACGTTCCAAAGACAAAACTTATAGTGATACCACCAGCAGCGTATGTGACCAATGCACCATCGTTTCCATTTATACCTATACCGATGAAATCCGAATATGTTTAAAAATGATTCGATAACATATCAAAAGCAATGTCTGTGAAACATCAGTGCGTCATTTTTCTTAAGGGAGAGTTCACTTATTATGGCCGGGTGGGCCGGCAAATTCTTCCTACGCATCAGTCAAAATAAGTAACAAGATTGGAACTACTTTTGGATAATCGAATGATGAAGTAATGTCGATTGAATCTACAAATGTTATCTCACCTGCTTTCCTTTTTATATAACACACTTGTTTTTATGAGTAATTTGCGATATTGCAATATTCAGCTATATGGCACCTAATAATTCTGAGAATTTGCAAAATATGAAAATCCAATTATCCAAAATTCGTTCCAATCGTGTTAAGTGAACCACCTACCGATTGCACCAAAAATTGATGACCCCCTTTTAAGATGACAAAACTTTCATGACCCCTCCCCCTTTGCTTGAGTAAACCTTCACACACAAACACCTGTTGGAGACGATAGAATCTAAAAAAAAGATTCTCAGATTTTTTCAAATAACCCCCTTACAAACTGAAAAGATGTTAATGTTAAACTTTCCCCTTCTGGCTTCATACAATTTTTAAATTACCCCTCAAAGGAATTAGACAGATATTACAGCCAGATCGCAATATTTTTTAAACGCAAGCATGTGTGTACAAAATTTTTATATTTCGATTTAATTGATAATCCGCTGCTGATAAATTTGATTCACTATACATAGTTGTCTATGAGAAAATCAACAATACATTTTCACTATAATATATGTGCATTTATAGACATTTGATAATTGACAGAAATGTACTTACTGGAATACGATTGTTACAACTATGTGCACAAAAAAATTGACTTTGGAATTTCACCGAAAATGTTCATCCATCCATTGGAGTCTATGATCAAATTGCGAATATTTTTTTTGAAAAACTCGAACTTTCTTGTGCATATATGGATGTTTGATAATTAACATAATTGTACTTGATTAGAATATGGTGGTTAAAGGTGCCTATTATGTGTACAAGAAATCTGACTTTGAAATTACACTGAAAAAGTTTATACACCAAGACGGAAATCTATGAGAAAACTATGGATAATAGTTTCCACTACAAAAGTAGTTAAATCTGTGTACTTATGTACTCTAAATTATTCAAAATATTTTATTTTTATTTTTACTTTTTTATTTATTTAGAACCATCAGCCCAAATCCGACTTACAGGTGTGACAGAAACGTTCAGTACGAAATTGCCGATACAGGTCTCAAGGTCGTTATGGGATTTTTTGTGATCTCTAGTCCTTGATAATGACATTCCATGAACAATCATGAGCGATACTTGTTTCTTTTACCAATCTTTTACATTTGTAAGACTCAAGACTCAGGTCTTTAATTCAGAGTGTGCGGTTATCTAATATGCAGAATGATGACGAATACCCATTCAAGTCAAAAAAGTAAATTTCCTGATTATCTATTCCACTTGTAAAGTATTTTATTCTTTGTCACTTATATAATTGAAAGTGTACTACCTTTGCCAGAAAGTGTAAGCTCCAATTTGCATCTACGATATCGCCAGCTTTCTATTGTTATCCAAAATGTGGGCTCCTGTACACCAGTGTTCCTTATTGTCTCATTTGCCCATAGATCTGAGTTAATTAAATGAGCAAGGGAATTATTCTTGTACATTTCCCACAAGAGTTCAAGTGATTCAACCGTTGGACAGAGTACAATTATTGATAAACTATGATGTCGTACTCCTTGACATTCTACTCCAATAATGTTCAGGCTGTTCACAAAATTAAGCAGGTCTTTACATGACTGTATTCGGTGCAGCAACATATTATCTGACTTAAACTTTTCAGGCGATGTGCTACAAGACGATACGTCAATCTGAAGAGTCCCTACAAAAGATAATAAGATGCCGTGTGTTTGATTAGTACAGGGTAATTACAATATTTCTTTGTGTGTAAAGATAGCGTTGCGATTATTTGAAATAAAGTCACTTACTTTGAACGGTTATATTCCTGTTCCTATTCCTATTATGCAGAGTTTTTAAATGTTTATCACACGAAGTCTGGGCGATACCGCGTCGTATTCGATTGATGTGTCCGTAAATGCGGACGCATTACGAGAATAACGTCATGTAATAACCCCTCTATCATACATGCATGCTTTGGTTATGACTCTTTTCCTACGTCTGTTCCTAAATTAGAGACTAAATCAACTAAAATCGACTCTGCTTGCTCCCCGCTGTACTCACAAAAAGTTGGTTGCTAATGAGCGATGACATCCATATCACTACTTGATAGTAGTCCTCTGTTGGGCCATTCCACTTCAAGGAAGCGCTTATGGTACATTTTGAAAGTGAGAATTTAAAATTCAGATATCAATGGGGTGAGAACACCGCCAAAATTATCTTTAAATCTTTCTTTAAACTTATTTCATCATTATTATTCCATTACTTGGTAATTTGCTCAAAATTATTTCAGCATGTGACAATTATTATGCCATAGTTTGATCATTATTTGGACAATTATGACATGATTATGACATGATTATGAACATGTTTCGTCATTCGTTTGTTTTGCCATTATTCAGCATTGATGTCGTCATTTGAACTTATTTCATTATTATTATACCATTATTTGGTGATTGGGTCATTTTTGTGTCATTATTTGGCCATGGTTATCCGATTACGGATGATTACGACATTATCTTATTAATATTATGAACTTCTTTAATAATATGTGTGTTTGTCATCGTAGAGTTCATGTCTTGATTTGCAACTTATCTCGCCATGATTATACCACTATTTGGTAATTTTGTCGATCTTATGTCATTGTTTGGTCATTATTATGCAATTATTTTGTTATGATTACGACATTGTCTTGACATTATTATTAAATTATTTTTGTTATTTGGTTGTATTGCCATTATTGAGCATTTATTTTTGATTTGGAACTTATTTGATCATTATTGTACAATAATTTGGTGATTTAGTCTTTTTATGTCCGTATTTGGCCATTATTATGAGATTATTTGGTCATGATTACAATTACATTATCGTGACATTATCTTGACATGGTTACGTTTTATTTAATAATTTGGTTGTTTTGCCATTAATCAGCTTTGATGCCTTGATTTGCAACTTATATATTATACCAACGTTGTTGTACCATTATTTTGTGATTTTGTAATTATTTGGTCATTATACATTTATTTGGTCATGATTATGACATTATTACATTATTATGAAAATATTTGGTTAGTTCTTTTGTTTGCTATGATTCAGCATTGACATTGATGTCTTGATCCAATACTAATATCATCATTTTTAATCCATTACTAGGTGATTTGGTCATGTTTATGTCATGGTCACGATTACGACATTTACTCGACATTATTTGACTATTCTATGAACTCAGTATTTGATCCCCTTTATGATTTGAACTCTACCCATAAACCATTGCACAACATGGCGACTGCATGTTAGCAATGAGAAAGGTCAAATAACGAGTTCAGATAATAAAGTGGGTCAAATAATGTTAAGATAATGTCATAATCATGATTATTTGGTTAATTCGTTTGTTTTGTAATTATTCATCATCGATGTCTTGATTTGGAACGTATCTCATTATTATTATGCCATTGTATGGTAATTCGGCCATTTTTGTGTCATTATTTGGCCATTCTTATGCTATTATTTGGTCATGATCACGATATGATCTTGACTTTATTTGACCTACTTTATGACCTGAACTCATTGTTTGACCCGCGTCACGAACCCTACCCAGAAATCAGTGTGTACATCGAGATTCACAATGGCGGCTGAAACAGTCGGTCCCCTCGCATAGAGAGAGAAAAGCTGGCTTTGTGTAAGTTTTAAAGCGTGGCTTAGCACATCATGCATCAAGGCAAGTTATGCGTGCTTGAAAACAGAGATCAGTCACGTTTTTGGATTATAAATCTTTTTTTGTTTGTTTTTTTTGTTGTTGTTTTTTTTTACTGCAGAGAAACTGCGCATCCCTGATCGTAGGCCAGTATGGCAGTGTGGCCGGAGGCCTTACCCTTACCAAATTATTTGGCCTTTGGGTGCACCCGGGGCGTACTTCAAAGGCACCACAAACACACCATATGGCATTTTATACACCTTATACACACATCAAAGGCACCATATCAATAAGTAGGTAGTTGGGAGTGTGTGCACGTTCCCGCCCCAAACGCACCTGTTGTAGCTGAGTCCACCCCTTATACACCCCAGCACAAAGGATCATAAAAAAAATCCACCAGAAACACACCAGTTCAGGACTGAACTTTCACTGCCATATCATTTGTATGATAACAACCCCCCCCCAACAGACACTAATTTTCTGAAATGGTTAATACACCCCAAACACACCAAATTGGACTAAGATTTTCTTTGTAATTCACTGCATCTGACAACAAGTTACCTATATATAGCCCCACTGTGTGTTCTGTAGAGAATAACTATTTTTGACACATGTTCAGTGGCCTGACAAAAATGGCAAAAAAGCTGCAAAAAACAAAAAAAACAAATACAAATGCTATCAGACGGGTAGTTTTTGAGAAAAAATTACCAAAAATTACAAAATTGTGGCTTTCATCATAATTTGAATAATATAGCTGCAAAGCAGCAATGACTGGGTTTTGAGGTATTTTGATGCATAGGGGCAATAAGAGAAATAGATATGCAAAAAGATAAAAGGCTACGATTAAATTTGTGAAATCGTGACAATTTATCATAAAAACACTGCATGAAATCGGGCGTTTACGATTTTATAAGCTAACATAAACGCGCCTTATCCGCTTCCTGTCCCGTCGATTAAGCCGGCTTAAATTCCCTAGGGCTGTGACCGGCAGAAACTTACACATCCTAAATCTCACACTTAAGCTGTTATAGGCCTTGTACGTCGAATCATACACCCCAATGCACGTTTCAGCAGGGTGATTCGTTGTAATTTTCAACTTTAGTACTTACATAGTGATCTACGTTGTCTTTAACATGCACTTTTGTGGTTTACGGAGCTGAACTGGAGAGAAAATATGGTTTCGAGCAGGGTTACTCAACTATGTCGAAGTTGCTAGCGAGTGGCGTCAGTGGACAGACGGGGCAATTGTCACCACTGTCCGTTGTGATTACATAAGCAACGCGCTCGGGTAACACACAGGAAGTATGAATCGCTTCGGTTACGTGCCTTACTATGACCACACTCTTTTAGTTCTGGTAGTATGCCCAATCATATATAAAGGAACATTAATAGTGGAGCAGCCTCGGTCAATTTTAGCACAGAATGTCTCCCAGTAAATATGTAGTCTTCCCAGTAACTAAAGGCTGACGGTAGCCAGCTTCACTTGGACACCCTGACCATTTCGACAGGAGTTATTCGACGTCTAGTTTTGCCGGCCACATTGATTCCCTTTTTTTTTAATAGTCACTTCCAACAAGGGAAATTCTCATTTCACTCCTTTTCTTCATGTTAACGCACGTTTTAAGGCGAAGCTAATTCTAGGTACTGTACGTTCAAGAACGTCACTCCGAGGCACAGTAGTGTGGCATTCATAAGTGTCTACCAGCACGCATTATCGCCTACCGCCTTCTTTACCTCATAACAATACATGTACTTTACTTTGAATCATTTCAACCCATCTGATTTGATTTGTAATTAGCCATGGATTGACTGCTTACACAAACAGCTTGGCGGTCAGAATGATCAGGATCGAAGTGGCAATATTCTGGCTGGACGTTTATCAGTAATTGGACGATGTCGTTACCTACTGAGGTCCTTAGGTGCGCGCGTGATACTTTTGATTTGAGCCTAAAATTAGTTTCCCGAAACTTACATTCAAAACGCTGGCTGGTCAATAGGGACGCACAAAAAAACTATAAAATTAAGAAAGTTCACTAGTAAGTTTTGAAATGCGAAAAAAGTTTAGTGTAAGTTAGGGTCGTGTTATAAAAAAAACCAGGCATATTACACAAACTTTCGAAAACAATTGTTCCTGTTTTTGAAGGTCAGTGAACCACTAAATACCATGGTTTCAGTAAGTTGCGACGGAACGATGTTTCGATGTTTTACAGGACGAACAGGATAAAAAGTTATGAGTGACAGTAAGCCGGTACGACTGACTTTTGAACGATCAAGAGACCGTGTTTCCATGAGTGAAGTGAATTATCCCCCTGAAAATCTCCTTGAATGAATAGAATAGCTGCCAAGAATACATATTCTATAGGAAATGTCGCTAATTTATACATCAATTTATCAATTTGACAATCATATGTACAACGACAGTCCCTAAACACATAACTACATGAACAAAGCAAAGCGTTTCTTCGCAAACGCCGATCACGCATGTTCTGAATGTGAAATACAATACAACATGGAGGTGTATCTGGTACTTGTGTATAAATGTAGTTCTCACCTCTTGACACCTCATGTTTCGCGATGGAATCTGCAATTGCATGATATGAATTTTCTTGCCACTGTGAGCAAACCAGCACTATCATGTTTTATATCGCTGGGAACTATGATATACTTACAAATACCGCAACCTGAAAGACATACCTAGAGATGCAATAAGCAATTATCATAAAACACATGATGGATTTTCGTCAATTTATAATGGCACTTCAGTGAAAACTGGGAAATTCCTGAAAAAGTCCACTGGCTGTAAACGCCATGATACTGGCCACGATCCCTCCTGGCACGAATTTTAACATTTATTTCCGGGTAATATTTCTAGATGTTTCGACGTAAAGTTGTTAAGGACTCTCAATTCCGACCCCAAGCCGTTTCGTGTCGGCCTCTCTGTTTTCTACCGTAAGTTGTTTCGGCACCGCGACATCTATTTATCACAGCTACCTCGATGAACTGCCTACAAAGCCTAAAAGTTGTTACAAAGTAAAGCTCTAAAACGTATAGTGTCAACATTGGCATGTTCTATCTTACAGGGAACATGGTAAAACACAGTAATATCTTCACATCATTTTCAATTCTGTGACACAAGTTTATCGATAGCACTAGCCGCTGATAAATCAAAAGCTTGAAGGCGGATCCGTTGGAAAAAACAAAATGCACGTAAAAGTAAAGGTAAGAAGGCAAAGGTCAATCAAGCTTACGAATACGACTAGTCAGTCAATGACTGATAAGTTTGAACCCCCCAAAAAACCCCAACAAGAAAAACAAAACAAAACAAAAAATCGAAACAGGGATGCTGAAACGTCTTAGGTCACGATGCCGATGTGACTTGCGGCCGGAAATTGAGATCGTAACGACATGGGCCGAAACGACTGGCTGGAGGCCACCGGTAGGCCACCGGTAGCCCGTACCCAGCGCTACGCAAACTCTTTTATTCCACAAGCTATCAGTCTTTTTAACGCAAATTTTTATCGTGGTAATTAACAGCCATGTTCATTTTGTCTCTGTTTTCGCTTTCATGGCCTTGTTTTTTGTGCATTTTGACTTTTGAATTTTTTTTGTATCGTTCGTCAAGCAGGCATTCAAATTGCCCTTTTAGGGATTTAATAAAGTTTTATCTTATCTTATCTTATCTTACTTTATGGTCTAAATTTATCCGTATCCATTCCTGTATTTGAATGTATTTCAATGACTTGATTTTACCATGGGTGTGCCACCGGAGGGACGGTGGTTATGCCTAAATTTATCATGAACTTTTAGTCCACAAAACCCCGAGTGAACCGTTTGGCTACATGGCTTGATGGTTCTCTTCGACTAAGAGTTGCCGAAAGAAATGAGAAAGACAAGGAGGAAAATCTGTGGTGGGAACACCGTCCCTCCATCCACTGTGGCGGGAACAACCACCTTGCAACCTGCCTATTATAATCAGTGCATTGTCTTTGTACAACAGCTACCGGTTAGATAAGTAGCCCCTAATTGACTAATCTGTTGACACCAGTTAGTGTTTGACAAGCCTGCAGCTACTGTTCCCAGGCCCTGGGACGGCTAACCAACCAGATCAACACAAACCAAACCCATGGTAAAATAGTAAAGTAAACAAAATTGTGTCACAGATCATGAGTTTGGTTCTATTACCCTCTCACCGTCCCCTCTAAAGATGCCCAAATTAACGCAATTCAACTATAGACAGTAGAGGGAGCCCACTCTACTGTTTATGATAACAAATCGCGGTTTAGTAGTTGTTAGACATCTATCATGTGATAAGATTTCAGGGGCCATCGAAGTCGTAGCCATTTCATAGCTAGTTTCGTTTGTCGGACCACGCGGATGTTCACTTTCCTGTCTCAAGGCTGAAATTTATGCGTGTGCGTCACTGGACAAGATTCAAGATTCAAGACAACTTTATTATCTCTGTACAGAGAAATTAAATGTGGTTATAAAAATACATAAAAGTAATTACAAGACTGATAAATTTAACACATGACAAGTTTAAAAGTTCTCATTTTGTATTGTTTAAAATTTTAATTGCACTGTGTATAAAAGTGTTTTTTGTTCTCTTTGTTTTCGACTTTCGTACACGAACCGGCGACCAGATTGAAGTATTGTGTTGGCTTTCTTTCTGATCTTACAGGTGTATAGTTCATTTAGGCTTGTTTGCTTTTCACCGACGATTTTACTACACACATGAACAGCTCTGCCTAAAACATATTTACAATTCACACTTAAACCCCCGAACCAACCTAAAAATGAAAAAGTTAGGACAGATTCTACAAAGCTGCGATAGAAATTTCTATCGTATTCACTTTATTGCCAAATTGGGCGTTAAAAACCAAGCGTACTCAGTTTGTGCTGACCCAATATTACTGTTGAACGCTACATGATTGTATCACAAAATACGATTGAAATTCAAAATCGTCGAAGTAAATAGAAAATAATGCCACCGATATAAAATAGAGAGGTCAATCACGAAATTTTACAAGAGACATCTTTAATATGTGCATGGCGGTAAAAGAGACTGCTTCAAAGGATGGTCACCCATTAGAGTATTATTTTGAGGTCCCGACATCGACAAATTCGTCATCAGGTATTTCTATGCCGTAAATCACAAATTAAAACATATTGAATATGGGAATCATGTAAAAAATCAACAAGGTCGCAGTTACAAGCTACCTGTGAAAGGTCGCGATCGACTATCGATGGACGAAGCGTGTCGCCCTATATTACTTTTGTGAAAGGCATGTAAAAAACAGATGTAAATCTGTGACCACGCTTATAACTGAATGCGTCATTCTAAAATCGTGAGGTTCGAGTCTTGTACAAGTAAAGAAATACGTGAACTTCAGTCAAACAGTTGAATATCGCGTTCTCTGATATGTTGAATCGAGCATTCGTCGTTCTTCGGTGGCGACTGTCCGTTGAACTACTATAATAACGATGATAGACAACCCAGCAGCACGCTGTTTGTCCGCGTGATTGAGTTTATAAACAGGAAAAAGCAGTTGGTGATTCGAAAAAAGCACTTTCGTGGTTGTTTAAGTTTTTTCAAGTTCATGGAAATAATTCTATTATTTTCTATTTTGGTTTCTTTAAATTTATTGCATAAGTGTATAATTACCTTATTCAATCTCAATCATTTTCAAGCTATACTGACATGAATTTGTGCTGTGAAATATCGCATACTTTTCAATCGAGATTTACTTCGACCCTGGACTTCGACTCATTTCATAAGCAGTCCGCCAATGACAAATTATGTCTGCTCTATATGTCTGCTCGTGATAGAGGGACCGTGGTCTGCTCTATAAGAGCGCCGGTACAGATTGAAAAACAAATGCTAGGTCAACATTGTGTTTACATTGTAAATCACAGCATCATTCTAATGTAATATAGCAAAACTTTACGTGCGTTACCCGTATCACGTTCCCTCTTTACCCGCATAGAATTTACATAACAATAAGCTTTTCCAAACGGGCAGAGCAGACACCGGAGAGATATTTTGTCACTTAAAAGTTCGAACTATTGGCATATTATTTCTAATTTCTACTGAGAGGCATGTTGCTCGCTCAACTGTCGAAACAAGACGTCGCAACCATTCTCACAAAGGCAGAAAACTTTTGGTGACGTACAGGAACGTAATGTTCATTGCATGCTTTAAACCGTACAGTATAAAGCGGGAACAGTTTTGATTGCCAGACTTCACTGGGCATATGCAGACATAAAAGTCATCTGACATTTTTATCGTCAGTCGCAATTAGTTCGGAGCGGGATCGATTTTGAATGTCGGACTTCATTAGGTGCAGACGAACATGTAAAGTGTTATCAGAAAAAGACGTAATTTTTGGATTTTCGGAGTAGGCCTAGTTTGATTGAGACGGGGTCAGTTTGAATGTCAGACTATACTTTGCATAGAGACCACGTCAATTCGAGAAAAAACGCAAAAAAACCTGTTTTGTTACTTCGACGCGACGGTATTTGATAATTAAACGTGCATTAACCTAAACGCAGGCATATTTTATTACCTAGTGATAATGTCGATCGGGAATGACAGTTGTTCAAAGAAAACTTCTGAGAAAAATAAAATAAATCACGGAAAACTACCGATTTTGGAACCTTTGTTTCGGCACGTCGCCAGAGCTAATGGCTTCACCAGGCAAACAAATGACGCCAGCAGTCATTACTGAGATCGGACGTGTCCTAAATTCATAATATAAGCTTGCCTACGTTCCCCAGATACATCGGACTAATGTTTATTGTTCACAAGTTATGAGAAGTAATAAATGACTAAAACCGTCAAGCACCGCAAAGCGGCTAGTTCATCCTCCAACCACAACTATCGGTATTTTCGAGGTATAGCCTAAACTTACTTGTATAATTAGGGTTATCATACGAAGTTTGGAGGGTACCGACTGATGTTTCCGTATTTTGGCAAGTAGCGTAGCAACTTTATCGTGCCTTCAACAAACAGGTTTTTGAATTGCTCTGAGCTCCGGTCAGAGGGTGGAGATTCCAAACCAAAGCAAGGTCATTCGAACCATGGAGGTAGTAGAGAAGGAGTCACAACTAGGCGGAGATCAAAGGGACCATGTGTTTTGCCGCTGTTTGCCTTACTAACTACTCCATTAGCACCAACGGGACTTGCGAACGCGTTTTCTCGGATTTAGGAAACAAGATTAAGTTCGTTCGGGGTCGTTCGGGTGTTTCGGCCGTCCCTCGGCAGTTGACAGATCTTCAAACATGGCGTCACGTGTCCAAGCGTCGCGTCGGGAAGTTCGAGTCGTTCCTCTGATTTTGATGTACACGATGTTAAAGAGGTCGAGGAACAGATAATTGAGGAAGGGAGCTTTTGTATCTGCAAAGGCGCGGAGACTGAGTTGATGATAGCTTGCGATTACAAAAAAAATGCCATACATCGTACTCGTAGAGCAGCATTGTTAACACGCCAACATTTTTCCAAATCGAGTTCTAGGTTCTTGCCGTGTTTTATCATGTTGTACTGGCATTAATGATAGGTTAAATAAGAAAGCATAGCTTTTAACTGCTACGTCCATGACTTTAATGAATGGTCGCGATATAAAAACAACACGTACGATGCATTGAAACAAAGCGTCGCAGCGTCGCCTATGGCGTCGCTGGCGTTGCGTCATAAACACCCAGGAAACGCTACAAGTTTAACCCACGCTCACGGCAGTGCTGCAGTCCGCTGCACCATACTCAGTACATGATTGAAAAGTTCGTGATCAGTACTTTCATTCTAACAAGGAAAGGTTCCTGCGATCGAATGTAAAGTATATAAAAAACGACATTAAAATTACCCAGATAATTCCTGTTAACTTCACTTTTCATGGACGGAACGTGTCGTTTCTTACACTATCATGACGCACTTGACCCAAGCTACGCAAATACAGTCTTTGCGCAGGCGTTATGACACTGTGGAGAAACTGAGTCGCATTAGCAAACCCAGGTTAATTTCACTCGGTTCGGTTGCGAAGGTACCGTCGGCAACGCACATGGCGGGAAAGGGGTGTTAAACAATGGACATAAAGGGATTAAACCAATGGTGCACGATAGTAAGAAACGTAATTATCTCAGTTGTGACTCCTTCTCTACTACCTCCATGTTCGAACGTAATGTAAAGCAATCGACGAATACCCTGGCAACGTTTGCCGATAGGGTCCGAGGAGCGGTCGGCATATTTTTTTCGCGCACAATTCGGGGGAGTTCAAAAGAGTTCGTGGGGGATGTCGCCCGATCGACTGTCAAATTATATGACATCGCAACCATTTCCAAAATAAAACGACACTGAAACCCTTGGTGAGGTACGTGAACGTAATCTTTATTCACTGTGATTACGTTCAGATGCTATGGGGAAGGTGCATAAGCTTACAACGCGAACTTTACCGAGTTTGACCATGGTTGACCGATGTGTAAAACACAATCACTTTATCAGAAAAAGATGTTCGTTTTTTTCGGCTCAAATTAGTCCGGAGTAGGTACAATTTTGGATGTCGGACTTGAGCAGATATGCGGAATATAATCAGAAACGGACATAGAAATTTGGCGTTCTGCATCATAGGTTGGGATTCTGGGAACAGTTTTTGAATGTCAGACATTGTATTGACCGACATTATATACCAGAAAAGTCGTGGTTTTTGGTAGTTTTTCATACCCTAATTTCATTCAGAGCAGGATCGAAGAATTTTGAGTGTGGAACTTTGTTGCATGTCGACTCACATGTAAAATGTTAACAGAATTGGACGTATTTTGGGGTTTTGAGGTCGTAATATTAAGTTGGATAGAGAACAGTTGTCTCTTATCGGGTATGGATAAGCTTAGACGTGAAACATACCGGTAAAACAGGTAGTTTTTGGCCGCAATGCGTTTTGAGCGGAAACACTTCCGTATGTCGAAAACTGACTTATTGGACTAGGCTTCAACCACGGTCCCTCCACAAAACGGTCAAGAAACGCCACCAGTTTCTTTTGTTATGGTCCGGGTTTCGATTGGGCTTTCTGTTGATTTTACTGATGGGGATAATCCCGGATTATCACGCGTGCGCGGGAGGTGTTAACAGTTACGTGCATAAAAATTATCGTAAGCAGAAACTTAATTCTCCCAGAATGCATTCTGATTATTGTCTGCGCATGAGTCTAAAGGCCAAAGTTTGTTTACATCTGCCTGCCGTGGAGTCATGCAGCGTGAACTATGTACAAGTTCGGAGACGATTTCGTCAATTTTGACGACTCCCATGTTGATTGGGACTTCATTTTGGAAGATAAAAATCCTGCGTCGACACGTACTGCTGCGAAACCAAAGCCTTGCGTGGTCTTCCAATGTCCACAGTGTAGCAACCGATAACAATCAGTTTGTATATAAATACCCATCGATGGATTGACCACGGTCTCTCGTGGGTAACATACGAAACCCATACACGACATGATTTGTATCTCACTTGATCCTCAATCAGGAAAATCCATGGCAGAGAGTTTGGCAGCCAGGCTTGGGGAGGTCATGTCACCAAAATGTCGCGACACTTGTAGGGTTTCTAGATTCTCTAAATTTGGCGGTCTTAGAATTCGAAAGATCGACAAAATCAAAACATTGGTTCGGCAGTAACTTGTGTCCTCAAGAAAGAACAGATTCCGTCATGAACCTGATTGCCTACTTTTGAGAAGACTGAACGATCGGTAGGGACGCACTTGACACCTCTGAACGATCGATAAAGGAGAAAAAAGGGGGAAAAACCTTGCATTATTACCATAACGCCAACTCTCAATGGGTCGACGCACGGTCCACGGGAGCACCTTGCAAAAACAAGGTTATCGTAAGAGTTCCTTGATTTCGTGCATTGAATTTTGTTGAACACGATTAAAAATTTCAAATCGAACTCTCAAAGTTTGGAACTGAGGAATTATCATGTTAAATCGATACCAAAAGGGAGTTAAGGAAGACATTTTAGGATTTTCCCATGTAATGCAGATACGCCATTCTGTTTTCAGTTGAAAATATAAGCGCGGGTAAAAAGACTAGTTTTCTTGTCAAATTAGGTTTCAAAATAACAACACAACACGATTCCCTATTTTTTCGAAGTCTTTGCCTTGTTAGGAGGTGCATGACTTACTTTTTTGATGAAAGGTGAGAGAACAAATGGGGAGTAAAATTCACTGTGTTTCCGAAATGCATGGCGTCGGTCAAGATCACCTCATGGCTGAACTCAGCCATAAAATATCATCCAAGATTTCTCGATAGTGACCTAGATCTTTAAGAAACTGTTTTACTCATCTTCTCACCAGTCTTCAAATACATGCGAAACAGTGCAGAAAGATGAAAATAAAGTAGCTTGATTGACTGAAAATCGTAGGATACCGGAGCGGGACCGTGTCACAAGACGCCACTGAAACAAGACGCTAACTTGCCTATGACGTCATTCGCTTCCTGCGTCCACCGCAACGCGGACTGTTGCAACTGTGTAGGTGATTAGCACCTTTGAACAAAAGCGTTTCTTGACCGTTTGTGGAGGGACTGTGATTCAACAAACATTATTGTTATGGTTTATTGTTTACAGGTGGGAGTAATCATGGTTTTTGGAGAAGCCCAACAACGTCACTATGTAAATTACGCAACGCTGTGTCATTCAAGGGATTATGCAAATAGCAATGCAAATGTGTCCACAATGTTTACAAAAGCTCCCCGATTTGACCGGGATAGCCACGTGCATTTGTTTTGAATTTTAAAAATCGTGTATTACACGGAAACCATTACTTATTATGAATTAGCGACACATCTCAATGATGGGCCTGATTTCAAGGCGTATTCTCAGAGAATTTTGAAAATTTGACAGAAAAATGACCAATTTGGTATTTATCTACCTTAAGACATAAGATAAACGACGGCACGCGAACTGGCCCACAATGTTCATTTTTGTTAAAATCTAACACATTTCCGAGTATGTTATGGTTTCAAACTTATCGTCCACTCAAAGGCTATATTACACGGATTCAAAATTTATCATAAAACAAAAAAATGACCAAAATCACTCAAGGAAGGTGTGTCTACCCATTAAAACTACTTTTGTGCCCTTATCAGTTAGGATTCCTAACCAAATTTCTACGAGGTGAAAATCGCATCGCGGAGACGGCTAATGTCACAATTATTTCAAATTTCATGAAAAAGTACGTTTCCGCCAGAAAATGAACCGTCTACCTGGCTGTTTGTGTATTCACATAAATTAGTGTGATGGCAGGTTAGCCTATGACGTCGGACTATCAAGTACGGTTTCCCTCAGTTGCCGGGAGGTGCTAACTGGTCCTCGTTAATTGGGATTAGCTGATAAACAAAGGCTGGTTCCAGATCGATTACTCTCTTTTGTTCACTCGCCAGTTCCTTTCCATGATGGGAAGACTGGGAAACTACACAGAGATTCGTAAATGTAGCGATTTTGTCTGGTGGTAATATGTGTTTTAACAAACGACCCGGTACTTCTTTACAGTGTAAATGTTTTGCCTGTTTTAGATTAGCCAAGATACGAAGCCCTCCTACTGATTCCGGCAGTACGTATGTAGTGTTCACTCAAAGGGGTTTGTTAGCGTATCGAGCCCGATACCGTTTTCATTTGCCGATATCTGATCAATCAACTCGACAACATATCCGATAGCAAAAAAAATATCCAGTTACTCAAGTTTTCACGTCCGTCGTTGTTTCTTTATCCGCACGTCAGTGTCTTTTGTACTGAACAATGTAATATCGTATCGCGCAGTTACCTCCATGATCATATTTTAATTTTGCAGTCAGTGTTCGCATTTTCAAAGCTTGCTCTACTTGAACGATTGACACAGTGACAATGCCATTTCCAAAATGTGAATGAGAGATCGACCGATGCAAAATAGATGACTCGGAGCAAAGCCAGCGCGAAAAGGACCGACAATGTCCGGTGCGGCAAGCTTATGATTAGCTGACCACAAGTAAAATTGACAGTTATGGCTACTTATTAAATTTGACCGCAGTTTGGGCTGTTTCACCTTTTGTGAATTGAAATATCTTCCGATGTAACAAAACTGCCGTCATTGACAAGCGACGATGACGATGTCAGGATCCCCATCCGATTTCCCCCGACGGTTGAATCGTGTCTATCCGAGTATGAATGATACCCTGTAGCTATGGGAAACCGACCATTGCCGAACAATGCCGAAGATCAACCGAGTAACGTTCCCGGAATGGCAAGGCTTGGTTATCACGGGTAAAAAAGCTGGCGTTGAAAACGTTGTTTTCGTGCAGCTTTGTCGGACTAGGTCAGGTTCGTAGGCGAGCCATAGGGTTTTGAGCAAAGGCATTTTGCGGTTTTTTCATAATTTGAGTCATGACGTCGCCATTGTTGCAAAATTTCAACACGATCTTGTAGTAGCTCATCCCACAATCACGTTGTCACACGTGCCCTTGAAGAAGCAGGAATCAGCAAATCGAAAGAAACGATTGCAAGTTCTGCAGTTGAAGACTATATCTCGGGCGACTGAATGGCTATGTCGCTTTCGGTAAAGTTAATGGCACCGACCTTAGCAAAATGAAACTTCATTCTATAGGACTACCAAAACACAGGAAATAAAGAATCGGCATTTCCGATTGCAAATATGTCTGCATGCTCCACCTCCTATGTTTATCTGAAACCGAATAAATGGCCATTACAGGGCAATTACCTCATCCAAAAGAGAACTACCGTAAACGCATGTCTTCATGCTTATCCGATTCATTTCCCAATCATAACGTCAACCCAAACTTTGATGAATAGTCGCAAATCTGAAACAGGGATTTGTAAAAAACTCCACGTTTACAAAAGACTGAACACAATTTTACAAAGCGTTGTGAATTACGGAATAAAGTTGCATTTAGAGAATTTAAATGGGTTGCTTCGGTTAGGTGTGTCGCTTTTATCTTGTTTGCTGTGCAATCAATGTGTTTTAATATTGACAGCACAAGTAAGGAGAGAAATTTGGCGTCAGTTTTTCGAAAATTTTACATCCGAGCGAAAAATGCCTTTGATACGAAACAACCGGATTGCTTCGGTTTAGAGATGTGTTGCGCTCATCCTTGTTTGTTGTGTAATCAATGTGTTTTTTGTTGACAGAATTAGTAAAGAGATAAATTTTGCGTCAGTCCCTGCAGTTTGGTTCTTGAGATTTTGGCTGCGGACCAGTCTATATACCTAACTCATGCACATTTGTTGTATACCTGGCATTTTCCCAGCATTTAAAGTTGGATCTGTGGTGTGATCATCTGAAAGTTTTGTGTTTTGTGCGTGCCAGCACTTGTTAGCTAAGGCTAATCAGACACACATTTAATCACCTTCGACAGATCAAGCTGATGAGGCTGCACGTGTGGACAACGAACCATGTGGCCATACTGTATATTACGCTTGTCACTGATACTTGTCTTCTTTTGTCATCGAAGTAAATAATCACTCACATGAGTGACAGCTTTTTATTCGCCCCTTTGCATTAAAGCTTAACCGCGTCACGGCATTCCTTGCATAAATGCATATGAAATAAGCATGGTTACCGGTTGAAAGGGTCTTAAGTTAGACACTTCCTGGTAGCATTACTTGCTTTTTTAACTTTTTCACATTGTTCCTGTCGCCGCTGGATCATTATTGATATCTTACTTTAAACGTTACATTTAGATGATACAGACTGTCAGTCTGAAGTAATAAGCCGACTGCAATTGCGGTCATAAAGCTTTCCCCAGATTGAGCGCTCTATATAGGACTGCGCTCGATTCCCGATAGTTTCGAAACCGACGTTTGGTATGCAGTGTAAGATTTCTTTTACTTGCCTGACTGACAAACATTAAATGTTGTAATTTATGAAACGTGTGTGTTTCACCGCAAATAGCCGTTCCGTTGGCTGAAGGATACTCGAAACGTAGGCCTACACACACTGTCCCTCCACAAACTGGCCTACATAAGCTCACTCTATTAGCGAATATAGGCTACAGTAGAAGTCAGGTCTCGCTGCCACTCTCTACATTAATGCAGCATGGAGGTAGCATGGAGGTAGCATACCTCCATTGATAATGCAATCATGAACTATGTCCTGTAAATCCCAGAAAAATCACACGCGCAGATGACGTTATGCTGGCAAGTACTTCGGTTTTACAAATACAAAGTTTCGGCAGAATTTTGAGGTTGTGAACGTGCTACGAGTATTTGATTCAACTTTACTGACGTGGCCCTAACCGATGTATAAGTTGGGCTTAACCATGCCGGTTAAAGGACATTTAAGCCATGTCGTATACGTCGGCCTACGACGCGAATAAGCTGACGGTTAAGTAACGTATCGATAGGTAAACAACCGACGGTTCTCTTCCGGTCCAGTCGGATCAGCCATTGAACCGGTGACGAACCGCTGACAAACCGTTGCTAAACCGGAAGTGTAAACGGCTATTTTAATGCAGTGAAAGTGTATCCCATAGTAATCCCCATGTACAAAAAATTAGACCGCCTGCTCTACTTTCCTGCCCAAAATTAGATATGTGCATATTCAATAAGGTACAGGATGTGGCATCATAAGGTCTCCCATCATACCAAGTACGAAGGGTGCAGCGTTTTTGTGGTTTGTGAGTTATGAACATATGTGTATATTTGAAGTAAAAGGTCATTGAGGTCAAATGACATTTTTTCAATAAAATTCTTATCCATAGTTATCTCTACGTACCAAAAATCAGAACTCTAGCTCTATTGGCTTGACCAGAATTAGATATGTGCATAATTGATGATGTACAGGATGTGTTATCATAAGGTGTCTCATTATACCAAATATGAAGAGTGCACTACTTGTGGTTAGTGAATTATGAACATAAAAGTACCTTGGGGGCAAAAGTCACAGGGATCACGTGTGATATTTGGTTCAAAAATTCTTTCAGATAGTTATCCCTATTTTTAAGCTTAGAATTAGGTATGCACATAATGAATAAGGTACAGGAAATTGCTTGTCATGTGTAATTTTGACAAAAAGTGTGCTCCAATAGTTTTCCCTATGTACAAGCAATTATACCCCCAGCTCCATTGGTACGCCCAGAATAAGATATTTGCATAATAAATAAGTTGCAGGAAGATGCAAAGTGAGATCCTCAAAATTATTGTGTGCAATTTTTTCCCCTACTGGTCACTGTCCAATAGCAACAGGCATTTGCGTACTCTAACATAGGCCAGAATAAGCCGTTGCCTTATACTGTATAGGTATAGGGGAGGTCAAAGGTCAGTGAAAAACATGAAAAATTTCATACTTTAAAAATCTTCTTCTCAAAATCGGCATGGACGGCATGAAATTTAGGACAGAATTTTGATTGACGAATATTTATGCAAATGATGTCAATTTTAAAGTTTATATTCAAAATCGCCGCCATGTCATGTGACCTATTGTTAGTCCTTTGGGCCCTGTGGGCCCAAAGTACTAATGTGATGGCGCGGCCCAAAATGCCCAATGTAGTGGGCCGTATGCCGTGGACACAGGTATCTCAAAAACGCTTCAGTAACTTTTTCTGAAATTTGGTCTGATGGTCACTTTGGCATGTATCTCGAACGGTCTTTTTTGTTTTTTTGATTGAATCATTTTAAAGCAACTTTTTTAGCTTTTTTGTGAAAACACTATTTTCAATTTTTCCTCAAAACCACTGATTTGATTATTGTGATGTTTGGCATGGGTGTTTGTATAGTTGAAATGCCGTCAGAAATATTCAAAATTTGGTGATACATGCCTTGTATTATTTTTAAACAATATTTTTATTCATTTTTATTTTATATTTACTTGATTTTGACTCACTTTCGCTAAAGATACCGTCTGCGCATGCGCACAACTGTAGGACAAAATCTGAGTTGAAGAATCGAAACGGACGCCATCTTGTTTCTCGGTCTGGTCACATTTTTTACGTTGTTAACGTTTTACTGTGTATTTCAATATGTTTCATAGTTATGAAGTTGACAGTGATGCACTTTTGCGGCTGTCGTGTATTTTTTGGTACGAAAGGCGCCTTTGATCGACTGAAGAATGATGGCCTCCGTAGGCGATAATCACCGGTACCGGCAGGCATAATGCAGTTCTGCTGAGGAAGTAATCCACTGGCCCGTATAGGTCAGGGGCTCACTTAGGGGAGAACCACTTGATTTCTGGGGGGAATATGGAGGATTTTTTGAAAAAAAAATTGTCACCAGGTGAAATATAAGAAAAAGATTAAGCCTGTAATGGCTTGAGAAAAAAATCTCATAACAGACAGAAGTAAAAAATGAATTGTCACAATGCACTTGAAATGAGCAAACTTTTGGAAACTTCATTCTCATGTATTCTTTGCTGGCATGCTGCCATATGCAGTGCAAATGTTTTTACCACAAGCAATTCTTATGTGTTTTTTTTCCAGTACTTATGATATTGCATTCACAATTTTACACCTCAGTGCACTCGATCTTTTCCTTCCCTTTTATGACCCAATAAAATCATATTTCAGGATTTGTGGTGCAATATCTCAATTGCATATGCAATATCTAGATGGGATTATTTGACTTCTGTAAATTGTGAAAGTTTAAAACACAAGACAGGAGTCAATAAACTAGTTTTAAAACCAATATATTATTCTCTCAATATAAATATGTTAGAAAGATAATTGACGATGAAAAATTGAGGAACAACAAATATAATGAAATACAATGTGTGAGCCTTGTTTCTCTGACCACAAAAGATAACATCTCCCCTGAGAACTTAAAAGGAATTGACCGTTTTAAAGAAAAGCAGGTATAGTACTGATCACAGTTGATTTCCTAAAAAGTATTCTATAATTTAAAGTTATATATATATATATAATATATATAATATATATATATATATATATATATATATATATATATATATATATATATATATATATATATATATATATATATATATATATATATACTAGACTTTCCATTTTGTTTTCATTTGTTGGAATGTAAAATGAATACATATAACCATCCTGTGATATGTGAAACACTGGCTTAAATTTGAAAAATTGCACTGCTACTCCATTTGAAAAAAAAATTGATGCAGGTCTGACAGTAGAAATAAAAAAATAATGTCACTCTCTCTGACTGGGAAAAAATTGCTCCAATACCCACTTCCTCTATACCCCCTCCCAGAAATCAAATAGTTCTCCCCTTAATTTGCGCATGCGCATATAACAAGTTAGCGTTGTTTAGCAAGCTTCAAGGACTTTGAAGAATCAAACCGATGCAATCTTGGTTCTCAGTCTGGTGCGAATTTTGACGTTTTAAAGCGTTTAGCGTGTATTTAATGATGTTTTGTAAATATGAAGTTCGCAGTGATGGTACTTTTGTTGCTGTCGTATATTTTTGGCACGAAAAGCTCCTTCGATAGACTGAAGAATGATGGCCTCTGTACTCGGTACTCACCCGGTACCACAGGTTATCGTAATGTTGCTTGGATAGTCGTTCGAGGTGGACGGCCGCAGGTCGCCGTTTACTTGGAAAAAATAGAAAGGTCAGACACCGATTTCAGACAAGCAGCCTAAAAGGAACAAAAGAAACAATCTGGCGTCAAATAAACGATCCCCGACTATCACAAATACCTTCAAATGCTTATTGCTCCAGTATGGCCAGCCTAGAAACATTACATGTGCCGAAATTTGGAAATATTCGCTTCCTGGGGATTCCGCACACTTGCCCTGTATCCGCCATACTGAATTAATTGGACTTCGCATTGAATTGTGGGTAAGGTAGTTCGAATTTAGATCGATGGTCATCGATATCACAGGATGAATTACATGTACTCAGTTTGTTTTTATAAGTTGAGAGGTCACAGCGACGTCACTAGTAATTTCAAAAATAGAGGATGGACATACATAATAGGCCTAATACAAAAAAAGCCAAACAATGAAAATGTCATTTTTTAGCTCATATTTGGTTTTATATATAAATACCAAAAGAGCTTATATGATGAGTCGGTGGCATCTGTATGTCTGCATATTTGTGGGTATGTATGTCCGTCACACACAAAGGCTCCCATACCGCCAAAGCTACCGTCTCAGTATTTGGTGTACAGGTAGATGTAAGGGTTGAGATGTGAATTTGTTCAAATGTACACATCAGTGTCAAAAATGTGCAAATGAGGTAAGAAAAAGGGAAATACTGCAAGTGTGCAGGAGTGGTGGCAGTGAACTGAATCAGCCCACACATCTGAATAAGAGGATTTTGACCTTTAACCTATTTGTATGCAGGATACCTATATTATGTTTGGGAGTGGTAGCAGTTGAAACAGCTAATTGGTCATTTCCTGTCATTGTTTATGAACTGAGACATATTAACAGATCTGCTGAAACCATGGATGTCTATTTTTGTACATCCATGGTAGAAAGATTCTCTGCTATGCATGTTGCTAAAGTTGACCTTCAGTACCTAAAGTTTCAGACCTTATTTACTTTTGTCATTCTTCATTTTCTGGTTTAATATTTCTTGTTGTTTTTCTGGTTGTACTGTTCAGAAATTGTCATAACATCAACGTATAATTTTCCTGCACTGAACAGATAGAAATAACACTTATTGTTGATCTTTGGTATGTACCAATTCTGATCAAATTTGAGCGACACCGTATAATTGCGGTATATTTTGTTTTAATATTGTTCGCATCAGGGTGTATGATCAGAAAAATTGTAGCTATTATACTTTTGCATGGATTTATGAATTCTGTTGCATTATAATAATATATAAAATAAAAAAGATGGAGCCACTGTGCTTGATTTTTCTACAAATGTACAATGACACACCACTTTTTCAGTAAAATTTGGAAAGTAGAGAAACTAATTGAAATGAAATCACTTGTGAATAAATTGATGTTTTTGGTTTTCACCAAATTTCCTAGTATTCCATTCAAAAATTAAAAACTAGAAAAAAAATATTTGATTGAATATTTTAACCTTCCAGTATTGTCAACTTTATAAAACTTTTATAAGTAGCATCTTGGTAGTATATACATGTATATCTAACTTTTTGTAAAAAACAATCCCCTTGTAGGTCACTGTCCGCAGTTTTTCACAGTTCGGCAAAGCTTTATTTGGGTTCTCTTCAGTGGGCTACATTGTGTGACCTTTCCAGATTTGATTCACTCAAGTTAGCTTAGTTTGATAAATATAAATGTCCATTGATGAATCTAAAAAAGAATCAGTCTAAGAACTTGCCTGTGTACATGTAGCTCTACAAATAGCTGCCAAATTTCTATAACAGCAGTTTGCCAATATAATGTGCCAAAAAGCAAACAGGTAGTTGGTGATGCAAGAAAATTTCTGTTTCACTTGTAAAGATATAGGGCTTTCACACAGAAATTTCAGCAATACATAAAAATAACACAGAGTGTCTTGAAATACATGTTGTTTAAAGGTCTGGTGAAATGGTCCCGTTCGTGTGACTGAATATCTTCCAGGGGGTCAATACTATTACACTCGCAACAGAATTGCAACCTAAAAGTACGCGCAAGTGTTAATTTTTTTTATATTTCTATGCGCGGCTTTCATGGGGTCATTTTGCGACACTCAGGTCACGCCCACAGCGGGGATCATGGTTGGCCATCTGTGACGTCACAGGTGTGTTCATTTACATCGAATAGCGGTCCAACGCCGCCTTATCTCTGCCCGGTATCCGCTAACAAAACAGCCAGTGTTCGCGCTGCCCATTCGCCACGTTCGCCAATGCGAATCGAAATCCGAAGTGGCGAAAAAAAATCGATCCTAATTCGCCACAGTGGCGAAACTGATTTTTGTTTAAAAAATATGGTAAAATAAAGAAAAAACGTGGGTTTTTTAGTCTTTTGTTTAATCTGCGCTTCTCTCTCGGCGATTCGCAAAAACTGTGTCTACTTCCGTATTATTGCGTTCTTTCCGTTGTACGTATTTGCAATCGAGCCAAGTCTCGCAAGAGATTGACGTCATTTAGTCTACTGTACAGCATGCATAAATGGCTCTCGCGAGAATTGAAACTTAGACATACGCAATCGAGTCCTCGTGATAAATTTGACGTCATTTTGTCTAGTGTACAGCGGGCATAGGAACGCCCGCTCGCAAGGATTGAAACTTTTGCTATACATAGCAGACATACGCATTTTAATTGAGGCCACAAGGTTCGATGTTACAGTTGATTGACATTGCGGTCTAGATGTTATATGTTGTGCATTAAAATTTTAATCACGGTCTTAAACATTCCATGTTGCGGTCGATTTGCACCGCGGTCCTCGTGGTCCGGTATTCCCCGTTGTTCTTCAGTTTAATTGCCGTCCCAACGATGCGTTCCGTGTTGCTGTCGATTTGTATCATGGAGGACTCTACCTCCATAATTTGTATCGCGATCTCTACGTTCCGTGTTGTTGTTCGTTTTAATGGTAGTCTCAACGTTCAGTGTTGCTGTTCATGCAGCTGATTTGCATCGTGGTCCCAACCTTTCCGTGTTGTAGTTGTAGTGCATTTTAATCACGGTCAAATTTACGTTTTAAGTTACTGTCGATTTGCATTGCGGTCCCGACGTTCCGTGTTGTAGACTAGTGCATTTTAATGGCAGTCACAACGTTCAGTGTTGGTGTTCATGCAGTTGATTTGCATTGCGGTCCCAACCTTCTGTGTAGCGAGTAGCGAGGCAGGCTCAGCCGAGGGACCGTGGCCGATCGTACGAACCAGCCGAGACAAGCACTTGGTTCAGACACTCAACACTTGACGGGAACTTGAAAAAGTTTACAGTTGAGCCGTTCATGTTCTTGCCGCTGTCACAGCCACCAAAAGAACAACGTCTTCCCATAGTGAAGGAGGACACTGTCCTGATCATGTAAGCAGAAACCCTAAAAGTTACCCCCGTGGGGAGCTTACGGAGGTGTGAAATACTTTACTTCCCGTTATGAGATACGGCGTCGGGCAAACTTCGGAAAGCCGAAAAAAAGTCGACTGGAGAGGCTCGGGGGACACGCCCACATTGCATTTTTCTTTTGCCATATTTCATAATCACGCGCCCTAACCGAAAAAAGAAATGAATGTGTCTGTTTTATAGACCATCAACTGTATTTCTGTGATTTTGCAACATGGGCATTTCACCAGACCTTTAAGTGCACACTGGACTACACAATAATAATGTGAGTGACAATAAAAGGGAACGTTGAACATATGCAATCAGAACTTCACATTTCATGTTTATTTGCTTCGGCACGTATATCTTGCTAGTATTTTGACTTGACAATTCATGATCATATAAACTGTATAGGGGGATTACACATTTTTTTAAGAGTTTAGAGGGATCAGAAAAAAAGTTTTTCAATCATAATTCTTCTAATCTTATTGTAAGATTTACCAACACAAGTTTCACTGAATTCTGATGTTCACATGTATTTATACCTATTAATCTGTACGATGACAGTCAAGTTCTAAGGGGTTAGTTTTTGATTTGTGTTTATCACGTTCCAGAATGTCACTGCAAGTAGTAGATCATAACATGAAAAAATTCATCTTTTGAGTGAAATTGATTAGGGCCAGGGTGCTTCGGCAAAATATGTTAGGATCCACTCCAGTTGACTCAGATGCTGGGTCCAGTTGACATTGAGTCCAGTTGACCAGTTACGTAGTGATCGACAGCATTTGTTTTTGTGTTGAGCAAATGTTCCTGATGATTTTCTGTTCAATTTCCATGCAATCAATTTTTAAGTTACTACATCATCAAAGTATTGGATTTGAATTCTAGTTTATTTCGAAGATGAACAGTTATATTTGGTACGACGTTTAACAAGATGATGGCACTGTATATATTGTGCATATGTCTGGCATACTAGGAATACTGTAATTCTCCTCAACCTCTTATGTTTTTTTATTTTGCATGCAAAGTACAAATTTTACTGCTTTTAACACAGAGCATAGAGGTTTTTGTAGGTGCACCCCAAATAACCAGATAACCATCATGAAACATGCAGCTATATTGTTAGAAGCTAATATAAATATCAGCTAAAGTACCATGTTCCTAAATTTTTGATATCATAAGCTGTAATATTGTGGTATTTCTCAATTTAATTCGCAGGAGGATGTTTGAAGAAATAAGAAAATTATGAGGAGCTTGCAGAGAAGCATCGGCGGTCTGATGCAGAAGGAAAATCCCATGTACATGTAAGTGTGGAAACGTTTACTTGTTTTTAGTCCCCACGGACACCGTCCGAGGGGACTTATAGGTTTGGTCATGTCTGTGCATGCGTCCGTGTGTCCGTCCGTTCACGCAGATATCTCAGACATGCCCTGGTCAATTTCTTTCAAACTTTGCACAAGAATAGTGCCCTACCCCATACAGATGCACGTCGATTTGTTTCACAATGTGATCAAATTCGGCTCTGTTAGAGGACTTTTTAGTTTACACCTCCATAGACTCCCATGTATAAGGCAGTTCTCCATAGACTCCCATGTATAAGTCAGTTCTCCATAGACTCCCATGTATAAGGCCAAGAAAAATAAAAATTTAGTTTCTCATCGTATTCATATTGCAAAAAGGATGCAGTGACACAGTTTTTAGTCCAAAGGATGAAGTCCAGGGGGCTTATAGATTGGGTCATGTCCATCCGTGAGTCCATCTGTTCACGCAGATATCTCGGACATTTTGACAAAATGTCACGTGACCTTTGACCTCAAATGAAAGTTTGGAATTGTGAAAATCCAACAAGCCACATCCAGTATCAGCATACCTACAATTGGTAATCATGTCATTATGAAATTGCAACAAATTGTAACAATGTAGTTTTGCACCGAATCTTTGTAATATGATGAATCACCTGCAAATCTTTCCCTTTTCGACTCATTTTCTGCCAACTCAACAATGACGCAACCATCAGAATGAAATAAATTGAAACAGTGTATGATTTTAAAGTTATACATGTGCACTGAACCACATGTTTGTCTAAGAAATGCTGATGTAGCGCTGGTGCCGCAATGCACTAGCCTGGTACACGAGGAACAGAATAGCGTGGTATATTGCGATATATAAGAACATGTAGCGAGATGTAGAGATATAAAATCATGTCGTGTAATTTTTGCGCACAGTAATTACAATACAGCCAAACCCCCTTCCCCCACCCCCCTAAAAACCGAAATTGGGTTTACTGTATGCATACTTTAATTATGCACGGCCCCCAAGTAAATGTAAAGTACCAAGCAAAAAGTTAACCTTGACCCTAGATCACATTCCCTCTACAACAAGTGACTCTGCCTAGATGCAACATCTCCTGATGTAATTTTATGCAAATATGTGTAAACCAATTAAGCAAATTTAGTACAAATTGTTTGCTACTCTGTCAAAAATTCATTGGAGAACCCTGGGTTTTAGCAGCTCTTTGTGAATGTAATTGCTTTGAAATATGCAAATGTTTATGTCATCCAAACGCTCAAGCAAATGCAGATGAAATGACAGGTGTAGTGCAATCCCAGAGATTGCAGATTTTAACCTTAATTGGTCATCTTTATGCTAGCCTGGCATTGACCAAGGTTACAAAATGCGTTCAAGCATGGCAAGTTATTCAGATCCATTCTCTTGGTATATTTAGCAGCAACAGACCTACATGATAATATTTATACAGAAAATTATATAATTAAAGTGATTAAATGATTAAAGAATCAGAGTTCTGATGAAATGAATGAATGAAAGCAATGAATTATACAAAGATGTGTTGCCTTCAGTTCTGGTAATTAATAAAATTATGCTACAGTGGTATACCATACCATAAAACATGTTGCATAGTGTTGTGTCACATGTGAATAGTAATCTTTCACGAATGTTGATGTTTGATTTTTGACAAAAATGTATTCCCTTTTCAGACACTAACTGTGGGGCTCTCAACACCTTTCAAGAATTCTGCAGATGTAGTGTACACAACATGGAAAATCTGACTGTAAGTTAATCTAGGAACATGTGAAAACACATAGCTTTTGACATTTATTTTGGCTGTGGCATCTTCGCCAGGTGACTGGGTGCCATCCAATATGAGTTTGAACCTGATGGAAAATTTACTGTATTTCAAAGTTGCACCTACAAGCCAAGTTTAGAATCCTGCAAATGTACATTAATCTTCACAACAGTGCCTGTGATCATGGAGATAATTGTTGGTGTTTCACTTGCACTATACAGAATCACTTTGGAACAAGGTAAATGTTTATTTAAAGCATGTTTTCCACTTGAATGTGTAATCCAGTGTCACATGCACTTACGATATGTTGCTATCATTAGAACAAAAATGCAGAACAAAAATGACTTTATTCATCATCAATTTGTATGCTTCCCTTAAAATTTGGTACTCTATATTTTGACATGAAGTGCAAAACATTTCATTCTGAAAAATCTTTATGCATCTTCCATTTTCCATACACCCAAAGAGCAACAAAGAGTCACGGAGTATACCCTATAGCCAAATGACTACAGAGGAGTCACAGAGTACACCACATACGAGTGGCATCAGAGGAACTGCAAAGACAAGGGTAAGACATAGTTTAATCTGTTATCAGGGGATTTGTGATAGTGGTTCGATGTAAGTGTTCACCTGATTGTCAAGATTTGGTGTCAAATTAAATAGGTATCAAAGTCACATCACAATTCTTTTGTTGAATTATCAAAATTACGCAGAATGTGTTTTGGATGCATATGCACTTCAAAGCCTGTCACCCTCTTAGATCATTCACATTTGTTTATTCTAAATGAATGACAGAAAGCCGAAATGTTTCCAAAAGTCATGACTACAGTGACATAGTCAATTTATTTCCTGCTCATACGCTATAGCGCACACACACGTTTTTTGTGAAATGGGAATATAACAGTGGACAGTTCCAGGTCTTTTATGAAATTTTTGAAGTTAAACTCAAGACTTCATGATATCTTTTAGGCATTGTTTGTGTTCTGCAGATGCTACATTGCTAAATCCTGACATTTTCCATACACAATGAGCTGTATGGTATTTATGAGTAATATTAATGTAATTTTTAGCTCCCATAGCCATATGTATATATGGCAATGGAAGCTATTCTTATAGGCTAGGGAACTGTCTGTATGTCTGTCCGTCAACATCAAAAACTCCAAAAGCGCTGCACATTTTATCTTGATATTTGGTGTGTACATGGATGATGGGCTTTAGATGAGATTTTGTTCAAATGAAGTTGTCATTGCCAAAATATGCAAATTATTATTATTATTATTATTATTATTATATTATTATTATTATTATTATAAACTTTATTTCGGACATTAAGTGATTAAGTGAAAAAATGTAAAAACATTCAAATTGAAAAACTCAATAACCACTGAGCAGATTACATGAAAAATTAGCATGTAAGTACTCTGGGCTGACCTGAAATGATTGTGCACATCTTGGGTCAGTTGTTTAACCATAGACTCTCGAGAAAAACGGGACAGGCAACTGCTGAGGTTTCTTTGTGCGATCTATCTTGGAATACATTAAAGTTTATTTGCCAAGCGGTCCCCGACAACAATACTTCGTACTTAACACTGAATCTCATTAACGATCAAACTGACGTTCTGAATATGTACACTTTGCTCTTGCATGGCACGTTCCGAGTAATGACACAGATAATTTTGAGGTTTTTTGATACTAGTCATGGTGAATGTTCTGGTAACGATGAAGATCACATTTTGGATTCAAGCCGAAGCCAACGGGAAAAAACTAGACGATAAAAACTGTGTACATTTAGCCATAGACGCTACAGAAAACTCTTGCTAGATATCGACAATATAAGTTTACATTCCGACCATAAAAATCACCGATAACAACAAACATTTACAAGTTAGACAGGTTTACACTTCCCCAGTCCTGCGAAACGAAAATCTGACATTTATTTCATCTGTCACGCAACATTTGACGAAAATTAGGGAACACAAAAATGACTTCTCCATCGGAGCTCAAATATACGACCTCTAACATTTTGGTACTGTTTAGCCTAAAGAAACACCAAAGTTCGGATAAGCTACACATGTTTACATCCGCAAAGTACTAGAAAATACATTTGTAACACTGACTTTCGCTGTCAGGAGAAACTTCGCGATAAATCGGGACTACCCATCGGTTGATGGATTCAGAAGCGGTAAAGGTAGACATGCATTTACACAAATCTGAACGCTGTCCTCGTAAATTTGGCCGTTTACAGTTTTCAAACAACAACATTTCAGTAGTTAACATACATACTTTACCGAATCATGGAGCACTCCTCGCACAGAAAATATTCCTACGGTTAAAAACTGCAAAAACGAGGGAAAATTCGGAGATACACGGACAATTGCGGAATGTAAACAACTCTGTGATGTCACTCCTGTCAAGTCTGGAACTGCAGCGGTATGTGTTTCGGATTTCTATTCGAAACTTTGTCACTTTACAGCAACATACTGACTCCCTGCAGACTTCTAGTTGCGTCGAATCTCGCTACCAATATGTAAAAAGTACTTTAAAACCATTTTGACGAATTCTTCTCAAAATAGTTGTAACACTTTTATTTCTAAAAATGGACTTGCGGGTAATCCGAAATAACTTGTAATCCGAAAACATTATTACCGTATACCCGCATGCACGTGTCTATGAACCGGATGTTGTGCGGTCCCCGACCCATTAACACCTCTTAATTATTCCAAGATAGATCGCAAGCTGCTAATCCCATACACCCTTTGTTCTCTATCACAGTTGCCTGTCCCGTTTTTCTCGAGGGTCTATGGTTTGACTTGCTTTTTTTCATGAATTTTTTGTAATTTTCTCCCTCTTTTGGTCAAAAAATCTTCTCTGAAACCACAAGTCCGATTGATTTGAAACTTGGTGTGGAAGTGCATAGGAGTGGCCTTTCCCAGATTTGGGCAAATCGTGGTAAAATTTGAATATTTTTAGTTTACACGTCCATAGACTCCCATGTCTAAGGCAGATCTCCATAGACTCCCATGTATAAGGCCACGAAAAATAAAAATTTAGTTTCTCATCATATTCATATTGCAAAAAGGATGCAGTGACACAATTTTTAGTCCCCACGGATGAAGTCCAGTGGGCTTATAGATTGGGTCATGTCCGTCTGTTCGTCCATCCGTGAGTCCATCCGTTCACGCAGATATCTCGGATATTTTGACAAAATGTCATGTGACCTCGGTGACCTTTGACCTCAAATATACATATTTGTCCATAACTCAGTAACCACAAGTGCTACCACCCTTCATATATGGTATGATTGAACACCTTATGACGCCACATAGTGTACCTCATTAATTATGCGCAGTTATGCGCAGATCTAATTTTGAGCAAGCCAATAGAGCTAGAGGTCTGATTTTTGGTATATAGGATAACTTAGCAATACAATTTTTTTGACAAAATGTCACATGACCTCTGTGACCTTTGACTTCAAATATACATATTTGTCCATAACTCAGTAAACACAAGTGCTACACCCTCCATCCATGTATGGTATGATTGGACACCTAATGACGCCACAGATTGTACCTCATTAATTATGCACATATCTAATTTTGAGCGAGCCAATAGAGCTAGAGGTCTGATTTTTGGTATATAGGGATAACTTAGCAATACAATTTGTTTGACAAAATGTCACGTGACCTCGGTGACCTTTGACTTCAAATATACATATTTGTCCATAACTCAGTAACCACAAGTGCTACATCCTTCATATTTGGTATGATTGGACACCTTATGACACCACATACTGTACCTCATTAATTATCCACATATCTCATTCTGAGCAAGCCAATAGAGCTGGATGTCTGATGTTTGGTATATAGGGATAACTATAGGATAGAAATTTTTTGACCAAATGTCATGTGACCTCGATGACCTTTTACCTAAAATATATGTTTATGTCAATAAATAAGTAACCACAAGTGCTATGTCCTTTGTATTTAGTAGGATGGGAGACCTTATGACAACACACGCTTTACCTCATCAATTATGCACACATCTAATTCTGGGCAAGCAAATAGAGCTAGA
Source organism: Ptychodera flava (assembly GCF_041260155.1). NCBI lineage: Eukaryota > Metazoa > Hemichordata > Enteropneusta > Ptychoderidae > Ptychodera > Ptychodera flava. The sequence goes on along the minus strand of NC_091930.1, from coordinate 479,226 downwards.
GGTCTGATTTTTGGCATATAGGGATTAATTAGCAATTTTATTTTTTTTTACAAAATGTCATGTGACCTCGTTGACCTTTGACCTTGATTATACATATATATGCATATCTCACAGGGCTTGACAATTCCTATCACCCGACGCCCAGGACAAGTGAAATTTACGTTCAGGCAAGTCAAAAATCAAATGTGGTCGCCCGCCGGACAAGTTGTTTGTACAACTTCTGGCGCAATCAACGCGAACATAAGTTGCGGTTTGTGCACGTATTGCCCGATTTGCATTGTCGTTCACACAAAATACATGTCAATCACTGACTTTTTTAGATACAACTGTGATGTTTTTCTGAGATTCCCTTGCCGACTCACACAATGTTGCAATTTTTCGATGACGGTCATGAAATTGTTTCATCTTCCTATTTAATAAGTCGCTCAAAATTTGGCGTAAACAGCATTTCTTTGTTGTATGCTGACTGCTCCGCCCCAACAAATTAGGTAAAAACCCAATCATATTACTTAAAGGCGATCGACCATGCTGTAATTCAAAATCATTTTAAGCGGCCTTGCGAGGTAGACAAACATTGTTGGCAGATAGTTTGTGGAGTGATCACTGTAAATATGAGTATTTTACAGTAATATTTCCACTTAAACGCAAACAAGGCATTGTGCATTTTTGCGAGCCAGAGCGTAATTTCCGCTCTGCAGACCTACGCAAAAATCAAGCAAAGCTGTTGCCGCAAAGAGGCGCGTGGTTTACGACGATGGGCTCTGTGTAACTCTGAGAAACGACGTTGTGATGATTTACGACGGCACCACGAGGGCCAGCGTGAGTGGGATCATCTGAGAATCGACGACTTGATGTGATGATTAGAACGATGTTTCTGACAAAAGATCTAAACATAAGCATGATGAGGAAAGTCGCCGTAGATGTTACTCCCAAAATGTAAAGCACAGTGGCCTTGGTTGAAATATGACGGTTCCACAATGTTCTGTACGTCGTGTCTCAAGTACCCCACCATTGCCAAGCCACTGGGGAAGCGAAATGCTTTTCTTGACGGATGCTAAATGTTTCGCGTTGAATCGATAAGGTCTCACAAGTTTAGTCAACCGCATTTGGACTGTTTGGCGCATCACAGATTAGTCGTGACAGGGACAATTATTGTGGAAATTTTCGGGTCCCGCTGAGCCGATTAGTTTTCACTTGCCAACACCCTGATCGCATGCACTCGCAATGCGTAAACCGAATGACGACGACCAGCGACAGAAACTGACATATCTTTTTACGATGGCATTTATGCTTGCCAAACACGGGAAGCCGATGTATGATATGTAACTTCAATGTTAGCCCTGCGTACAGGTCTGTGTGTTCCGGGCGTTATACGGCCTCTTGTGGTGGAGGCTGTATAACGCCAGGAACACACAGACCGTACGCAGGGCTATTTCAATGTGAACTTTTAAGATAAATTGGCATCAACATCGGCGAAAATTACCAATATAAGAAAGCCCTGAAAGCCGCTACGGAATTCGTCGCATTTTGGTCCTGATTATTACAAATGGAGGACAAGTAAAATATTTGTTAGGACAAGTGAAATTGAAAATCCGCTTGTCCGACGGACAAGTGAACAGGAAAAAATTGTCAAGCCCTGTCTCAGTAACCACTAGTTCTATACCCTCCAATTTTGATAGGATATTAGACCTTAAGATGTCACATCTTGTACCTCATTTATTATGCGCATATGTATTTCTTGGCTGGCCAATACTGCTAGAGGTCTGATCTTTTTTCCCGATTTAGAACCATAACTTAGACATGCCTCATGTGTTTCAAATTGGGAACAACAACATAGACCTATGTGCCCATAGATCTCAACATATACACTCCAGTGATACTTCTTAATGACCGCATTTCCCTGCCCCATCAAGACTAATACTCCTATTACAAGTGGGGACTATGTCATTGTCAATGACTTGTTGATTTAATGGTTGTATCACAGTATTCGATATTTCTAATTCTGTATTTTTTCCATTTTATATTCTGAATAAATACATTAAACATATTTCACTGTCTCCAGTACATTACATTTTCGTATTTTCACTTCATGCACTTTATCCCTTTCACATATGTTCAAATATCTGACCAGAGAACAAACACTAAATAGTCCAGGATGGGAGCTAAGTGTCATTTACGCTATTTTTCTTCATTTCACAGATTTGAGCCAAAGAAGCTTCACAACTCAAGTTAAGATTGAAAGAGAGACCTAAGCAAGGTAATTGTCTTTACAGTAAATGCATACAATTGCACAGGGCTGACAATTCCTATCGCCTGGTATGGAATGCGCATTGTATAAAGAATACAAAAGGTACATAAATGAGTACTGACATGACTTTGTTTTAGTTCATTTCGTGGTTTCTGATTTTATTGAGGTGGTTGTAGGGAACATGATCAACAAATATGAATATGACTAACAGTTGTATTTTATTACGCTGACCTACTACAAACTTTATCTTTTATAACTGAAGCTTTGCGGACTAAGCTGATGCATCTTACAGGTTTGAAATAACGATTTGATCTCTACCTCAGGACTTCATTATTAACATGTGTGTTATTTTGTGATGACTGCAGCTTTAACGGTACCAATAATGCAAGGTCCTTTTTTGCTTCTCTTTTAGGTTAAAGAAGTCATGACTGATGAACTTTTAAGGAGGGGGACTGGATTGTCATGTTGTACGATGAACTCTGTTGGCCACATCTTGAAGATCTCAGGGGAAACAGTAATAGTTCATATCTTGCAAGGAGCTGCAATTCATCAAACTAGACTGAGTAGAAGTTAGAAACAAAAATATCACTATACCCTATTGGAATACAACTGTATGGGGAAGATCCAACCGGACTCAGTATAAATAATAAACAAAAATAAAGGAACAACATATCACCTGTGGGGGTTGATGTAAAATTAATGAGGGGAGGATGTTAAAGGTAGCTGCTTCATCATAGGAAGGAGTAGGGAAGTTGGGAACTGTATACATTGGAAAGCACTACATGTAAGGAAGGAATAAAGTTTAAATAAATAAAATTTAATGAAGTTTAAGCATCATGTGTTTTTTTTTGTGTATTGGTTTCTATGCCTCTGGAAAGGTCCATTTTTGCATACTCATACAAAATGGAATTTTGACCACATATACTCTGGAAAGCTGCTGACAAAAGCACAGGAAAGTCGTCAAATTTAGAGAGACTCTGATAGTATAAACTCTACGTGTGATTTGTCTCCTTGTGAGCTCTTCAATGTCATTGGGAAAATCTAAGTTCTCAGCTGTCTCCAGTGTACCGGTACTTTCAACTTGTAAACTATTCAAGACAAACACAAGACTTTTTGAATTGAATGATTTTCACTACATTTTATAAAAGTAAGGCCAAAGTATTCAGAAATTCTTTGTTTTGTGTCCGCACCTTGGCAGATGTTTGGCAATATTCTTGACAGAGAACCAACAGTGGATTAATAGGCCTTGACCTCCCAGCTTCCCTACCCACAAATCTTTGTTCCAAAGAGTTTTGTAAAATGTACTGAAAACACACTCATGCTTGCAGACTTTTACATTGTAGTGGATATAATGAAAGTGAAAGGGAAGTTTATGCTACAAGTCTTGAATTTCTTTCGGTAACCTTTTTTTGGCTGCATGATGTGCAGTGTTGCAAAGCAGCTAATATTTTTGTGAAAAACACAAAATGGCAGAATAATTAGTAATAAATGAAATAAGGAGTTGAAGCAACAAAGTGTAAATTTGTAAGCAAAAATGCAAATGGTGAAGACAGGAAATTAGATGAATGGGAAGATGTTAATTTGGCAGTTTATTTGCTATGTCAAAATATATTGTCAAGTATATTGTTGAACTTAAAAAAATATTTTCAAATATATAGTATAGTTTTCAAAATATTGTCTAATATATTGGTTAACAACGAGAAGGTTTTCAAATATATTGCAGATCCTATAAATATTGCCTGAATTATTGGGACATGTGAAAACATTGTGACATACATTTGCAAATAAAATAAAATTGGAAAATTTATTTGCCAAACAGCAACTTTTAACCTACCCTACTCTTAAAATTGAAAGTGATTATAGAAAGTTTATGTCATGATTTGATATGTCCACATTGAGGAGAAAATGTATGTACACTCAAACAGTCTGAGAAATGTACTTTTCCGAAACGCAATAGAAATTCCGAAATTAATCCGGAACCTGTTCAAATAAATTGGGTGAAAGGACGCTACCTTGATGAACACCGTCGATGACGCTAAAAGGTTTTGACTTGGCTGATGTCAAATGAACAAAGAATAATTGTCGACTATACAAGGACTGTAAGATTCGAAAAATGAAAAGAGAAATATTATTCCTAATCAATTTTGCACTCAGGGTCCAGTGGTTTACCCTATCGAAGGCCTTGGTAGCATCAATAAAACAGAGAAACACCGATGTATTCTGTCCTTTGTAAAAGTCAATAATTTTCTGCTACACAAAAAAACACATATCAGTAGAATGATTTCTTTTGAAGCCAAACCGGAGATCACTTGTTTTATAACGAGGTTTCGATCCGCGATAAAATACATAACTCAAACAATTTCGAGGTGGCTGTAACAATCGCAATAGGTCTATACTTATCTACTTATGTCATGTCTTTAGATTTGTCTTTCACGAACGGACAGATAGTCGAGTGCATTAGGATCACGGGCAGATAACCATGAACAAAAAGTTAGTTAGACACATGCTCAATAAAAAAACAGATGATTTAACTTGCATAAATCAAATGCTCCGCAGTACCGTCATTATCAGAAGCCTTTCTCTTTTCTTAGTTATTTAACAACTCTCTAATCTCACTTTAAATAACTATAATCCCATTATAAAAATTGATCTTGTCTAACGAAGACAACACAAATGCTTTATCATTACACCTTGGTACAGAATTCAGTAGATTTTCATAGTGATTTTTCCACATATTGGCGACATTCTCATTACCACTATAGCCATTTACACTAGTAGGAAGATGAGAGGAACGGCCAATTGTAGAATGCATAGTGTTCCAAAACTTACGTGAGCCTCCCTGTGTCAAGTTGTACGCCATAGGCTCCACCCTCGTCATTTTTGCATGCCCTTAACACAGATTTAAATTTGGCGCGCATTTTTCGCATGAGATCGAACAATGGACCAAATCTGGGTCTACCATTTGCCATCCAGAGTTTAAAAGCATCACGAGCGGCATTGTGGAAATTACGCACCTGTTCATTCCATCCGGGGACTACATTGAAACCAGGTTTGGAGGGCTTGGAAGTAGGAATGCTATTACAAGCAGCAGATTTAAGACAACCAATAACATTTGCATAAAACGTGTGCAACCCATGCAGATGGCAGGATTCCTACAGTTGGGGTCGCGACATGTAAAAACTTCATTTGGGATATTAGTTTTGCGAAGTAAATACTGCGTAGACTGTTCATAAGTATGCAAATTTTGAGGAGTTGCTTTACTCCAGTTGGGCTTCACCTCAAGATCATTGCCATAATGTGGACTAGAAAATGTACGAACTAACCCTGCAATTACAATATTAACACAAAGAGGGAAGTGATCGGAAGATACGCAGTCATGCAAAATACTGATTCATAAGCAGGTGGACTTGGAATAATCTGCTAAAGTCTGGTAGTCTCCACAAAATTTTGGCTTTCTTGCAGAGCAAAAACGGCGTGCACTCGACGTGCAATCATGCAAATATAATAATATATGAAGCCTAAGGTATCGCGGTCAGCTGCTTGGTTGCTTGTCAGATGAACTCGACAACTCCTTACGAGTTGTGTTTATTTTTAGAGCAATTTTTGCACAAAACATGTTTTAACCTTTGACTGGAATTAATGATGAACTGGGTTTATCTTTGTTATTAAGGATATTAAAGTCAAACCTTTGTAGCAATCTTCCATTGTAGCGCAGACTTAATAAGCCGTCCTCGGGAACACGTATCCTAAAGCCTTAATAAGATAGGGTGATTATGCTCATTTGCACACCTTGAACTGACAGTTACAATGTTTCAAGTGTCCAGATATCTTACAAGCTTTGTTTAATTCTATTCCATAAGTCCAAATGTTACTGGGAAAGCCCGTAGGCCAAACCTTTCCAGCCCACTAATCACGACGTCACTTCCACGCGTAAAAAACGTGTACTTGTCGACAAACTATACACTCGTTTTTAGAAGGCAGAATATGTACCCAAAGTGGCTGTGCTGTACCGGTACGTTTAGCCGTAGATTTTAAGGGGTGTTAAAAAACATGGCTCTCTTCAACTGACTATAATTAAATTGATCATGGACGCTACCACCATATTTGATGTTGTAGTCGTTTTTGATGTCAATGTCAACGCAAATTATGCACTTTAACTACAGCTTTGAAAAATACAGTGTACATTCTTTTTTGCAACAGTAAACTTTACTACTTGTATTGACAAATCCTCTTCCTAAGTCAAGTCCGAAAAGACTCTTGTAAAAGAGTCTATGTTAACATCGATTTTACATCATATGCACACCAATAACTCTAAGCAGAGACATTGAGAAAAATGTGCACACATGTTTGTTTACATCGTAAATATAATATTATGATCAGCAAATATGCTGAAACATTACAGCATCACCAAAATTGAACAACCGTCGTGGATTCCATTTTAGTGCAAGAAAACAACGGATACGTCGATTTATAGTATATTAGCTAATGTATGGGTTGTTATTGAAAATGCACCACGTGAATTGAACATCCTCGCGGAACGCGAGCACGTTTGATCAATATTGTATTGAAATGAAATTGATATTATGTTCGCTGTCGTCAGTAGGAACCAGCCGAAAGCCCTGTCTGGCTTCAGTAGTAGTAGTAGTAGTAGTAGTAGTAGTAGTAGTAGTAGTAGTAGTAGTAGTAGTAGTAGTAGTAGTAGTAGTAGTAGTAGTAGTAGTAGTAGTAGTAGTAGTAGTAATGCAAGCTTTCTTGATTTTTTGTGGTTATCGCTTAGTACATGTCTCGAGAAGATATCATATCATTTCTGTTTCACTTACCTTCGATTGTGCAATTTGGACGAGTAGAAATATTTGTAGCTTCTTTGAGTCTTATGCATTGATCTCCTTGAGTCCGTGAACAGCTGCCTGTGAAATGTGATTTAGTAATATAATGTTTTTACACTATAATTTAGCAATAAAGCACGCCCAGCGACGGCAAACCACATGAATTTGACCAGTTCAAAACGTTCAAACAAACGATGGCAAGAGCATATATGAAGTGATATGGTCAAAAATGAGTGGTATATACCGTCACTTATATTTTTATATATTTTATTTCCATTATGTAATAACATTATTATGGCATTCTGGCGTGGAACATCAAAAGATGATTATTGGGGTTTTTTGCCGAGAGCTCGCGCGTGTGCCAACCATGCTATATCGCAAATATATATCACAGTTCTTTCACGCTTCAATCAGTCTGATCGCTGCATTTGCGCCATCAATATACTTGTATAGTATATAAAATATACTTAATGGCAGTTTAACGTATTATCTGTCACTATCTTTCCGAGTAATTTGAGTATTTGGTGAAGATCTTTCGAGTTTAGTGAAAGTTTTGTAAAGTATGACCTGAACAAGGCATCCTAGAAAACATTATTTTTGACATTTTTGTCCCTTCATATGTATCGGATGTGTTTTGTTTTTAAATAAAAATGAAACTAATTGAAAACGCAAAGCATTCTGGTGATTTTGAAACCAAAATGCTTTCTAATAAAGCTGAACACCGACATACATATACGCCAAACTAAAGTGATCATATCGCTACACAAATTGATACGCATCTGTCATGACGGTGTATTGTTCTTGCACCAAGATTGATTGAAATCTGTCTGCCAAGACATGTCTGCGAAACGGGGAGATATAGTGAAAAATTATAACAAAAAGAAACAATAAATTGTACTTTATATATATATAAGTGTGAATGAATAAAATATTATGTGCGTTTGGCTCTTTGTGTAATGTCTGTCAATTTTTTTCTTGTGCACAGTAATGAAGTAAGTTCATGCACATTTGTATAATCGCACCGCATTTGAAGAACATTGTAGTGTTACCAAGAAGCGATATTCAGTGGGGCATAAAAATGGACATGAAAGTCTTTGTCCTTTGAATGAGATACGTTCATGCTCGTCAGCATATTTGAGATTTAAGGCTGCTGACGGCAGATATATGCAGAAACGGAATGTACAAACACATGAAATTCCCCTTGACGTGGTCAGGTAAGACTAAATGTCCTATATTTCATATAAATAAAATAAAGAAGATTATCCTGACCTTCGGAATAATTTTCCTTTAACTTACCGTAAACTGTTTCGTTGATTCTGACAACTAATTTTGCACGAGAACTGGCGATTAATCCTGTCCGGATGGACTCGTTTAGTTCCTTTTGCAGTTTTTTTGCGTTTTTGAAAAAATCTTCATACCGATATTGATCTTTCAGGATATATGACATCTTTTCTTTCCATATGTCGGCTATCTTTAATTTTTTTTCTCTTATTCCATATTTTTCAAAAATAATCTCACTATAATGTTGTTTAAAGTGTTTTTTCAAAAGGCGGAAAATGCTGTATGTTCGGTGCATAACGTTGGTACACCTGCAGCACTTGACATCATTGTCATAATTCCGATGGGGTCTTGTACGGTTCCAAATACATGCAGATGGCATTGTTTGAAATCTGTGGTCATATTTTGTAGTGTAAATTGCTGCGAAAGATATGGAAGAATAGACAAATATGGCGAATTGGCAATATTTTTCCAAATTTCTTTACACTCATTTGCGCTTTCATTCCATAAACTTCTAATTTTCCATTTGAAATCTATGCCACTAAAATGGTTAGCGAGTTTACCAAGAGCGAGGGCAGCAACTTCTAAATTTTTCTGACATTCCTTCTCATTTTTTGAGGCAAAATCGAAGGTCAAAATTTCAATAGCTCCTCGAAGATGTGGACGGGTAATGTTTATATTTACAATTTGATCGTCTACACCTGGAATAAACTCCAGATGATCCGGTAAATCAATGGCACGGAATTTGTTTTCAAAATGCACATATATTCTTCTCCTACTGACACTATGAAGTTTGCTTTTATAGCATATTGGAGAATGTCAACTTCATGATTTTCAACGTCAGTGAAATTCATGTCAGTGTCTTCTGGTATGTACGTGAGAATTGGTACAAAACTCGCATCGTTGAAGAAACAATCTTGCATACTACGTGCTGCGTCGGCCAGGTGTTCAATGTTTGCGAACCCTATAATAGTGGAGATGTTATTGAAGCTCGCTAAGTTCGGAAAGAAATGTAGATGTAGGCACAACCTCTTAACATATGATAATGGAGAGTCATAGTTTTTCGCAATGATCAAGTTAACTTTATGATTTCTCGCATCTTGTATCTCATCTTGCAGAGGATCAAACACAGTCATGTAAACACTGAACCCCGCATTAACCAGCAGCATCGATAGGTCTCTCTGTATTGTATTAAACAAATGGTCACCTGACCTTGGCCACCATTCCGTGCTTACTATGAGAATGACGTCTTCTGAAAATGGAAAAGTACAGTGTATATTTTAACCTGTATTTATAAATAGACGGAAGGTCAATGTAAGCTGTGTTGTAATATAAATGTAAATTTCATTATCATTACTGTAGGAGTAAGAAGTGTTTGTTCATTAGTACTGTATGGATTTGGAAAGCTGGAAAACATTTCTTGGAGATATTATGTTGACTGATATGTTGCATCCACAAATCAGTGGAAAGACAAATGTAAATAATCTCTCGTTCCAGGGAAATATATGACATTTCACTCTTGGCATATTCTTTCTTTGAAGCAGAGCTACATAAAACACATATTAATTCAATTTAAATTACTTTGTTGACCAAAGATAAAAATATTGCTTGTTTTCATCAATTAGTTTGTCAAGCAGTCATAAGGTAGATGATAAAGAAATGTATGTAATTTGTTATGAAATCTATGTAAATAACCCGATTTTCCGGCTTCTCCTTTCTCCAATTTACAAGAATTCAAAAGAATTTAAGGATGATGAAAACCTTATAGACACTTTCAGATTTTTACTTTTTATTCAACGGAAGAAGCCCCAAACCCAAATAAAATATATATTTTCTGAAAGCCCTGATATAGAAAAATCCGACCGACACAGAACAAGGTCATTATTTGCATAAGAGACACGTGACAAGCGTTTTGCCGAACCTTCCAAAGTACGCCGCCTCCCACACTTAGCGAGCACGCTGCAGGATTTCCGGTTGAAATTAGTTCATTGAAAAGCCATTCCAATATCTTTCAAATCCGGGTCGGCGATTTTTCTCGGTGTCTCCATTCATATTTTACGGCGTGCACCTTAGTCTAACACCTTCAAAAGCGCATAACAAAAAAACAAAAGAATACACAGAAAATCCCAGACGGGGATTTTGAGTTTATTATGTTCCTATGGACAGTGTGAACTTTAAGCAGCTTGGTGTTTCGTGAGCGCGAATTGACGAGGTGCCAAAGAAGGCTACCTCATTCACACATTGAATTCGAGAAAAACACAAAAACCCTGTTTTGTTTCTTCGACTCCATGGCATTTGATAATTAAACGTTCATTAGTCTAAACACGGGCATATTTTGTTACCTAGTGATGATGTCGACGGGAATGACAGTTGTTCAAAGAAAACGTCCGTGGAAAATAAAATAAATCGCGAAAAGTACCCTTTTGAGCCTTCGTTTCGGCACGTCGGCATAGCAAATAGCTTCAGAGGACAAAAGCAATGACGTCAACAATCAATACTGATAACGGGCGTGTCCATAATTCATATGTAAATGAGCTTGCCTGCCTTCCCTAGATAAACACTACATAGCGACATATCAGACTAATTATTTATTGTTCAAAAGTTGTAAGAAGTAATGTAATAAATGACGAAAAAGACGCCAAGCTCCGCAAAGCGGCGAGTTCAACCTCCTACCGCAACCATTACTATAGGTATTTTCGAGACATAAGCTCACTTGTAGTTTTAGGGTTTTCATACGAAGTTTGATGGGTACCGACTGGTGTTTCCGTATTTTGACGAGTAGCATAGCAACCTTATTGTGCCCTGAAGGAACAGCTCATAATAAATCATGATTAACATGTATATTTAAATTATGTAGCGACAACTGTCCTAGCCACATGACCTAACACATTTGCCATGTAAGTTTAGGCTGTAGACTGGCCAAAACGTTGTCTCTCTGGAGGTGTCATTTATTCATGCATGTAAATCCCTACGCACCTTCGCATCAAAGGAAAGCTTGTGACCCACTTTTTGAAGGTTCACATCTCCGTACCACTTTGTAGCAAATAGTCTGAACTTACCGGTGCCGTTAAAAACTAGTCAGTAATTACTCTCCAATTTTCTGGCTTTTTAAGTGTGTTGGGGTGTGGAGAGCAGTGGATGGGCCAGCAGCACTTCTCAGCGTGGCTGAGTTCATCTACGCGATAAACCAGCTGTCGCTTCGAATTGGCAAGTCCGGCGATGATGTAATTTTTCGAGTTGACGTAATTATTTTGTATTTTTGTTTTGGTTTATGTTTCTATAAAAGTCTTACCAAAATTTAAAATTGCATCAAACAAAAATTGGAAAAATTTAAAAAAGATCATATGAACACGAATTTGGACAGTTAATTATTGCATACTTTACGAGTTTGACCGATGTGTAAAACACAATCAGTGCATCAGAAAAAAGATGTTTCGTCATTTTTGGTTCCAATTAGTTCGGAGGAGGAACAATTGTGGATGTTGGACTTTATCAGGTATACAAAATATAATCAGAAACGGACATAATAATTTGACATGTTCGCAGCATAGGTTTGGATTATGGGAACAGTTTTTGAACGTCAGACGTATTGACCGACATTATTTACCAGAAACAGTGGTAGTTTTTGGTAAGTTTTTCGACCCTAATTTCATTCGGAGCAGGATCGAAGAATTTTGAGTGTTAACAGAAGTGAACGTATTTTTTTAGTCTTCGGTCGTAATATTAAGTTTGATGGAGAACATATTTGTTTGTCTTACAGTACTTCTATCGGGTATGGACAGACATAAAACATACTGGTAAAACACATAGTTTTTGGCCGCAACGCGTTTTGAGGGGAAACAGTTCTGTATGTCGAAAACTGACTTATTTGACTAGACTTTGGAGGGACTGTGCTTCAACAAACATTGTTCCGGTTTATGGTTGACAAGCGGGAGTAATCCTGGTTTTAGGTGAAGCCCAACAACGTCACTATGTAAATCATGCAACGTTGTGTCACTCAAGATGGACTATGCCAATAGCGATATAAATATATCCACGATGTTCACGAAAGCTCCCCGATTCGACATGGGATAGCCACGAGCATTTGTTTTGATTTTTAAAAATTGTGAAATACACGGAAACCATTACTTATCTTGATCTAGCGAAGCATCTTAATGATATGCCTTAATTTAAGACGTATTCTCAGAGAATTTTGAAAATTCAACAGAAAAATTACCGATTTGGTATTTATCATCCTTAACTCCAATCTGATGAATTCTCTGACATTTTCGAATTATGTTCTTAAAATACTATATATCAACCGATTATTCTTTTCATCTTTAATGAGAAATATTCTTTTTAACAGTGCTAGATAGCGCTATAAAAAGGAAATTGATTAACAATGAATATTAAATCAATAAAAATTAGATTTTGAGAACGTGACCTTACTTTTCACGGTTAAGTTGCAGACTTCGTTGTTATGGCATTGTTCATTTCCTTCTTCAAACATCAGCTGATCGACGGAAGCAGGGGTTTGTGCTGTTTGTCCTGACCAGTTAGGATATACTATGTAGCTGATGAATATTGCCAAACCAATAAACATCGCCAAATATAGAAGCCTTAATGAATAATAATTAAAGGAAAGAAAATTGTAAAATTAATTTTAAATGTAGACTGCAATAAATTCTGATCAAAATACATCACGCCCCTCCCCCGCAAAAGAGGGACGATGGTTGTAAACTTGGATCAATATATCAACGTAATGAATTTTCATTTAGGTCTGATAGTTAGGGCAACATCAAAAAGTTCAATATAATAAATCTAACTTAATTCCTTAAGTTTGGCCCCAGACCCCCCACCCCACCCCCTTCTTACTTAACTGACCTAAAATTGAAAAACATGCGGACTCATACTCTGTACTATTTCTTTCAAACGACATACCAATGTACCATTGAATTCAATAAAAATCGAAAAACCATTATAAAGTAACTAAATACTTTTATTGCAACCCAGAAGACAACAATAACAACAACAACAATAAATTTGCACATAAGTCATAGACTCTCCACAGTCACTGTGCCTTGATTCAAGGATCAGGCAGAAATCTCTGCTGGTTGCTTGCAAGAATGTCAAGACGCTGAGATTCCTGTCTCCACGTGTTCCAGCTGATACACAGGGAAGAACCGAATGGCAGGGTCTCTTCCAGACTCGAATGGCAGGGTCTCTTCCAGACTAATAAAATCACTAATTGCTTGGACACAGCTTCACTTTGGAATGAGTCAACCAACATCAGCACCTGCAAAATGCAAACAAATTAATATTATACAATAAATATTCAGAAATATGGTGCTTTCTGAAATGTATGAATAGCCATGGAAATATGAATTATGTTCCTTAACTTACAGTACAGTGTACTGGTAAGAAATATAATTCACAATTTCATAGCTATTAATTCATATTTTTCTCAGACATGTATCAAATTTTGAAGGTTACATTGTAAAATTAGATATACTATGACAATGATATATCATCTAAGTATGTTTAGTGTTCGCCAGCACTGTTTGAATACTTGTAGGGTACAATGTATGTCCCCACATGGACATGTGGGAAATAGAATACAGGCATTTCCCTCACCAATGTACATGTGAATTGTTTACAAGTCATTTAGCAAGTATCTAAAACTACTATTTATGTCGAAGCTAAATTTCTATGGAATTTTTCATGCAAGTTACTTTTACTGGCAATTTTAAAATATACTACAATGTACTACCCTATGTTACAATTTCAGAATCCTTAGGAAATCCAGAACACAGATTAACATTCAAATATGTCGTGTAATACCATGCCAGAGAACTGACGAAGTATAACTTACCTTGTGTCTGCTGGTAGAAGCTTGAAATATGACAGGCTCTCTCTCACTTCTGGTTTCACTGGTCATTATTACAGTACTTCTTTTCTTGTATTTCTTCTCTCATAATTTAGAGTGGCGGGTGGATTGTCTCTCAAAGTGTTGTGTTTCCTGTTTGTGTTTTCTTAAACCATAGTAGGTTTGACAGCTGAAAGAAAATATATATATTTGAATTTAGTATCAATCATGTAAATATCTGCAAAAAACTTTTTTAAAAAAAAACAAAGATGACAAGTTTTTCATACCTGAACTGACACTTCACTCCATCCACCAGTCTAAATTTGCACACCCAGTCATGATCACTTCTGGTTTTTATTTGCATTTCTCTTTCTCTCTCTTCTCTTGGTTTGAAGGTCATTCTGCTTCTCATTGTAATGAACCAGGAGTTCATGTCTTTCCCAATCGGTTTTGGATGATATTACATACATACAAGCCCGTGGACACAGCTTCATTCAGACAGAGATGGTCAACCAACATCAGGACCTGCACAATTCAAACGAATAACAATTATATACTAAATGTTTCAGAAAGATGGTGCTTCCTGAAATATATCAACAGCCATGGAAATATGAATTGTATGATTTTTAATTGCACTATTAAGAAATACAATTCATTTTTTCATGGCTATTCATGCATTTCATAAAACACCATATTTCTAAAACATGAACAAAAATTTTGAGGGTTGCATACAAAATTAGATATACTTTGACACTGGTATAACATCTGAGTAGGTTTATTGTTTTTCAGCACATTTTGAATATTAGTAGGGTATATGTACAATGTATATATCATGGTAAATACATGTAGAATACATGCATTTTACCTTACCAATGAACAAGTAAAATTTTTAACAAGAGCAAGTATCTAAAACCATGAAGTAGAAGCTAATTTAAACTTTCATGAAACCTTTTGTGTTGTTTACTTTTACAGGTAATTTTTATAATATACTTTTTGTTACAAATTTCAGTAGCGTGTGAAATCAAGCACACAAATTAACAATAGTTCAAATCTGAAATGTAAAACTACACTACGCCATACAACTGAAAAAGTACAACTTACCTTGTTCCTCTTGTTTTAGGTGCTTGATATGATTGGTCACTTCAAAAAATGTCATATAGTGACCACTATGGACGGCACTGAGAGTTGGGGTTGGTAGCTTGTTCCCCATACTTTTAAGGTAACTCATTAGAGTTGTAGCCTTGATAAGGTTTATTGAACAGTGAGTGCACATTGGAGAAGTACATTTGGTGAATTCCAACATATATGTTCTCCTCGCACAATGTCTTTGGAGAAATATATACTCTTTTCGAAGCCTTCCAGAGCTGGTGTTGCTCTGATTTCACGGATTCCCTTTTTGAATACCTTTTCCACATTTTCATGATCATTGTATGGTGTGTTTGTCTTCCTGCAAGGCACAGGAACTGTATTATAGGAAAACAATCGTGATCTTTTCTCCAAAACTTATTCAACATTAAAATGGCATTATCAAACACATCTGCATTTTTGTCAGTTTTTTCTGCCTCAGATAAATAAATCTGCTGACATGGAGGTTTACTTTCTCCAGGTAAAGTATTAGAGAGAGTTACAGGCACCAAAATTTTAGAAAGAGGGGACCTTTTGTGCTCAATTGGGTTCTCAGCACTGTGTCCAGGAGCATGATTTATTACAGACAAGTAATCTAATCCAAGATCACGCCACAGTCGGCCTTGATACATGAGAGTATATTGTGACCAGTCAGGTCCACCATCTGTTATTTCAACAACAGCATTTTTGTTTTCACGTACAGATGGGTCTTGCAAAATAAAATACAGATCATTTGCGTGTGTCATCGCAGTAGAAGAGTGAAATATGCAGCTCTATTAAATACATACAAAGGACCACTTCCGTTCCTCCGAACATGCAAACGTCCCAATTTGTCAACATTGTAATCACAGACTTCAGCAGAACTTTCCGTGAAACATGCAGGTACAGACTGTGACCTATGTGCAGTTATATCACTTTCAACACCGTTACGCTCTAAACTCCGAGATCAGCGATGTTTAGACCCACTTTGTTTTTATTTTTGCTTGATGTGAAGATACACTGAAAGTATTATTTTGCTGTTTGAGAATAGAAAATCATGATCATAGTAGTTTGGGGAGTCATTTGTGGGATATAATTTGTTTATTTGATGGTACCTACTAACAGCCAATGTCCCCACATTAACTTTATTTTTATCATCACATGAAATCTGTAAGATTTACTGCTAAACAATCCTGCCATTTCACTAGCCATTGCAATTTGCGCTCTCTGAAAATGTAAATCTTGGTGTTCACCACATGTTGCACTGTTGGATTTGCCAGGTACACGTGCATCAACTAAACCATTGAAGTATTTAGCACTATTGAGTGATTTGTTTGGTGGTACTATGAGACGTTGGCATTGATAAACTAATATTGGCATCTTTCAAACATGAAATTGTTTTTATCAAACGCTTTCTGAGATCTGGAACAGAAACACTCAAACTTGTAGAAGTATAGTCCAGTCAATTTAGGGTTTAACCTAGGACTAATTGCAACAGAAATTATTTCTTCACCATGCCCTTTAGAAGGGTCTCACTAATGACATTTTAAAGGTATAGGAAAATCTAAGGGGTGCAAATTGGTTACATTTGCATATATTCAAATTAGCTATATATCGCCGTTAAAAATGACTGCTATATATATACTTATATATTTTGGGCATGTAAACCGAATTCAAGTGACTTTTTTCATTGCAACACAATTTAGTAAGGTTCAACAAGTTATTTTCTAAATGTCTTGAACAATAAAGATCATGCAAATTAAGTAATTTGCATCTAGGCCTATTCGCAGTTTTTCCACTATTTCAGACAAAATGAATGTTTAAGCTCACATTTAACAATTTTTTTCTCTATGAAATTGTTAAGGTTTTGCCAGAATTACCTAAAACAAATGAGGTTTACCTAATTTGCATTAATTATTTTAAAACAAAAGGCCTAATTTGCATAATTGACACAAACCGTCTTCTGGATACAATAAGCCTACAATAGCTTCAATTGACATTTTCTGGTTATTCAGAAATGCAATGAATAAAGAGCAGAGTTTCAGAGCATTACTGTTTAAATAAAAGGAATCAGAATTCTTTCTTTGGATATTCTTCTTTCTTTTACGATGATAAGGTTTTCATAAAAAATCATTGGACGTCTTCAAGTTTTTGACATCAATTCTCATTTTCAGTCATTTTCTCCTGCAACATGTTCGATTGCAGTAAAATGTTTGGAGGAATATTTTATTCTTTTGGTCACTATCTTCAATTGCGATGGAAATATTCAGTTACTAATAAATGGTTCACCACAATTAACAGTTGTGCCTGAAAATCATCTTTCTCATTATTAAACTATCATTAGTATAAATACGAACGTCATTTGAATCACCATGATGGTAGTGGTGATGACAATTATTATGATGGTCATTATCATATCAAAATTTCTTCCTCTTCCTCTCTGTTTACATCTTCCTCTCGGTGGTTCATTTGTTTACAGCCAGAATCCTTTCGTTGACAACAGAAAGTCTAGATTTTGCTTTCTGCCGGGGTTATTCATGCTGCTGCAGTTCATTGTAGAACCCATAAGTATGGGGAAAGGGTAACTCAATGAAAAGATGTGAAGCATAGGATGATATAATTGTACTGCGTATCATATCAGATCTAAGATCTGCAAGTATCACTCATGGGGCTGTTATGTAATGGACTTCCCATTTGCAGATTATTAGACTTTTGTCTATTACCAATAAGATCGATCACTCAAGGAATTGAGAGTCTGGCCAATCTGAGGTGAGACTTCCATAAGGTTCAAAATACAGGATAACCAATTTTATGATATTTGATGTTAAATTTGATATCAAAATTGCAAATCCCTTCAAATTTTGGTTTTCTTTTTTCACGGTCATGAAAATTTGAAAGAGCAGCTAGACCATGTAATATTATGAAAAGTATCTAGATTTGCTTTTACCGGTGATTTAGATTATCATGATTCAGTCAACAGATTTTTTTTCAGTTTTTCCTCAAATGCTATGGCTGTGTACGGTAAGATTAAACAGGAAATCTCTCTCTGCAGTCCATTATATGACTTTATATTAATTTTAAATTGTTGTCTTCAAGAAATTTCAAAATTTTGAGAAATGCAGTGTCCTTTAATTATTGTAATGTCTTTCAGCTGATAAAGGAACAGCTTTCATTATCCATATTCATGATAATTGCAGTATAGTATAACAATTGTATCTCTATATCATCATGATCATTATAATTTATTTATCATTATTATCATAAATGTCTGTATGTGGCATGAACAGGCAAGTTGCACACAGTGAAAAGTATATCTGATTTACCAGTGACCACACAACCTGGTCTTTAATTACATTTTACCAACACTTAATCTATATTAGTAATACGGGTAAGGGTGAAAATAAAAGAAAAATAGAGCTGAAACAAAAAGTTTCTTCATCCTGGCTTACGTAGTAAAAAGTGTTGGTTATTTGGCCAAGCATTTTGGTATGCATTAAAGCCCGGCTCGAAATGGACCGGGATCAGGATTAGTGCCAAGTTTGGGTGGGCGTTTTGGGGCATGGCTGTGCATAATGAGTCTGTTGGCAACGGTTGCGATCGTTCGCATTATCTGCGTAATCTGTTTGCTCTCAAATTACACTCAGGCTTGGGTACGCACACTGTAGCGTTCGTTTCCCTGTTCGTTTCAGTCATGCCATGGCAATACTCGAAAGAAAAAAGAAAGAAAGAAAAACTAGGAAGGAAAGGAACACGTCAGGAAAAATGTAAGAAATAGGTAAACGGCGACGTCATGACCGATCGCAAAAAATAAAGGAAATTCACGGAAGGGTCGAGACTTCCTTGAATCTCGTGTATCACGATATCTCTAATAGCGATCGCGGTCAGTTGCTCGGTTGCTTGGCGGCGGGGTGATATCGAAAAATTATCACGAGTTATGTTTATTTTCGGAGCAATTGCAAGTTTTTCTCGAAACGTTTGTTAACCTTCGACTGGAATCAATGACAGACTTGGTTCCTCTCCGTCTTTCTTTCTACCTCCATGGTTATTGAAGGAATTAAAGTCCAGCTTTTGACGAAATATTATTACGATGTAGCGCGGAATCAATGAGCTGTCCTCAGACACGCGTATCCTAAAGCGTTTACAAGATTGGGTGATGGCGCTTACTTGCTCATCTTGATCTGAAAGATAGAATGTTTCAACTGTTCAAATATCTTACAATTTTTGTTTAATTCTCATCACAGAAGTCCAAATGTAACTGGGATAACCGGTATGTCAAAACCTTACCAGCCCTCCAAATACGACAT
The DNA here is from genome assembly GCF_041260155.1 of Ptychodera flava. NCBI lineage: Eukaryota > Metazoa > Hemichordata > Enteropneusta > Ptychoderidae > Ptychodera > Ptychodera flava. Next base: position 459,621 of record NC_091930.1, on the reverse strand, counting down.
GCCATTTCCATGTGTAAAAACACATGTACGTGTACACAAACCATATGGCTGTTTTCAGGGCCAGTATATATATCCAAACGGACTGTTCAGTACCGTGACGTTCGGCCATAGATTTCAAAGGGCTGTTAAAAACGTTGATCTCTTCGACTGACAATAATTAAATTGATCATGGAGGCTACCGCCATGTTTTGATGGTTATTTTCGATGCCATTCTCAGTGCAAACTACGGACTCTGCTTACGCGCTTTTCGCTAGAAAACATCGTACTACGGGTAAGCTTACGGACTAGTCCTCTTGCTAAGTCACGTCTGAAAATGGTTCACTTTCGTGATGTCATTGCACCATAAACGCTAGCAAAAGAGTTGATGGCAACACAAAGTTTTCATCCTTCGCCCGCTGATATAAGTCTAAGTTTACATATAGTTTGTTTACATCGTAATTGTTCTCGTATGCACAGCAAATGTTTGACCAGTTTACGCCTCTGCGCGTCACCGAATGATTGACAATTGTTTGAATCATGGAACGACTGTCTCCTGAGGGCCATTCCCTTTGTTCAGAAAGCGATTTTTCCCCTAATCGTCGTAGTTTTAAAAAACTTTGTGAAACTTTGCAGATACCTGTATGGCCTAGGTGTTTATGAAACAGTCTATATTCCTGGTAGGCCTATGCCAATAATATATGTTTGAGAATCGTTTTAGGCCGATTCTCACGGAGCGGTCTACCTAGCTATTGCCAGTTGTCACTCAAGCGCCATTATGAATTTTCAATAAGTTAGGGGCCTTTTATAACCCCACACGGTTTAAGAAAATCCAAATCTTCCAGTAAGTTCCCAATGTTATTGACATTATGCAAATTCTCTAGATAATCGAAATGAACTATACGAATCAATCATTGTTTATTTTATAGGGCTTTTCATTCTGTAGGCCCTATTTAGTATATAATTATTACAATGAGTTACTATACACAGAAAACAAATAACCATGTCAATTTCTGTTATACTAAACAAATGTTCATTCAAGTTATAAAATGGACATCTTTCGATAGGAAGAATTTTTACTTAAACAAGTAGTGTCTCTTAATATAACTTCTCATTTTACTGAAAACATAATTAATTAAAATAAGCTGACGTCAATTTGAAAAATTAAAGAAAATTACTTTAATGGGGCATTGGTCATCATATAAGATTTATGCCCAAGAGGAATCGCTCAAAATTAGGTAAAATATATTTAGCAATGTTAGTAAAAACTTCCAATCTCTCTTTACGATATTGTAAAACATTTCAAGTTTCAATTATTACATTTAATACAATGTAGACATTTCCTATAAAATCTTTTAAAATTAGGCCTTTGCAATGTAGATTGTATTAGACTTTAAATATACCTTTCTCGGACCTTTTATGTATTTAAGGTGAAGAAATAATTCATGGTCCAATTAGAAAAAGGAAGTGACATAGTTGACTTATTGGGCAAATGCAAATAAGAGTTTTTTTATCGATGTAAGATATATTTGAAAAATTCCCTGAACTAAAAACAAAAAATGATGTTACATAGTCATTAAAATGTCAGCTTATCTGTTCAATCACTTTCTTAAATAGATTATCAGCACCAGGTTTGTACAGCGTCTATGACCCATTTAGCATTTGGGTTAATTAGCTGTCTTATGCACAACTTCATTAAATGCACTTTTTGCGATCCCTGGGATCACCTTTGTTCTAGTCTGTAAGAGAATGAGTAAGGTGTAATGGCCTTTTGTTTTCCATTGAAATTGTAATCTGGTGGGTAAATTTTCTGATGAGAAAATCTGGTGCCAACGCAGGCCTTTAAACTTGTGATATGTAACTTCCATGACCCTACTAAAATTTACTTCTAATGATCTCCGTTGTTTTTTAACATAATATATAGTCATTTATACTATAGGTCAAAAAAGGGAAAAGTAAAGTGTTAGGAGGGGCATATTGCAGTTTTGTAAAATGAGCAATCTTAAGTGATTTTATGCATCGCCTACAAACACAAAAAGTACATTAAATAATCAAATTGCTTGAATTAAATATCAATTTGCTGAATATATTTTTAAGAAATCTATTAACAGCAACGATTTTGTTCCCTTTTCTAAGTTTTATATTTATTCAAATTATGCACTGTCTCCCCTCTTAATAGTCATTTTGTCTGTCATTCTATACATTCAATACAGAGTGGAAACAAAAACTACTTGTTGTGTAGATTAAATATAATTTTTAAGTGAAATGCAGTGGCAGCCATACCTGATTTATCCAAATTAGGAATATTTCTCGGGCGATTATGTATTCAAAAATGTTGCCTTGACAAACACTAAGATAATGCATACATTACTTGAACATAATGTCGCATTTTTCTAAATTCAATATGCATGTGAATGTATTGCTCCCATTATCCGTTTATATCTATACAAATTAGGTAATGTTATACCTCTTAGATTGTATTGGACTTTTAGTATGTCATTCTAGGACCTCTCTAAAATACACAAAGAAAAATTAATTCTATTGCTGTCAGAAGTAGCTTATATAGTTATTAATTAGGGACATACAAAGAAAAGCGAAGTGTTGTGGCGGCCATATTGGATTTATGCAAATGAGGAATATTTCTATGACGACAAAATATTTTAATCAACATTGCCTGAACCAAAAACAAGGCAAATAAGCCCAAAACCTGCATATATCAGTTTAGCCGAATATTTTTAGTAGCAACATTCTATCAGCACCTAGTTTGTAACCATAATCTTTTTACATATATGCAAATTAGGCATTGTTTACATTTCTAGATTGTACGAGGCTTTTAGTATGTCATTGTAGGACTTCTCTGAAATACACAGTGGATAAATAATTCTTTTGCCGTCAGAAGTAGCATAAAATAGTTATTAATTGGGGAAAAATACAAAAAAGTGAAGGTTGTGGCGGCCATATTGGATTTATGCAAATGAAGAATATTTCTATGACGACAAAATATTTTAATCAACATTGCCTGAACCAAAAACAAAGCAAATAAGCCCAAAACCTGCATATATCATGTTTCGCCGAATATTTTTAGTAGCAACATTCTATCAGCACCTAGTTTGTAACCATAATCTTTTTACATATATGCAAATTAGGCATTGTTTACATTTCTAGATTGTAAGAGGCATTTAGTATGTCATTGTAGGACTTCTCTGAAATACACAGTGGATAAATAATTCTTTTGCCGTCAGAAGTAGCATAAAATAGTTATTAATTGGGAAAAATACAAAAAAGTGAAGGTTGTGGCGGCCATATTGGATTTATGCAAATGAAGAATATTTCTATGACGACAAAATATTTTAATCAACATTGCCTGAACCAAAAACAAAGCAAATAAGCCCAAAACCTGCATATATCATGTTTCGCCGAATATTTTTAGTAGCAACATTCTATCAGCACCTAGTTTGTAACCATAATCTTTTTACATATATGCAAATTAGGCATTGTTTACATTTCTAGATTGTAAGAGGCATTTAGTATGTCATTGTAGGACTTCTCTGAAATACACAGTGGATAAATAATTATTTTGCCGTCAGAAGTAGCATAAAATAGTTATTAATTGGGAAAAATACAAAAAAGTGAAGGTTGTGGCGGCCATATTTGATTTATGCAAATTAGGTATATTTCTATGACGAATAGATATTTCCATCAACATACCTAAACCAAAACAAGGCAAATAAGCCAAAATTCTGTATAACATATCATGTTTAGCCAATTATTTTTAGCAGAAACATTTTATCAGCACTGAGTTTGTACCCATAGTCTTTTTACATCTATGCAAATTAGGCACTGTTTACAATTCTAGATTGCACTAGGCTTTTAGTACCTTATTCAAGGACTTGTCTAAAAAACAATGTGAAAAAAATATTCTATTGCTGTCAGTAGTAGCTTAAAAATAGTTATTAATTCGAGAAAAAACTAAGACAAGTGAAGTGTTGTGGCGGCCATATTGGATTTATGCAAATGAGGAATATTTCTATGACTACAAAATATTTCCACAACATTGCCTAGACCAAAAGGGAGGCAAATAAGCCAAAAAACCTGTATCAAAATAATGTTTAGCCACATATTTTAAGAAGAAATCATCTATCAGCAACAATTTTATACCCATGAGCCCCTTTCCATTTATGCAAATTAGGCACTGTTGCACCCAGTAGATTTTATTATATTTTTAGTGTGTTATTTCTTGGACCTTTCCAAAATGCATGGTGAAGAAATAATTTCTGTTGCAATTAGTCCTAGGTTGACCCCTTTTTTGGCTTAGATTGACTGGACTAGTATCGTTTCGACGCCTACTGTGGGCAGCAAATCCATGGAGTTAAGAAATTGGACACTCTCTGAAACAAGAGTTGGAAACTGAACATGCTTTGGTGGTCTACCACCAGTACCTGGCTTTGGTCCTGGCTTATTTGTGACTGTTGATGATGACACAGAATTTTCTGGACAAAATGTACTGGGTTTAATATCAATATCTAAATTGACCAATTCCTCTAAAAATTATCTGAAATGTACAGCTCATGAATGTTAACAACAACAATGCTAAAACCCTTCTGAACAATTATTACTGGTAACCATTCCATTACGTTTTGGCTTAAACAACGCTTCAACAAATATGTGCATCCAGATTTCCCAAGTTCACTCTGAAGAAGGTGATCTATGGAGAGCGCATTTGTTTCCATGATAGCTTTTCCACATGTAATTATGTCACCAAAGAAAAGGGGCCCAGGGAATTTCCCTGTCTGTTCTTGAATTAGATTACTGAAAGCCTGTTCCATGAAAGACTTCCATCATTTCTACAGTGGAGGGGAAACTGGCTTTAATTTGGGAGGCAGTCAAGTGCTGCCTTCTTTTGACTGATTTGTACTCGTATTCTGCATTACTTGTCGTCTATGACAGTTCTCAACTGTTGGAAACACAAAACCATCTGTTTCAAAAGTGCAGCTTTTTCTACAGCTGTCTGAAGCATACCTTTAGAAAAAGTATTTAATCTAAGCTTAGAAACGTTTGCAAATTGTTTTTTTCAGATCAGATTCTGCTGTGTCGATGGCAGTTTCATTTGTTGATACTTTGTTGAACCCTTTCTTTTAGTGTAAAGTTGTATGTAGTCCGCCATGGTCTCCACGCATAGAAAATACGTCGCTGCTATGTCCCACAATGGGGACATAACGATTGGGCATCGACAGCATCGGGGGTTAAACTTTCGGATGGATCGAGTTCTAAATCTGATAGGAAACTTTGAATCAATCGCAGTGCTCTCACTAGTAAATGCATCATGTCTTGATTGATGAAACGAACGCCACTGGTATTCGGGGCGTTTATTGATGTACCATCGGCATTTGAAATAGGAGACCTTTCCTGACTACGCTCATCTGACTCACGATTACCAGCAACACTTTCATCGGGTGAGTTCTGCTTAAGCGAAAAATATTTCAAAATACTGGTAGACTGTTTCGGCTCGACCTCCTGGGACAAAAACGCAACTAAAGATCGTCGGTCTGTTTTGAATTTGGCATGCAACAATTTCGTTGCGCTCTCCTGTACATCAACACGGGATTTTCCCTGTTGTTTTTTGATATTCAACTCCCAAATCTTGTTCGTTAGTTTCTGAAAGTCGTTCGTAGGGCATTTATACATCGTGTGAAGAGAACATATACGAGAAAATTCGAAACTCACCAATGTACCTCACTGTCCAAACCCGCACCAGCTCAGCGTTTCTCAAGGCTACGTAATCATGTGTGCGCACGTGCACGTACACACCGGAAACCACCTCGTCCAAAACCCCCATTTAGTAACGCACATCTCAAATCTCGTATGCTGAACTTCGATCGGGTGGCTGGATCAATTTTAGTGTACAAAAAGCAGCCTTGAAATCGTAAAATTTGCCAAAAAGACGTTAAATCGTTTTTGACAGCACAGAAATTCATTTGTCAAAAACCCCCCATCCCCAAACTTAAGCAATTAAGTTTTTTTCAAACATCGATCTGCGTCCCTTAGCAATTACAGTAAGGTATGTAAAGCTGAACCCAACATTGTTTGACGGAGCATATCCTGTCTTTTGCCAAGTTGAAGCAAAGTATTCATTGTTTCGATAAAGTTTGTGTATGGTAGTAAATGTACGAGAGTGAGTGGGAACTGTACAGTGCGTGGTGGGGTAGCAGTCAAAAGACCTGATTCAGTGATGATCTCATATTTATGTAACGAAATCTGTGCGCGCCCTCCCGAGAAATAATCGCACAAATCACTTACTATCCTAGCGCCCTCTAAGATACCGGTTGCAACCATGCGTACGTGTGTTTCCGTACCATCAGTGGCTGACAGAAAAGAGACCGTACTCGACGTCCTCCGAAGACAATTTCCACGTCTGCACATTGTACTCCGTCGTTTGCCGCATCTACTTCACATCGCACATCGCTTAATTTTGCATGGTGTGTCTGTCGCTCCGTCAAAGTTTCGACTTATTCCATTTTTGCCCTTTTAAGTCTAATTTCAGTTCTCCCGTTTGATGGTAGTTGTGGTGTTTCCTGTTGGTATTATTTGTGTATTCACTGAGTACTGTTATTTCATGTGGTGGATATATACTCAAATTTGTGACGACTTGATCTTGCCAAGGCAACGCAGAAGTAACCTACTGTTACATTCTACTTGCCTTTGGCCGCGCTTTTCTACCAACACACTGTTGTCGAGTTTGGTGAAGACTGCATGCCGGTAAAAGTAAGTTCTACATAATGCCTTGAAACGCTTTCGCGGAACTTATTCTACTCCTTTTCATCTCAGCAGAAAGGTAACCGTTCGAGTCAAATTCAAGGAAAATATCCAGATATTAAGCAGAAGAGGCCGTTTCTGTAGTTTCTTTAGTCTACAATTCTGGAGGATAAATCATAGCGAAATAGTTACTGAATTAATTAGTTAGTTGACACGCCACAAAGTGCCACACTCAAAATTCTTCGATCTTGCTCCGAATCAAATAAGGGCGAAAAAAACACCAAAACCACGACATTTCCTGCTATATAATGTTAGTCAATACAATGTCTGACATTCAAAACCTGCTCCAATAATTCCAACTTATGATGCCGAACATCAAAACATTATGTCATAATCTAATTATATTTGCATACCTGGTAAAGTCCTACATCCAAAATTGTTCCTGCTCCGAACTAATTAGAGCCGAGAAAAGCTAAACATTTTTCTGATGCAGTGATACATGTGTTTTACTTATCAGTCAAACTCGATACTTAAAGTTCGCGTGGTATTATGCACCCTTTTCAGTGAATCTGAACGTAATCACAGTGAATAAAGATTACATCCAAGTACCTCACCAAGGGTTTCAGTGTCGTTTTATTTTCAAAATGGTTGCGATGTCATACAATTTGACAGTCGTTCGGGCGGTATCCCCTACGAACTTTCATCCCTGCGAAATTGCGCGCGGAAAAATACGCCGACCTCTCCTGGTACCCGATCGGGAAACGTTGCCCGGGTAACACACGTCGACTTTTTCTACACTACGTTCAAATGACCTTCCTTTGGTTTGAAATCTTTACTGACTGACAGGAGCTAAGAGCAATTCAAAAACCAGACCACTGATCTCTCTTTGAGCAGACATTGCGGCATATGCATGGAGCACTGATCAGATGATGCGGTCTACTCGATTATAAAGTACGCAATAATTTTCAGTCCAAATTCGTATCCATATGATATTTTTTCAGTATTTCAAATTTGTGTTTGACGCAATATTTAAACTGTGGAAAGACTTTTATAGGAACATAAACCAAAACAAAAATACAAAAATAATTATTTTAACTCGAAAAAAATTACATCATCTCCGAACTTGCCATTTCGAATCAACAACTGGTTTATCGTGTAGAAGAACTCGGCCACGCAGAGAAGTGCTGCTATCAACTGTTCTTGTTTTTCCGTACCTCAAGGCAACGGGCAGCAGTCACGAACGAACGATGCAATTTCTGGTTTCAACATGTTAAACAAGGTGATAGTTTAGTGTTGAACCGAAGTACGCGACATGTATTTCATAACTTGTCCAACAATTAGCGTTGTACACATTCTCTTATCCTCTATAGTCACGGATTTGCAATCAACTTTCAGAACACTTTGCCTTTGTAACTCTCCGATAACCGCGGTGAAATTGTTGTTTGACCAAATGTGATGTGTTGGCAAAGACATTTTACTAGCCAAAAACAGACAGATAAAAAATCACATGAGCCACGCAACAAGATGTCTTTCATCCTGAAGCTTCAAACAAGGCCACGGTCGGCCAGTGATCGTTGTCTTGGTCAGAACACACTTACAAGGCCAGAAAAATCAAAGAGTAATTACTAACTCGTTTTTAACGGCACTGTTTTGTCAAGACTGTTTGAAAAATGGTACGGAGATGTGGCCCTTCAACAAAGTGGGTCACAAGCTTTCCTTTGATGCGAAGGAGTGTAGATTTTTATGCCTGAATAAATGACACCTCTAGTGAGACAAATTTGTGGCCAGTCTACTGCCTGGAAATTACATTACTTAAAAATTAGGTCATGTGGCCTGGTCAATTATCGCTACATAATTTAAATATACATGTTGATGGGGACTTATAATGAGCTGGAACACCAGTCGGTACCCATCAAACTTCATATGACAACCGAAATATAATACATGTATATCTCGACAATACCCTTACTTGTGGTTTAGGTAGGAGGTTGAACTCGGCGCCTTGTGCTGCCTCACGTTTTTTCGTCATTAAGAAGATTGCTTCTCACAACTTGTGAACAATAAACAATTAGTCCGATAGTATCGAGACTACTTCGCATTGTAGTGTTAATCTAGGAAACGCTAGGAAACGTATGTACATATGAATTTAGGACAGGCCCGATATCAGTAATGACTGCTAACGCCATTGTTTTCGCTCGCTGATGCCATTCATTCACTGTGGCGACATGCCGTTACGAAGGCGCCCAAAATCGGTAGTTTTCTGCGATTTATTTTATTTTCCTGCGACGTTTTCTTTGAATAACTGTCATTCCCAGTCGACATCGTCGCTAGATAACTACGTATGCCAGTGCTTAGGTTAAAACACGTTTATTTATCAAATGCCGTGGCGTCGAAGTAACAAAACAGGTATTTTGTGCTTTTCTCGAATTCAATGTGAGAATGAAGTAGCCTTCTTTGGCACTTCGTCAATTCGCGCTCACATATATCAGCAGCTTGAAATTCACAAAGTTCATTGAAAAACATAATGGACTCAAAATCTGTCCGGGGTTCATTTTATTTGCTTTAGGTTTTCTGTTATAGGCTCTTGAATGTGTCAGACTAAGGTACTTTTCAAGGAATAATTGTCACGCAATACAATTTGAATGGAGACGCCGAGAAAAAAAAATCGTCGACACGGATTTGAAGGATATGGTCAAGGCTTATCAATTAACAAATTTCAACAAGAAATCTTGCAGCGTGTTTTCTTGAGGGGACCGTTTTTCGAAAAAATCAGCAAACGCTTGTCACATGACTGTAATGCAATTAATCGCCGTGTACTGTGCTTGGTCGGATTTCTCTATATCAGAGCTTTTAGAAAATATATTCTTACGTCCTTTCAAACCCAGGGGGCGAAAAGCTGGACTGAAGCATCCGAAACCAGTACACAATATTCCTACCATCATAACGACTGAGCGAGCCCAACGATGCCTGAAGAAAACTTTTCGACCAAGTGCACTTCTCCAGGTAGATTGTCATGATCGTGCATACGGTGAGCCCGAAGCTATTCAAAGCTTCATTACACATCGTATTATTCAACCAGCTGTAGAGAGACGAATTCCAGTCCTATTGAAAATCCCAAAGTTGTCGACTTGTTTGCAAAAATTACGACTCAATGCTGCCGTTTGGAATGCTCGCTCTGTAACTGGAAAAATTGGTGCCATTGCAACAACCCTGATTAACGATGATTTGGACATTTTTGTTCTCACCGAAACATGGCTCAAGAATCAAGCTGATCCTGCAATCGCTGAATTCAACTCGGCCATTAGTGATATTCTATTTACCACCAGTCTCGCTCTAAACGTAGAGGAGGCGGCGTTGCTGTAATTGCCCGTTGTAATCTACGTGTTACTGAGAAACGAGCCGGTTCATACCAATCTTTTGAGTGTTTGGACGTCATGTTTAAATCATCTAGCCAGTCTTTTCGTGTTATTATCATCTACCGCCCACCGAAATCGCAGAAGAATAATTCAACCGTCAACGAGTTTCTTGCTGAATTTTCCATTCTACTTGAGTCCGCTGTACCGTTGCCCGGCCATCTTATCATCGCTGGCGATTTTAACATTCACCTTGATGAACTGAACTCGCCCGACACAGTCAAGTTTATGAACCTGTTGCACTCGATGGGGTTACATCAACATATTCTCACACCGACACATAACAAAGGCCATATTCTAGATCTCCTAATTACACGTTCGACAGATGAGCTTGTTCACTCGGTGGATGTATCGAACTTTATGAACTCTGATCATAGTCTCATACGGTTTGATCTGAATCTTCGACGCCCTACACCCAAAAAAGTGAGTATTTCGCGTTGCAATTTCCGAACTGTTAGCATCGACGTCTTTCAAGATGAAATCTCAATGAAGTTGTCCACTTACCCACTAGATTTCGACGCTGAAGTCATTTCTACATTTTATTGCAACACCGTTACGGAGATATTAGACACTTTAGCGCCCATTGAGAAGAAATTGGTTACTGAAAAGGTACGTGCTCCATGGTACTGCGAAGAGCTACTGATGTTGAGAAAGAATGTGAGACGGCTGGAGTCAAAGTATCGCTCGACAAAGCTTGAGATTGATCGGCAGATTTTTCTGATAAAGCGAATCGAATATTTTCGCCGCTGTGACGAATTAAAGGCCGACTACCACCGCGCTCGCATCCAAGAAGCAGATGACAAGAAGTTGTTTAAGATCGTCTCTGAATTATCTGATACGAAAGCTATCAACGCTAAAGCTCTACCCAGTGAGATTCCATTGAAGGAACTACCATCTAGATTCCTGAGCTATTTCAACTCCAAAGTTGCCAAACTTCGTGAAGGCCTCATTAGTTACAGTACCGACACCGGCAACACCTTACCATCTCATAATTTACCAACTTTCAGTGAGGTGTCCGTGCATCAGGTCCGTACTTTTATTGAGCGGGCAGCTCCAAAATCATGGGATCTGGATATCTTCCCGACAAACTATATCAAGAAATTCGCCTCTGTTCTTGCACCGTTCATTACGCATCTCTTTAATGCATCACTATCATCTGGTGTCGTTCCCAGTTATTTTAAATCTGCGATCATTCGACCATTGCTGAAAAACCCGGACCTTGATCCAAACAGTCTGAGGAACTACCGACCTGTGTCAAATCTGCCATTTTCTATCGAAATTACTTGAACGGGTTGTTGTTTCACAATTGAACATTCACCTGACTAACCATTCACTGCTAACCAAGTTCCAAAGTGCGTATCGTGCTCACCACAGCACAGAGACTGCCTTTCTGCGTGTGCATAATGACATCATGCTCGCTCTCAACGAAAAGAAAGATGTTCTCCTTATCATGTTGGACTTGTCTGCTGCCTTCGATACGGTTGACCATAATGTACTCCTTCACAGACTTCAATTCCGTTTTGGCATCACTGGTAAAGCTCTATCATGGTTCGAATCCTATCTCAACGATCGTAATCAGCGTGTAAAGATAGATTCATTTACATCACTTAGCACAAATATGACATATGGCGTCCCCCAAGGTTCTGTTTTGGGACCAATTCTCTTCACACTGTATACAGCGCCACTTGAAGACATCATTGTCAAGCATGACTTCAACTACGTGTTGTATGCGGATGACTCGCAGATTTATGTTGTGTGCAAGAGACCTGATGAAGTGCAAGTTTCTCTTGAGATATGCGTAGATGAAATTCGCCGGTGGATGAGATCCAATATGTTGATTCTCAACGACAATAAGACTGAGGTGATTCAGTTTTCGTCACGCCTGAGATCAGATGCGGTGAAAATTTCAAGCCTTAGGATAGGCGAGTTTGATATCGCCCCGTCCACTTCAGTTCGCAATCTTGGTGTTAAACTCAACAACGACGGTTCTGCTTCTGATCATATTAGCCATGTCTGCAGGAAAGGTTTCTACGCACTATCTAGAATTGGCAAGATCCGCCCATTATTGGACAAATCTACAACGGAAAAGATGGTTCATGCATTCATTACATCTCAGCTCGATTATTGTAATAGTTTCCTGTATGGTGTTAATAAGACTCAGCTGGATCGCCTACAATCACTTCAAAATGCTGCGGCTCGTCTCGTCTCCCGGACTCGGAAATTCGATCACATCACACCTGTTCTCATTGATCTTCATTGGCTGCCAGTTGGTGCTTGCATCAAATTCAAAATTTTGTTAATCACCTATAAAACCATTCATCGCTTCGCACCACTGTATTTAATCGATTTGCTTGAAATTTACACCCCAGTGAGAGATCTCAGATCAGCTGACTCTTTGCGGTTGGTGCCACCTCATGGAAACTTTAATAAGACATATGGGCAGACAGCATTCTCAGTTTGTGCACCTGCTCTGTGGAATTCGCTGCCGCCAGTGATTCGCAACGCCAAATATGTGGACTGTTTTAAACGTCTTTTAAAAACTCATCTTTTAATCAGTGCTATTTGTGATTGAGTTTTTAGGATCATCATCTTCTGTATGTTTTTTTTTTAACTGGGACTCTTTAACTGGGATTTTTTTAACTGGGATTTTCAATTTATTCTGCTGCTTTCGTAATGATTTTTTATCACAGTCTTTTGTTTTATTTTATTTTTATCAATTAATCTTTTACATTTTTATCACTGTCTTTTGTTGATTGAAAGAGAATGGTACAGGTGTTGATAGATTTTGACATTGTTTGTTTTCCTTTTTTCTATTGCTGTTGCTGGTTTTAGTATCTGTTTGTTTCTTTTTATAATATGTAAATCGCACTGAGACGTATGTGTAGTGCGTGTAAGAAATAAATATTATTATTATTATTATTTACTTTATTGGGTTTTGGTTCTTCTTCAATTGAGAACAAAAATATGAAAGTATCTAAAAGGTATCTAGCTACCTTACACGAAAGTCAAGAAATATTTACACAGTGTTATTGTCTAAAGAATCAACGATGAGTTCCCCGAGCTTTGTTCCGTCCTTCTGTACTCATTCTTGGATTAATTTGTCCTGTGAATTAATTGTCAATTATGCATGTGTAAATTAAATTGTCATTTAAAGTCGTGTATTATTTTGGACCAAAGTGGAAATAAGGCTTAAGACTTTTCAGCGTCGTCGATGCACCAATAGCTTTCCGTCCTGCCGATTTTAATAACTTGCTGTTGATAATCTGTGTTAGTATTATTTTTTACGGTTTTCTTCATTATTTCGAGCAAAAGTAATAAATAAATAAAATAAAAAATCAGTTCCAACACGTCATTCCTGCAACAACTTTAATAGATGTGTACCCAACATCGAGGCCAGTCGTCTGATGTAAACATGTCCTCCCAGTGGCTAAAACTTACAATTTGTGATCGTGAAACACAAATATGGTTATGGTAAGCAACGACTTGTGGGCATCCGGTATCATCGATGTAATGTTCATTTCTGTATAAATGTTGGCAGCTTTTAAATGCACCATGTCATTGTGTTATTACTCAGCACATCACACTATTCAATATTCATGACTACCTATTAAATGCACAAGAGATCCACTGGCTCCAAAAGGTCTAGAAATGTTCAAAACATTCAGCTTTGCAGAAGGTGTGTCTGACAACAGGACAGTACGAAAACACATCCCAGAAAGGTTTGAATACCAAGTTGCTCCAATGAACAATCTCATTATGACTGGACACATATTCAACATGAGATTTCAAGGTGAACATGAATCAGCTCATGAATACATAACTGCATTGATGACTCTGGCAAGCTTTTGTGATTATCGTGTTGTTTGATCGACAAGAAATCCACAGAAAAACTTATACATGCTTTTGTGACATCGCGACTTGACTATTGTAATAGTCTCCTGTATGGGATTCAAAAATACCAACTTGAAAAATTGCAGTCTGTTCAAAATGCTGCTGCACGCTTAATTAGTCGTACACGGAAATGTGAACACATCACGCCTGTTTTAATGGATTTGCATTGATTACCGGTAAAAGAAAGATTCAAGTTTAAAATTCTTCTCCTCACTTTCAAAATCCTAACAGGTAAATGCCCAGAGTATTTGAAGTCACTGATAGATATTCAGGTTCAACGACGTGTTCTCCGTTCCTCTGATAAATTATGGTTAATTCGGCGTAATACGAGGAACACTACTGTAAACTATGGTTTCCGTGCTTTTTCAGTTGCTGCTCCAATATTATGGAATGAACAAGCGTTTACTAATGCTATTTTAAACTGTTCGGTTCAATCCTTTAAGCGCCAGTTGAAAACTGGTCTTTTTAAGGAATGTTACTGTGTTTAATGATATGTTTTGATTTTCTTTTATTTTCATTCTTTTCATTGTTTGTGTACAGAGCACTGAGACGAAGTGTAGTGCGCTTTTTAAGAAATAAATAATAATAATAATAATATCGTGATCTACTAGATCAGCTAATCTGAGACAGAATAGTCTATGGCATACGCTCCAAAGAGGTAAAAGAAAAACTTTTTCAGAAACCAGACTTAATCTTGGCAAAAGCAATCAAAATCCAATGAGCAGTCTAAGAAAAGCATGCAGAAAATGAGTAATGACAGTAGTGCCCATGCTCTAACGTCTAAGGGATGTGTTGACAGACTCAAACAAACAACTGGGGCTAGACCAAAGATTCGTCGAGATGACAAAAAGAAATGTGGTAAATGCGGTACGAAACAAGCAAGAAAACAATGCCGGAAAATTGTTTTAAGTGTCACAAAATGAATCACTTTTAAAATACTGATAGTCAAAGAAAATTGTATGAACTTGAAGCAGATAACACTGACTCTGGCAGTGAATCCAGCACACTATACGTCGGGGGAGTGAAGGAAAGCTCGAAAAAGAAAGTCTAACAAGGCCAAACTGAAATAAACTGGGTGACTGCTATGTAATGATCATTATCTGCGGGGCGGATGTGAGATTTAAAGTAGATACTGGCTCTCAAGAAAACATTACACCACAAAGAAGATGAACAATCCCATGATAACGGTTCAAAGAAAGACTGGAATCACACTTACAAGCTACTCAAACAACAAGATAAATGTACTCCGCAAATGCAAACCGATGTGTATTGACTATGAATGAGAGTTCTACATAACACAACCACATTAGCCACCACCGCTAGAATTTATACCATCACAAGACTTGGAACTAATTAAAGTCGCCCTGATTCTGGACACAAAGGAAAAAGGAAAGGCAAAGAAAGCAGGAATTATGAAGAAACTTCTTTGCAATGGCTTAGGATGTCTGGCTGAAACAGATCACATCAGGTGAGATGCAACAGTAACTCGAGTAGTACACCCGCCGAGAAAAATATCAGTCACACTGAGGGACAAATTATAATTAACCCTCGCTAAAATGTGTTATGCAGGTCATTTCCCCCACATCATCATGACCTGAGTTTAATTAGTCTAGAACATTCTCAAGGTCACTGCCCTTAACAACCTCACAACCTTTAATTCAATTAGTCATGTTTGGAATATTTCGGAAATTTAATTAGTTGTGTAAGAGAGATAATTTTAGAACAGTAATTAGCATTTCAACAAAAGTTCTAGATTGTTCTTATATGTCCTTATGTAAGCACATGGTATAAATAGGGGCCAGCAGAGCTTGCAGTCAGACATTTGGGATCGTGTCTCTTGCGTGTTACTTCAAGTCTTTGGAAACTCCAGCAGTATTAATTTCAAGACTTTTCAAGACCTTCACTGCCAACGCTGCATTTATACTGTGGACTTTGTGCAACTTCAAGCCTGCAAGCCAAAGGACTGTTCATTCATAGGACTGACTGTTACAACTCTGAGACTGGAGCTTTGCCGTCCCAGCTGAGATAAGTAGTCTGTACACTTTTACAATTTGTATTCTATCCCTGACTTAGAAGTGTTTTATTTTCGTAATAAATTTCGTTTTACACGGAAACTGCTGAGTTCACCTTTTTGTTCGTTTTCTGTCAAGTAACAAATGGAACAGCTTCAAGTCATCCGTAAATTAGATGAACATCAGACTTGGTAAACTCAATAGTCGTGGTAGAGAACAGACGACTGGAAAAATCAGAGCATGTCTTGACCCAAGAGATCTAGGCAAAGCAATCAAGCGTGAACACCATCAGCAACCAACATATAAGACTTTATCATACATGCTTTGCCTGTATTGCTATTCTCCTATTGTGTAGACGGTACTAGTATGAACCCGTATTTTAACAAGTGCAAATACGAATTATATTTTCACTGTAACCGAACTACTTACAGCTACGCGTACGCGTGACCTTCGCTGGGATGTTCACATACATGTAAAACTGCTGAGCGAATAGACTTGTTACACTCAAAAACGTAATTGTGAGTGTGATTATGGTCAAAATTTAGTTTTTTTCAGTCAGTTCATGGGCATTGCACTTAGGTACAAGTGCAGTTGTACCAAAAACATACAGACGAACACATTGAAAATGCGTATGTTTTGCCGACCCGATACCTGTCATCGTTCACGGCCAGTCGCATAAGGTGGTGTTTTCACATCGACTACTCTATGCTGCCGGAGGTTACGATCTAGATCGACAGAACCGCTATATGAAAACTTTCCTGTTGACGAGTTTAAGTATCTGAGTGGTGAATTACATCGTTTACAGCCATAAATGAGCCTCAAAAATCCAACCGCACTGAAAATACTCGCGACAGACAAGGTGCACATATTATATTTCCGATTTGTACCTGTCAGTAAGATTCACAGGTCATGAAACTTTGTTGTCCGGTGGTGCTGGTGCTGGTGTCGGAGACAATGTAAGATACGTGACTAGGGAAAGTAAAACTTTCGTTAAGGTTGTCTTGAATGAAATTTAGTTCTATTTAGGCAAGCCGGTAACGAAAGTATACGAGCAGACGATGAAAATACCTTTGAAATGTTTTATTCGTACAGCAACAAAATCACGAACGAGTTACGACGCTACAGCTTACAGTGTACTCACTTCACGTTTTCCCTAATCCGCTCACAAATTCCTTCCTAAGATGGCAAATTCGGCATATTTGACGACTGAGGACATGTATACTTCTTATAGATGAAGTGACTGGTACGGCTATTTTGACTGTGCATTATAGATGTCACAGAGCTGTCAGTTTCATGCTCTAAGCTGCTCGATCGAGTTTGAAAAGTAACGTTGGCGCGGCGCGAGTATTTTGACCTGATTTTGGCGGGCCTCATAACTTTCGCTAAGTAATGAGGTTATGTGTCAAACACGAAATACACAAATTATACCCACTCCAGCCTATATTTTACATCCACAATTGAACTCAAAATAAATCTTCTTAAAAGTGTAAAAACCTGGGTCGACATCGCAATATTTCAATTGTTTGCTTTAAAAGTGTGCCATAAACACTTCTTTGAAGTAGAATGGCCCAACAGCGCAAGAGTATCAAGAAGTGATACGGTTGTCATCACTCCTTAGCTACCAACTTTTTATCAGTACAGCGATGAGCAAGCTATGTCGATTCCAGTTGATTTCGTCGCTAATTTCAGAACGTCTGCAGGAAAAGAGTCATACCAAAGCATGCATGTATGATAAAGGGGTTATTACACGAAGTTTGGGCGATAACGCGTCGTATTCTCGTGATGTGTCCGCATTTTGACTCGTTGCTTCACAACTCATCAAAATACAGACACATCACTCGAATATGATGCGGTATCGCCCAATCTTCGTGTAATAACCCCTAATACAATATAATACAATACAATAGCTCTTAATTATCCCAAAACGTGGGCAATTCTTTGTACGACAGCGGACAAGTCAAAAAGTTACACAGATAAGACATGTATAAAATATCTTTAAAAGGTCAGTGACGTTAAAACACATTAAAAGCAGAGATGACTAGTCGTTTCTGTTTTGATTCAGTACAGAAATTGCGGTGGGAATGAACGAATGTTTTGATCTATTTGTTCTAGTTATTGGAACCCTATAACGCCGGCGAGATAGTAAAATATTGAATTCCTTGTAAAGTGGGAGGTGATGATTCCTGACTATAGAATTGGCTTTGT
Organism: Ptychodera flava; assembly: GCF_041260155.1. NCBI lineage: Eukaryota > Metazoa > Hemichordata > Enteropneusta > Ptychoderidae > Ptychodera > Ptychodera flava. The sequence continues at coordinate 441,371 of NC_091930.1, read as the reverse complement.
GTAAAACTTGTTTTTTATACAATGTACTGAGACTGCTATGTTGTACTCAAATTATATTACTAAAGATGTTTACTATTCTACCAAGTTTGTTCTTGCACTGTACAGTGAGGTTTCCAAACCAGCAAATGATTGACAAACTTAAGACAGTTTCAATACATGATCTGTAAAAAAGCACAAGCATTCTTCTGTCAACTTTGAAGAAATTCAATTTCCTCAAGAAGAACAGACGCTGCTGGCATTTACATAAAATCATATTAATGTTATCCTCCCATCGCAGCTTATTATCCAAAATAGAACCCAGATATTTGTATTTCTCAACAATTTCCACTTCTTTACCAGTAACAATTGTTACATCCGCTAATGGTGCGTCATTCCTGAAATCTATACACAAATCTTTGGTCTTATCAATGTTAAGTTCGAGGAAAGAACTTTTACACCACTTTACAAAGTCATCAACCACTGGCCCATGATTTCTTCCATGATTTTGGAGTAGACTGATTAACTCCCCTTTTAACACTAAAATCAAGCTCACAACTCTCATTTAGTAGTATGTATTCGGTGAGTTTCTTTTCCGTCTTGCACGTGTACATCTAAACTACATGCGGTACCATGCATTGGCCATTTTCTACCAGATCATTTTGGTCTAGAGACAGTAGTGAAGTATTTGTCGCCTTTTCCTTTTACACGTGCGAATTTGGACACCGCATTTTTAACACCTCTTATGTAATTACACTTATTCATTGTGAAAACGAACATGCCTTCCAAATTGTGCTCGCATATTTGTATGTATTTGTGCACGTTCTGTCACAATGCCTGTCTACACTCGAAGCGATGTGTGTGTTGATTTTTTTTTTTTTTTGCCTCTGTTAACATGCCAGTCATATACCAACAAAGTGTATTTTTTTATTCTTCATCCCATAGATATGCCGAAGGCAAAACGAAAGTCAAATGATAAAGTGGACCTTCAGAGTACATTTAAAGCAACCACTTCAATAGGTAAGTTAAGGAAATAATACAATGATAATGCTTTCCCTCTGTCGAATCATACAATTCAAAGAATAGATGCCACCCCTGACACAAATGATGCATTTTTATTTCAACTAAGCATTTTTTTTATGGTGTGTTTTAAAGGGAAGTGACACTAAAGCTAAATTTGTCAGTGTTTCCTTCATCTTTTGTTGTGGTGTAAGTAAGTACGCCAAATATTTTGCCCACAAATATAATTTTAATCAAGTGGAAAACTTCCTCATACAACCAAATATACATGATTTTCTGTAGGGCTAACCAAAAACGAAATTTGTCTATTGCTACTAAATTTTCAAAGTTTGATAATCATAACTACTCTAAAACGACAAAATGGTAAAAACGACAAACTGGAGACTCTTACTTTGGACAACATAACAAGTGATTTTTGATAGTGGTAGTATTTATACACTCTAATCCCAAGGATAATTTATTTTAAGCTACATAATGTTTGTCCGCCGCAGAACACTTTGAAATCAAGCTTTCAACTCTCATTAAGAAGTATAGATTCAGTGAGTTATTTTTCACCCTGCACGTGTGCATCTCACGGAGTACCCGGAAACTATGCAAAACATAACCAATTTATCATGGTCTCAAATGTACGGAATTTTTTTATTAATCTGTGGTAACCGGATACTAGCTAACCAGTCATATACCAACGAAGTTTGTTTGTATTTCTTCCATAGATACACAGAAGGCAAAACGGAAGGCGAATGACGAAGTAGAACTGTATTCCTTCCAAGAATCACAATAACACCACCCGACTCGGGATAACCATTTGACCTCAAGTTTCCAGTCAGACCTGCATTCGCCATGACAATAAACAAAGCGAAGGGTCAAACGCTAGACTACAATGGATTGGATCTTACGGAGCCTGTGTTTACTCATGGCCAGTTATATTTTGCATTATCAAGAGTTCGTTCATTCAGTAACATATGTATATATGTCGTAGAAACAGACACGGAGTATTTTTTACTGATAATATTGTTTACACAGAGGTGCTATTTCCTGTGTGATACGATTCGGAGACCTTTATTGCCTTAGTAAAGAAAAAAAATCGTTTGATAAAATTAAATCCTTAATTTGATCTGTGATTATTTTTCTATTGTCTTCTGCTGAGTTAATATGTTGACCGCCAGTCAGAAATTGCACCACTAACCGAGTATGTTGAAATAAAATATATAATTCAGAATATGTAATTATGTGTAGTCATTTATCAATGAAACATTATTCCCTTGGTACAGAGAAAAAATTATATCATTACATACCAATCCTGATTCTAACTTCCTGTCATTTGGAATTATTTTGTTCTGGCGAAGTCAAAAGGCATATTAGCAGTGAAAAATGACTCAAATGTGCGAAAAAAGAATGAACTGATTTGCACAATGAGTTGAATCTCCTACAGCATGTACGCGCATCGAATTGAAACTCTATGTTGGTTTTACCATTTGACCACTCTGGAAATCAATAAATGAAAAGTGATTAATCTAAAATTGACAGGAATTTATTATTTTTTTATCTTTTTTTAAAATATATGCTTCAAAATAAAACCAAAACGTTTGCATTAACATCAAGTTCGTATTCAAATAGCAAGTTAATTACATTTATAATAGGACTGTATGAATTTCATTGGATATTTGTACATTTCAGAGTAAAGACTGTATTTAGTTCTACAAGTGAGTTCATATTTTAGTAGACCACCAATCGCAATATTTTTCTCCATTTGCCAATACTTGTGAATAGTCCATTTACCGATCAGTATAAGAAAATTAACAAAGTTTTCATCATCTTGAGAAAAATTATTCATACAACAATAAAGTACAATGTGTTTTTCTTTTATGTACATTGGCGTTTTCAAAAATTTACTGAGAATACATTCTATATTATTGCAGAAAACTTTAGACAATTTGACAGGGCAAAAATCTGTGTTCGAGGGTATCTACCTCTTTACACACTTTACAATCCATTGACGTTCTCTTGTTCCAAAAGTAGAGAAATTTATTACATGGAATAATCCGTGACAAAAATTTCCAACTAAATTCTATCAACTTCAACTCTTTTGTCAGTGATTTTGTTAGACTCCAACATTTACTGAGTTTAATATCCTCAAGTGAAATTTGTATTCTGTGACACCATTTTTTGAGAGATTTTGAAAGACAGCTGTGGTCCATTCCATTGTATTATGTATCGCTATCGAATACGACTACGTTATTCCATCAATGTCATATGTCAAAAACTTTGCAGATCACACTGAGAGCTTACCAGCCTTTTACAAGCAAGTTTTGAAATCATGGCTTTTAACAAAGCGTTGTATTCAACCAAATGAAAACGCTTCTGTAAAATGGTCAAAGTTTTTGAATATCTTCTTTGTAGACAATGGATGTAATAACCTTTTTGCTTTAAGCAAAAGCTACAGAGTTCCCTTACAGAAACTTACATGTAAACAAATGTACACGATTTTGACAGGAATTTATTCTCACGCTGTGCCCGTGTGTAACACGGGTTCCTTTCTAGTTCTAATCAAAAAATATAAAAATACCAAATTGAAAGTCCCTTGATTACGCCGTTTTTTTTTATCCCGGTGATAATGAGGGGGTCGCGGGCCTCGAACGGAATGATGTTCAGTTCAGTCGTAGATAAAGTTTTATGATTCGGACTTTGATTTACTTGACTTTGAGGTGATTCGGACTCAGTATTTATCTCTTATCTCTCGCGAAATGCCCTTAGCGAAAGGTTAGATCATGTTTTGTCTAAATAATGCATCAAAATATTGCAAAGTTTGTTGAAACAACATTTGATAGACATTCATGATGGATTCCTGGAGCATGAAAAGGTGTCGAATTATTCCTCTGGTAGTGATTCGCATGCTTTTTACAGAACTCTCTTTTACGTTGTTAGCCTTTTCTATTCAAATTAGATAAACCTGTTTATGCCAGCATAAGCCGCATAAACGCTAGAAGCGAGGACTGCGTTCCTTTTTTAAAACATAGCTTACAAACCACAATTTACCGGTGTTACACATTATTTTTGAAAAGTCCCCCTGAGCTAAAAACACTGAGAGTGACAGTCACTGAAGGAAGACAATTTTCACGAAAACAAGGATATCTCTCACTGCGAGACGTCGTTGAAAGGCAACCAACGCCAATATCGTAATCCCCACCCCATGTTACTGCCGACATACCTTCAAAATGACTCAGCTGAAAGTTTTGTAGCCATCGCTGAATTTTTTAAAGGAATATATATATATATATATATATATATATATATATATATATATATATATATATATATATATATATATATATATATATATATATATATATATAAATTTAAAATCATATCATTTAATGGCCAAAACAGTGACCATGAAGTTTGAATTTCCATTTCCACATTAATGTTGGTATGTTAGCCCTGTTGCTGTAGCGTAGCCTCCGTCTATTTGAAATTTCACTGGACGAACGCGGCGAACCAATGATTGCTCCTTTCTCCCTGTTTCTCTTCGTTTCTTTGTCCCTCTACATGTATCCACAGTCCCTCTATCCACATATCTCTATGTGGATAGAGGGATGTGATGTATCTTATTCTGTGTCTGTAGCTTCATACACAGTCGTTGTCACCATACGTCCATGCTGTCACACAGAGAATCTATCTATCCACCCACATGATCCATCTAGCTATTTGTCTGTCTGTTTTTTTATTTATGCAAATAGCAAAACTGGTTGAGAGTTTTATAGTTTGTTCCTTTGTGAAAAACACTTTGAATGACAATCACTGGAAGAAACTGGAATGCGAAATGTATTGCCCGGTCAACTTCCGGTTCGTCTAGTCTCGAGACAAAGCCGATCTCGCTTGTGTGAAACGCTAAAGTTCTGAACACAGTCACTTGTGATCTATTCCGCTCTTGGACTATGCGCCCCATAGACGTGTGTACATATGCCTGAGAAAAAGAAAGTCAGGAAACCAAATGGCTATTTCGTAAAGGGATTATGCCACCATATCAGGCATATGTACACACGTCTATGGGGCGCATCGTCCAAGAGCGGAATAGATCACGAGTGACTGTGATTTCTCGAAAGAAGTTCAGCATTGTAATAAAGTGAAACTTTGATCATGACACACTACAATAATATCAAGAGATCGTTCGGAAAACGGGTAATGATTGAATCAGGTGATCATAGCCTGGTAGTTCCAGAAAATTATCTGATTACATCCCCTTTCTCGTAATGCCATGGAAATTTGAAAAATTGAAATAATCTGCCTCGTAGTCGTTTTCGGGGCAAGGATATGGTGAACAGTTGGACGTTCGTTCGCTTCATTGCTTGTCAACATGCAGAGGGTAGGCAAGATCAAAATGTCAGAAAACAAAATCTTCAGGGAATGTTACTTTACTACAAGTTATTGATGTTAAGCTCGGACATAGACACTCGAGGGTCTATGGCTCAGAGAATTTTTTAGCATTCACAGCAGAACAAGGTCGATCGACACTCTTTAGCAACAGTAAAATTGCGCACATGCACACGTCACTGATATTAAAACCTATCTTTAACTAATGTTTTACGACTGAGAAGTGTGCCTTCACGATAAGTGCAAGCATAATGTGATTTCAAAAAAATTGAAAAAAGTCCATGGAAATTTGCCGTGTAAATTTTCTTCTGTAGTACTGTTTGATGCTAGAAACGAATCTGGCTCCATGCTTATACCGATACGTTGTACCGCTGTGTAAACCGCTGATGATTTATACACGTCTAGGTATAACATGATCGAGTGTCAATGTACTCTTGCATTGCACGGTCAAAACCGGTATCGATTTATCACCCTGACAGTCCCTCCTCCAAGCAAGAGACGTCCTTTTCTAGTTCCATGGGCCATACCATGGAGGTAAGGGTCAGCCATAGTCCGTATCGTGTTGAGGGGATCGAGGGTGAGCATATCATGGCCCGCATTGCCATAATGCTGGCCACGCGTGAATGCTGGCCAGAAAATTCATCGTCAATAATCCCCTCATTATCTAATACTGTGAGCAAACTTACTTCATTTACACTTCGCCGCGAAATGCATATACAGGTGGCGCTTTTCGCATCTGATTAACAGGCGTTAATAGGTGTCAAGTTAGCGTCGGCGAAGTTGTAATAGTATGCCATGTTTAAAAAAACACAGAATGGCAGAAAAATTCCCTAAATAAAAGTCTACGAAGATGAAGGCTTATGATCAAGATTTGCTCACCATAAAGTCAAAGAAAATGTATGTCTCTACTTGCTTAGTGACAACCGATATTCCTTCTGGATTTAGAAAGACTATGGCTGAATGATTACTTGAGGAAAGTTTGAGCAAATTTTTAGTCTTTCACTTTAGAGGCGTGTACTACCATAAGAGGGTGTTGCACCCAACATAGTGTATTTTGCTCGAAAATCAGTATTTTTTTAATATATTCATGAACCTTTAACTCATTTGTTAACAAAAGATTAAAATATTGGTTCGCTTTACCTTTTAGCTTGTCAAGCAATCGTAATTTGGGTGATAGAGAAGTGTTAATTTATGCAAATGAATACAAATCATCCGATTTCATGGCTTCTCTTTTCTCCCAATTTTCAAGATTTCCGAGTCTGTCTGTTTCAAATTTTCTGAAATTTTCACATTATGTTCTTTGAATATAACAAAGCGACTATTTTATTTGCCAATTCTTATCATTTGAATAAGAGTCATTTAATTTCGCTGATCATGGTTCTAATCACTTTTGAAAGTCAGTTTCTAACCCTTGCCATGTTGGAATGAGGATAATTAATGCAAAATAAAATAGTCGTTTTTTTACCGTCATGTTTTTAATATATATCATTAATTCCAAAATTGAGAATTTCCCCTGAAATATGTACCAACTTCATCCTTCGAGTAAAACATTACTACCATACTAAACTTCAGATTCTCTTGTTTTTGAAAATATGGTGTATGAGCGGGTTTCCTTGCCATCTTTGATGAGAAATATAACTTTGAAAAAAAACTGTGTTGGCAACATGCATCTTCACCTCAAAGGAAGTAAACGATGAAGTATACTTTTGGGCAGTCTACAACCCGGGCCTGTTAGTACAGACTCTATTCTCTAGCACTTCCTCCATAATTCTGCACATACTTTATCGTCAATATCTATCATTTGGAAACTATGTCTAATCCATTGCTATCTGCTAACTGTTACTGCATTTGCTTGTCTATCATTCAATCCGAGAATATTATAAGGCAGTTTCGTATTTAAAAGTGTTGCACCATTTGTCATTTTAGGACAACATCGTTCAATCAGGTCATTTTTTCCATCTCGACTATAGCTACCTCATCGCCTTCGCTGGCTTTTTTTTCTATAAATCACAATGAAAATTAAATTAACCGAAGACGAAAATTGACTAAATATCGAGTTCACAACAGGTATTCAGTGTGTCGTACTTTTTACAGTCTATAAAGGCTATATCTTTATCTGCGATACTGTATAAAGAGGAACGGTCCAAAGTTTTTTGAAGGGCTAAGCACAAATTTATGAGCCTTAGAGTAGGTTGTTTTTTGGTGAGTTAGGAATTAACGGTTGTAAATCTACATTGTTGTTTTCATTATATTAGCTAAATGACACAGGTTATACGATGTCATTTGATAAGCCCTTCAGCTGTATTTTCCAGCGTTATTGATGCTGTGGCAACGATAACCTCTGGTCTGCATCGATGACATGGACTGAAACGCAAATATCTGAATGTTTTTTACAATGTATAAATTGCAGGCCACGAAGCTGTTTGCTGAAAGAAGTCTTTACAAGCTGCTCCTTGCAGTTACACATTTTCATCGTACAGATATGCGTGAAGTGTTTCTGCGATAGTGGATTTGGCTGCGCGCGAGTTTCTGAATAAACCATGAGAAAACATGCCGCCAGGAATTGTCCGGTTTCGCAGGCTCGTTATGTATTCAAATATATGGCATAAAATCAGCATAATGAGGCATTAGCTGATGACGTAGGATTATCAAGTACGGTTTCCCTGGATTAGTGGGAGGAGAACTTCGTTAATTGGGATTAGCTGATGAACAAAAGCGGGATCCAAATCCATGATGCTCTTATGTACTCTTTGTATAAACACCAACTGCTACTTCAGTCGACCGAACGACGGTAAAATTGTAGTTCTTATTCCATTATTCTCTGTGACAGCGAATTCTCGATTTCAAGGTTTATGCTGTATAAGAATTAACAAAAATCGTAAACACAACAAAAAAGAAATACAACATTAAAAAAAACAAAAACAAAATGATAAAACACCGTAACAGACAAAATGGCCGTGGAAATAAATCAGCCATCTTCCAAAGAAAAGCCGACAACAACATGAAATTCATCAAGTACCCTCCATAATAGCACTAGGTAAAGGCCTTAAATGCATTCCGACACCAACAAAACCAAGCAGAATAAAACTGCTTCAGGATTTCAACAAATATGGTCGCAAAGTGAGACTGCGCTACATCATGAGACACAAACAATCGCAACAACACCCATTCAAGGAAAAATCAAGCTGGACTCCCCGAACAACAAAAAACACAGAACTTGAAAGCTATCTGAAGCTGCTGAACTTGCACTTCTAGAGATATCCTTTCAAACAAGGAAACAAGAAATGTCGCGTGCCCAAAGAATCGCGATAAACCAGCTTGCAAACAATAGACAAATTACCATAAAAACCCTTCGACAAGGGTCGGGGTATCGTCATTGTCAACACAAAAGATTACGTACACGAATGCGAAAAGCAATTACGCAACACTCAGTATTATACTCAACTAGACAGTGACGACACAGAACAAACAGTAAACAAAGTACACGAACTGTTTAACAAAATGTACGACAAGAAACACATCGACCATGATACTTATAAGTATCTTGATCCAAAAAACATAAAAATCCGTACCCCGCAGTGGTACTTATTGCCTAAAAGTTCACAAACCACCACAAAAAATCTAAAAGACACACTAGTCTAAACAAAATTTACAAAAGTAAAGAAACATAGAACAAACAAACCGAACCACCAAACGGACTCACAACGAGACCCGAACATTAATATACTTGCCTCGCTACTCGAACAGCAAGACCACTAAAATTCATTAAAATAAATTTTCACAAGCACAAACTAAGGAAAGAATCTACACTGCGACTGATGAGAAACCACACTCGGGTTTCGAAACGCAAGCGTCAAAGGGCCACTCTATCAACATTGTAACACCATAGGCCCGGCTGCGTCTCGCCATAAGCTTTCCCCACACAAACAAAACATTACCGTACACACTAATCCAAACTTCCCTACAAATATCTGAAGCGAAACAAAAATTTCATTAACACAAACAATCGGATAAGAAAAACACATTTCGAAACGAAACAAACACAAACTCGACACAAAAAAAACATTTCGGAAAGTTAGGTGGGGAGCCTCTTTCACATTTTTACATACGAAAGATTTGGATTTTTGTTTCACTCAAGGATTGACACTGATACTTGACTTCTTTTGTCACCAAAGTAAACAATCACTGTCTTGAGTGACAGCTTACGCTCTGCATATATGCATAGAAAATGAACACGTCATGGCTAATCCATGCATAAATGCATGTCAATTAATCGGGTTACCCGTGATTTTCACGGGTTGAAGCGGTTTGAAACCGGACACTTCCTGGCGGCAGTACTTGGCATGCAAGTTGGTCAGCGGCTGATTAGGGGATAAAATACAATTAATATGACAGATTGAATAATTAGGTCTACCTAGGCTGTTGTATTCACGCAAAATTCGAAGTTGAAGTCAATTAAACATTTTCTTACTCCTGTACAAGTAACTTTTTCAACTTGGAACGGTATAAGGAGAAAAAGACCGCTATGGGGCAAAACCGTTCGGTATGGGAAGCCGTAGGGAAAATTCAATGGGGGGAGTTTGGCACAAGAGTTTTTCGCTTGTGAGTCGGCACGGGCGCTACGGTAAAACGCGTTGGAGACGATATCTGTGAAAGTGACAGACACTCACCACAGCCACACCCAGTCGAAGAAAATACAATATTCTGCGACAACCTTAAGCTGCGATAATATTTTGGTACAACAATGACTTGTCAAACATATTAGTCGGGTCTGAAGGCAGCGCTCCCATGCATTCCATGGACACATTTTTAACCTACACTTTTGTAATCCTTAGGGTCTATATTTAATGAATTTTGATGTTCCCAAAATCAAATATTGTCCGATTGGGTTCATTTGGCGCCATCTTGGTCGCCATCTCGACCGCCATCTTGGATTTCAACACTGGGGTAGGGGTCACATATTTACCGGTCGACGGAAACAGAAACAATAACATACTATAAACGTTACATTTTTAGAAAGCCAACATCATGGCCATTTCATTGATATATAACTTAATAGGGATAAATTAATATTCGAACGTCGATTAGACTTTATATCGGCCATCGATCGTAAATTTTAAAATTTGCTAAATTCCACACCCAATAATTAAGTTCCCGTTCCACAAAACAATTTTTCATAAGGTATTTATATATTTCTTGGAAGAACTCAGTGCAAGAAACAAGAAAAACAACATTAAAAGTATGTGTGCATTTAATGGGTGCATGAGCTTGTTTTCTTATTACGCGATATGCCATATATCCGTGTGTATCATTAGGCTAGGGGTAATGTTTCCCTTTCTGTTTCGAATCATGAATGACCACACCATAAAAGTGTTCCATTTTTGAAAGTGCTGCATCAGGACGTTCTTCACATATATAGATTTATGGGGAAAAGTCGCATATTGGAAAGTTACAAAGCTAAAACCTTTAGTTTGTGTCGATTTTAAATGACTTTTTAAAAACAAAATTACAACATATGGGGTAAGGGGTAATGTTTCCCTTTCTGCCTCGAACCATGAATTATGAAACCATATACTATTAAATGTTATACTGTTTGAAAGCTGTGGAAAGGGACTTACCAAACATGTATAGTTTTATTGGGATATGTCGCATATATTTAAAGTTACAAAGCTTAAGTTTTTCAGTTTATGTCAATCTAAAGTGATTTTTAAGAACAAAATTATAATATAAGGGGTGGGGGTAATGTTTCCCTTTCTGCCTCGAACAACGAATTATGAAACCATATAAATGTTATACTGTTTGAAAGCTCTGAAAAATGCCTTCGTAAAAATGTATAGTTTTACTTTGAAATATTGCATGTTTAAAAGTTACAAAGCTTAAGCCTTTCAGTTTGTATCAATTTTAGTGATGTTTTGAACAATATGCACAAAACAGTTAGTCCGTTGGCCAGTTATCGAAATCATCCCTCTAAGGCATTTTGCCCACTATGATTTTCTGTTAGCTAGTATTCTCAGCTGTCATAATCTGCTTATTTGCCATTTAACTGATGGTGTGTAAGACTGTAACGACTTAATTTGTAGGGGGCTGTCACGCCCTCGCTAGTAAAATAGGAGTGGTTTATGGGTGACATATTACCGCTAGTCGGAAAGAAAAACAACAAAGTACCATAAACAACACGTTCTTAGAGAGTCAAGATAATCCCCTTACCATTGGTTTACAACTTAATGGGGATAAATCAATATTCAAACATCGGATTCGGTTTTATATCGGCCATGAAATTTAAACTGTGGCAGGGCACGCTTACCCATTCCGGACACCTGGTACCACCACTACTTTGTGGTTCAAGATGACCCCATTGCCTTTGTCATTTTCAATATGTTCCTTGGACCTGGTAAATTTCTTAGTTACCTTGAATGATAACGATTATTGGACCTGATTTGATGTCTATTTAAGCCCAATAATTAGGTTCTTGTTCCTCCAAACAATTTTACAAGGTATTTATATAAGTTTTAGAAAAAAATGCAATACAGAAGAAAAACTATGTTGGAAGTTTGTATCTTGGGATTTAGAAGCATATATAATATGTAATATGTCACATACCTCTCTGTAATAGACTTATGCTTTGCCTTGCATTGAGGAAGAAAATGCTTAGAAGAGTAAACCGTAGCTGCTAGCTAATTTTTGTGTCTTGTGGTTCCTTTGTTGTTTGTGGAGTCCCTGTGGACTTGTGTTTGAATTTATTTTTCTGAGTTTTGTCGTCGTATTATGTATCGGAGTTTCATCCTCAGTATGAATTCATTTGTGTCTTCTAGGAGATTGATTATTTGACCTTTTGGTGTTGATATTAATTTCAAGCCTTTATTTCAAGCCTTTATAAAGAACGTTCATTTCTATATTTGTTATATTTGTGTGAAGAAAGATTCTTAGTAAATCCATTTTTGTTGGTCACTGTGTGTTGTTTATGTTTGGTGTGTTGTAATATTGTGTTTAAGATATTTGTTTGTCATTTTGTGCGTTTAGTTTTGCTTTTTTAGTTTTATAACGCTTTCTGTTTCTGAGTTTTTTACACAATTTCGTGTGTGATCATGTTTTGCCAGTGTGTTACGGTAGTGCTATTTAAACCGGTGTGTTGGGTATATAAAAGGCCCCCAACTCATTTGAAATTCATAATGACGTTTGAGTGACAACTGGCAATAGCTAGGTAGACCGCTCCGTTAATCAGCCTAAACGATTCTCAAGCAAAAAGTATTAGCAAACACCTAGGCCATGCAGGTGTCCGCAACGTTTCACAAAGTTTTTTTTAAAACTACGACGACTTTGGGAAAGTTACAAAGAGAAATCGCTTCTGAACAAAGGAATGGCCCTCAAAAGGCAGTTGTTCCATGATTCAAAGTAACAATTGTCAATCATTCGGTGACGCGCAGAGGTGTAAACTGGTCAAACATTTGCTGTGCATACGAGGAGAATTACGGTGTAAACAAACCATAAGTATGCTTAGAGTTATATTAGCAGACAAAGGATGAAAAATTTGTGTAAATTGTCATCAACTCTTTTGCTAGCATTTATGGTGCAATGACATCACGAAAGTGAACCATTTTCAGACGTGACTTAGCAAGAGGACTATACTTGTAGTACGATGTATTCTTGCAAAAAAGCGCGTAAACTTTTAAAAACAAAAACTGTAGGCAGAGTCTGTAGTTTGCACCGAGAATGACATCAAAAACAACCTTCAAAACGTGATGGTAGCCTCCATGATCAATTTAATTATAGTCAATCGAAGAGATTCACGTTTTTTAAAAAGTTCCAAATCTACGGCCGAACTTGACGGTACCAAACAGTTGTTTTGGATATATATGCTGGCCACGAAAACGGCCGTTTTTACACGTGGAAATGACATGTCGTGTTCGGTGGGCTGGTAAGGTTTTGACATACCAATTACTATGAAAATAAACATAACTCATGATGAGTTGTCGATATCACCCGCCAAGCAACTGAGCAGCCGACCGTTATCTCAATTATAGGTATCGTGGTACACGAGATCAAGGAAGTATCGACCCGTACGTAATGTTGTAAACTTCCTTTATTTTCTGATTTTAATAGCGATCGGTCATGACATAGCCGTTTACTTATTTCCTATCATTTTCCTGACATGTTCCTCCTTCAATGTTCAGTTGGATACAGTTTTGTCAACATTTATCGGTAGTTAACCATACGAAATTGCCAATTTCGGGTTATTTGTAATTTTCTATAAGTTTATTATTTTTTGATAATTATTCGACTTTGTACGGCGCCAATATTCCGTATGTAAATGGCGGTCAGTAGCCGAATCATTCACATAATGAACGTTGATATGGCCTGAAAACTTCAGAAAATTCATTTAAGCAAACTCTTGAATTGTTTGATGAAGTTGATAGTTTTCCTTTCTTTCTTTTTTATTTCGAGTATTTGCCATGGCATAACTAAGACGTACCTTGAAACGATGGCCGTACGTATATATATATTAGTCCGAGCCTGAGCGTGATCTGAGAGCAAACAAATCCGCAGATAATGCTAACGTTACCAACCGTTACCATTATGCAGAGCCATGCCCCAAAACGCCCGATCAAACTTGGCACTCGTCATGATCCCGGTCCATATCGAGCTGGGCTTTAAGGGAAGTGCGGTGGCCTTTGAAAGACCCTTTGGTGTGGTTTTTACCGTAGTATAGAAAGAAATCCGACCTATCGTTGTTGCTGTTAACGTTTGTGTTGATTTTAGCCTCATTTTTGCCTATTTGAAGATTCGTCTTTGCAGTCTTCCATCCTGCGTTCTCAGGCTGTGTAGTCAGTGTCTTCTTCCATCCTGCGTTCTCAGGCTGTGTAGTGAGTGTCTTCGATCTCTCTCTTAAGTTTATGATGTACAAACTGTCTTGTGTCCCGGTTCTTTATTGGATGTATAGGTAAATAGTTAGAGATCAAGGTGATAAATTGGTTGCCACGGTCTCATTCCAGGTGTTGCCACTTTTGAAGGAATTCAACACTCGGTATTTTGGCCTGGTAAGTATGCCTTTAATGTGTACATGAAAGCTACGTGGTACTGAATAGGGGCCTCTTAGGTTTCAACACATTCGACACTCTTCATGAAAGTACCGTTTCTCGCTTATACCCCGTTGTATGAGTAACTGGGATCGGGAATGGGAAAGGCTCAATTAATAGCCATCTTTGCTAATATTAATTATTTCCCTAGGGAAATAGTTCGGATCAAATTTGGAAAAGTGCCAGGTCACATAACCGTAGTGTCGTCTGCAGCTTTTCAAAAATGGCGGGTGACTAGTAGAACGTTGTATGCGTCTGGGATAGGTGACGACACATTCTCTAAAACAGATTTTCCAACATTTTCCAACATTCCAACAGCGTAGGAACCTGAACAGCTCATTGACGGAAAAGATTAAAGTGCAACTAAGGATGTCGCCAGGTATGCTTAGAATATTTTTTGAAAGAAAGTGGTACCACGTACAACTGAAACCGCTGTACATCGCCCAGTAAACTTGTCACAATGGATTGTTGCGGTGCAAAATATCAAAACACATTAAAAAACTATATAACAATACAACATGAGCATGTGGTGTGTTATAAAACACCTATAACCTGGTCTTTATTCGGGCTATAGCGCTCGTTTATTACCCTCGTGGCCGTGTGTTACCAGAAACACATCGCTATACCCCTCGGCCTACGGCCTCGGGGAATAGCGATGTGTTTCTGGTAACACACGGCCCCTCGGGGTAATAGACGGGCGCTATAGCCCTCATGACCAGGCAATAGGTGTTTATTATAACACGCCACATGCTCATTCCGTGTCGCGATTCGCCAGAATACGTCACGTGACGAGAAAATAGATACGTCTAGTCCCCACCGGATCGAAAAAAGTGACGTCAGAGGGTATTTTTTGAAAAGCTATTTCCCTAGGGAAATAGTTCTGACCAAATTTGGAAAAGTGCCCGGTCACGTGACCGTCACGGGTGGAGTGTCGTCTGCAGCTTTGCAACAATAGCGGTGACAGGAACGTGATGTGCGTCCGGGATAGGTGATGACACATTCTCTAAAACAGATTTTCCAACATTTTCCAACATTCCAACAGCGTAGGAACTTGAACAGCTCATCGACGGAAAAGATTAAAGTGCAACTAAGGATGTCGCTAGGTATGCTTTGAATATTTTTTGTGTACAATAGACGCTGTTTATTGGTATTTTATGCGGGAACGAGCCTGAGTGCGGGGATCGAGGCTAGCCATGTGCAGCATTCATATTGCAGTCGCGGACTTGCTAAACCTGCACCTTCCCACCAGTCCATTTCTTATGTAAGAATTTTTTCTCAAATGACACTAGAAGGCGCCCTGGATTATTCGTTCACCGAATGGTGCGAAAAGAAACACCTGACAAAGGACATGATAGACAAGTTGGTAACGGAAGAAATAAGTACGACTGAAGTCCTGAGCACCATACAGGAACAAGATATCGTTGCCCTGGCGCTGGCCGTTGGGCCAGCGTAGCCTTCTGAGATGAGCAGTACAAGAGCTTGCATCCACACCACAAGCTGAAGATAAGAGAGAAAAGGTAGAGAGTGGCGGGAAGAAAGGGACAGAAACGCCTGTTACAACGAAATCATTGGCCAAAGACAAACTACTGAACGAGCTGGTAGAATCATTAGGGAATGACACCCCTTGGGACCTTAAAGCCCGCTGCGGTGGGACCCGGGATCCAGCTTACGCAAAATTTGTGTGGGTGTTGATCGGGTGTGTTCATGTATAATGAGTATGTAAGTAGCGGTCCAGAGCGTTGATAGTTTATTTGCGTAATCTGTTTGCGCCCAAATAAGCTCAGACTGGCTTTAGCTGTACGCGTATAAGCTTCTTTGAACAACCTTCAGCGCATTTCGAGCGGTGATCTCACTCTAGAACGGCAGTTTTAGACGATCAGAGACTACGGTACAATGAATGTATACATACCTGCTACGATCTTTCGCAGCTTGCGCTGATCGAGCTTTTGCCATTTTCAATTTACAGAACGGAAAGAAAGAATGTGTACTGGAGACCTTGATAAGTCATGAGCGGCGTGGGTTTGTAAAGTGAGAAACATTTCTGAGTGGCCGCACAGTGTGTTGTCGATGCCTGTTCATGCTTGACATGGACAAATCACGCCTAATAGTATGGAGACGACATTTCTAAAAATCAATCTGCCACCTTCGTGTGATTATGATACTTTATATCTTTGCTTTATTTCACATTATTACTACAACGTTCCACATCATTGATTTCCGGGGTTGTGTCATGACGAGTTTGAAGGACCAATTCACAGTGATTTTGAAGTCATCTACCAGACAACTCGGAAAATCGGAAATGTACAGTCTTTTACGTCTTATTCTCGACCGCGGGTCATCCGGGTACTTGCGGTTTTTTACGTCATTTTTGCGTCACGGCGCCGTGGTGAAGTTCGAATATTTCAACCACCAAACCAATATTCAAAGTGTCAATACACATAAATGACATAACTTTTAGTTCTGCTTTTTTCCACACAATTTCTGTATCATTCGCTCTTCTGTATCGTCTGATCTCTCATTCACCGTGCTCTTTGTTTTTCACCTACTGACGTCACTCCGCAGTCGAGAATGGTGCTCAAAAATATTTGCTATTGCTTGAATATGATGCGAAAAGTAGAATACATTTCCGTCAATGTGGCCGCTGTACAGCCCGAAGTCGCAGAGTAGCAGAATTGCGTTTCTTAGGGAGGTTCACTCGTTCGAGGACGTTGATTCTAATGAATTAGCTACCTGAATGCTGGTGTCGCAATGTCTTCGTTTTTCTCGAGGGTCTATGGTTATTCACACACATTATGACACTTATTCACAATTATTGCATTGTTCCTCATCATACTGCTCTACGTTTTATTTAGCCCTATGTGTCGTGAGTGCTCGGCTGTAGCATGGCTCGGCCGCTGCAGACTACCCGGGCGAACACCAAAAACACGAATGCTTGTGCAGCGGTTGAAGAGCAGCGACGAGGACGGCTGCTCCTATGCGGGTCATCAAAAGGTCAATCAAGCGATGTGTTGTGCCGATACCATCGACCTTGTAATGACCCTCATCAGATAGACGCAATATTCCCCGCCATATTTCCACAGCTACCTCAATGCATGCGTACACAGGTTTGAAATTCTTTTTTTTCTCTAGCGGTCAAAGTTTCTCTGGTAACACAGTCTAAGATTGGTAGCCCAGGGAAGACAACTGTTAGCCCATTGTGTGCGAGCTCTATTGAAATTGTGGAAACATCCACGTATGGCTCAAAAGAAACAAAAAAAAACATGGCACAGTGTGGAGGGACTGTGGACAAGGGCGAAACTGCATGCTAGACAAGCTATATTTCCAATTCAAGTATGCGGTTGGTGATATCGAAGTTTGAACCATGCCTGTATGCCACTATCATATGATACGCAGTGCTAAAAATTATTGCATGTCATTCAGCTGTTGTGACGTGAAAGACGTGGAGTGTACACATCGAAAAGAATATATAGCCAAGATGTAGTTGCGGTTCAGTCTCCATGGATAGTGGTAAAGTATCAACGACAGAATTATTGAAAACTGTAGCTAAAGCATTTTGTAAGGATGCACGTTGAAGTCGCCGAATGATCTCGATCGCAGTGAACCGCAATCGTTTGATCATCGCACATTTTCATGGCGTTGAAACCCAAAATCCTCAGACCGAATTGTGTAAAAGGGAACAAATACGTCAAATTTTGTGTCACGAGCATCGATGACAAATGTGTGTATATGTGCTGTCATGGACGTAAACCCGACTCCCGTCTACGTATCTTCCGATATTTTTATTAATTATCCTGCGAGGAAAGGGAAAGAATCATAGCTTGTCAGCTGACACACATAACTAAAATTGCCTGTAGTGTGTCGGGGAATCCACTTATACACATGGTAGTGTCCAACAAAATTTGGTCTTAGTTAGGGACGAAACAAGTTGGGTTTGTATAATTTAGGGCGGAGCCGACTGTGCATGGTGGAAACACTTAGGCGATGTCTGTAGCTATAGCGACATGCGTTTCTCGTGACAAGCGAAGCCTGTTCGTGACAAGCGTATCAGTGCTGGTATCTGATAAGTCTACATCTGTCGAAGGTGTGTGAGGGAATTGCGATCATGGGAGGTGTGAAAGGGGTTTTTGATTAGCGGAGGTGCGTGTTGGCCCAAATGACAATACCAGAAGAATTTAGGAAGACAAAATATGCATGAAATTGGTGGGAAAATTTTTACCGAGAATTTCCAGGAAAATATTTTGTCTGGTTGAATTTTTTTATTTGCTGCATTTATAGTCCTTTGTCCGATGTATAACAGCTTTTTACATGACACAGCTCTGAAAGTTTCTGATAACACTGCACCAGTCAAAGCCATGAAGCTTGGTGTCACAAAAACTGGACAGCGTTATAAGTTTCAACCATAAACAGTATATTTAGCTTTCCACTTAGTTTAGAGACGTTGAAGTCCACAGAAGGTCCAATTTGAAAATGTAATTCACCCGATGAATGTTTTCGTTCTAAATCAACTTTGGCCTACGTTTTGTGAATGAGATGTCCCTATTTTACCTAATTAATTAATAATCTTCACCCCGACCACAATCAAAGCATGATCGAGCAGCGGGACTGCCGTTAGCAAACTTACACTCCCTATAGATGTGAATTGGAGGGACCTTGGAGTTTACTCGGCAAATGCCCGGAAAAATGAAAAGCGCGCCTGGCTTACGTGATTGATGTTTTCAGAAACGATTTCTTAGCATCGGTCATCATTGAAACAACGTTTACATTTGTTGATCAAGAGAATGTTACAGTAAGCTATATCTCTTTACGTTTATAAGCAGAAATTTTGTGTCACGAGCATCGATGACAAATGTGTGTATATGTGCTGTCATGGACGTAAACCCGACTCCCGTCTACGTATCTTCCGATATTTTTATATCTACGTATCTTCCGATATTTTTATTAATTATCCTGCGAGGAAAGAGAAAGAATCATAGCTTGTCAGCTGACACACATCACTAAAATTGCCTGTAGTGTGTCGGGGAATCCACTTATACACATGGTAGTGTCCAACAAAATTGGTCTTAGTTAGGGATGAAACAAGTTGGGTTTGTATAATTTAGGGCGGAGCCGACTTCGATGGAAACACCTCGGCGGTGTCGGTGGCCGTATAGAAGACCTAGGATAAGTTTCCCCAATTCTCATAGTAGAAATATACGAATTTCACCATCGCGATGTAGAGGCATATTACTTTTCATGTTTCTAAATTGAGTTACTACAGTAAAACGCATGTGTCAAACGTACGACACATGTGAATTTGCCAAAGTCTGTCTTTTATACAAATTTACTAATTATTCCTGGTCACATCTTCCTTCTAATCTGCCACACTCCCACCGTTTTTGACGAAAATATCGTGTCTTGGTTAAAATATTTGTGATGAGTACTGTTTGCTGAAAAGACCGTAGTGACTCCTTCATTCAATGTACGAAAGCGGCGTTGTCATCCAAATAAATAAGGCGACCATACGCCAACTTGAAATCGATCATGGAGAGGATTACATACTGAATAGCATCGTGAAAAATCTTACTTTACAGGAAACGCAGTTTGCTTCATTTTATTTGTAATCTTTAGTATGTAAATATATTTATTATTCTTATAATTTTGCTACATGGATTGCGAATGATGTCAAATTATCCCGTGGTTGACTTAAAGCGACACTGAGAATAATTGACAATGTTCTCCTTTTGTCTGATCTTCTAGTACCTTCTTACCCTCTTTCTGAAAGACAAAAACCAAATTTTTTGCTAATAGTAAAGTTTCAAACTTTAGGCGGGTGTTTCTTACAAGAAATCATGTGACCAATTCCATTCGTTGATGATTGGGGGGCTTTTCAAACTTACGAATAGTCCAACCAATAGACAGCTTTTAATATGCACGGTCCAGACGATATGTCGCCAATGTGTCTGGATCATCAAGCTATAAGTTTCATTCATAAACAGTCAGTTGTTAGTAGAGTTACCCAACTCGTACATACAACATGGCTCGCGTACTCAGTATTGCCGTAACTCCAGAACAAGAAAATGCGATACGTGGTTTGTTCACGCATTATGGATGGGATCTTGAAGAAAGAGGCAGTGCCGATGAAGAGACGGTAGCAGATGATAGTCTCCCCAATGACAGTGTCGTCACTATCGGCATCCAAGTCCCTAGAGACTACGATGCAGTTGAATGTGAGCACTGTCTCTGTCAACCCTGTGTCACAGCATCGCAACAACAGTGGCTTGGCAGTGGTCAGAGACCGAGTATTACGAATGCTGCCGTCCGAAAGCGTATTTACCGAAAATATTGGACACTCCTGGACAGAAGAGGCGCGTGGAAGAACGAACGACATTTGTCGAGGAAAGCTGACCTGATGCTGGCAGATGGGGTGGTCGTCACCAAAAGACAGGTAATGCCTGCTTGCGTTCTCAGGCAAGTACGGTACCTTTACCTAAATCTGCCGAACCAACGCTACAGTGGTCATCGCTGGTTGTAGAATATATCTTCAGTGTGTTTCCAAAACACACACATACCAAACGGCCCTTTTCAGGGCCAGCACATTATCCAGAAAGAGAACTACCGTACCTATTTTTACTTTTTGGCAGCTTGCAAGTTCGGCGTACAAAATGATTTTTCTTGATTGATTTGAATCTAAATGTAGGACGTTTTCGGAGGCAGCTTGACTAAACAAATGCATAACCTCTCATACTTTCATAACAAAGACAAAACTTTTGTTTTTGTTGTTATTACGCTACGTGGCATGGCGAAAGTAAAGGTCTTGTAGATGTATCGCAGTGGGTGCACACCGTTAGCCGTACAGCTATCCCATCGGATACGTGAGTTATTTACGCAGTGTAATTGATCCGTTTTCATTGCAAATGTTTGAACGTTTACACTTCTGCGCGTCCCTCAATGATTGACAGCTGTTTGAAACAAGCAACAACCGTTTCCCATGGACGCTGAACAATGGGCTGCCGCCGATTTTCCGGCTAAATCTTCTTTATTTCGAAAAACTGCAAAATATTATGTGGATAGCTATGAGGCCGACAGGTTTACAAAACCAGACGTGCTCGTTTAGACCTCTTTCGGCTTGGTTGAAGCGCGTTCAGGGCGATTTTCATGGAGCACCGAGCTGAGCTCTTACCACTTGTCACTCACATTGCTAATGAATCTTTAATAAGTTAGGGGGCCTTTTATACCCCGCAGCGGCCTTTAAGGACATACTAGATGGTGACACAAGCTCTGGATCTGGTCCCGCACAAACTGAAAAGGGCGCGAAAGGTGAGAAAAAGCCATTCTTATCCCTGATTTCATTACATACGGCAAAGGCGTAGAGGAGCCAAGTGATGAAACTGAACTTATGAGTGACGGCAATACCAAACTGCTCGTGCGCACAACGAAAGCACGACCCAAACCGGACCAAGTTTCCCTTGCCCCGTGGGTTTCTGCAAATGCACGAATCATGAAAAAGGGTATAGAAGCTGGTGAAATGTCAAGCGATGATATTGTAGGGTACCTAAACCATACCATCAACGTTGGGGACTATGCCAAGACTTTACAACGCCCTCCGTGATGACAGATGACATACGATAACGAATATCGGAAGAAACAAGCCTCAGCAAAAATGAAGTGGAGCGATATTGATTTGCACCTGTCCCTGTATTATCTGGACAAGCGACAAACTCCATTTCAAGCCTCTTCAAAGCGCCAGCAACAGAGGTCACGACAACAGGATTGCACTGGCAAACAAATATGTTACGATTACCAAAATCGAACTGGATGTCAAAGGCCCACATGTCGTTTTGCTCATGTCTGCATTGAAAAGGGATGTGGGAGAGATCATCCCCAATTTCAACACGATGGTTTGCAAGATGCTACCAAGCAACCATAGGACGAGGTTACTAGCCCACTGACAGAGCATTGGATGTGTGGGAGAGGGAACTTTCTGCAGATTCAGACAGGGACTTTCTTCTACACGGATTAAAACATGGATTTGATATCATTGACCCTGATAGCTCATTGACACCAGTTGATAGGAATAATTATCAGTCAGCCACCTCTAGTAAATTCAGAGAGGCGGTTGAGACACAATTGCGAGAGGAAATTAACCAAGGAAACTACATCGTCACCCATGATAAGCCTATATTGATCAGTAGCTTAGGTGCTGTTGAAAAATCAGAAGCCGGGAAAATCAGGCTCATTCATGACTGCAGCAGACCAGTTGGCAAGGGTGTAAATTCAAAAGCCACAGCAGAACACTTCACATATGAAACGATTGACTCTGCAGTTAAACTGTGCAAAAACAACTCCTATATGGCTAAAATTGATTTGAAATCAGCGTACAGACATGTCCCAATCAGCAAAGCCTCTCAAAGGGCTACCGGGTTGAAATATCAGTTAACGTTTACAGGAGATAATTCATGGACTTACTTGATTGACACTAGACTGCCATTTGTTGCTGCGAAAAGTCCCGAGATATTCAATAGGATAGCCCAAAGTGTTTTTCGTATGATGCGCAGGAGAGGCTACAAAGCAACAATCGTGTACTTAGACGATTTCCTGATTCTCGCAGATTGTAAGGCAGTGTGTGAGCAGGCCCACACACTACTGCAGTTATTGCATGACTTGAGCTTCACTGTGAATAGGCAGAAGGTTGTGGCTCCCACTCATCGTTTAACCTTTTTAGGAGTTCAAATCGACACTGTCAAGCAAACCCTTTCATTAGATGACAGAAAGCTCGCGGACCTAAAAATATGTCTTTCCATATGGGATGGGAAGAACCGTGCAACAAAGTGTGAATTGCAACAGCTTATCGGTAAGCTGAATTGGGCGTCAAAGGTTGTGCGTCACGGACGTACATTCTTGCGAAGATTAATTGATTTGATGACCACAGTGCCTCAACAGCGTCATCATTTGCGACTTAACCAGCAAGCGAAAGCAGATATAAAATGGTGGAAAAATGTGTGCAGTGTATTCAATGGTACGGCCTTTTTCATTGAAAAGCACCCGTTGCCCATACAGGAATTTTCTACCGACGCGTGTATAATTGGCGGCGCCGGCTATTTCAAGACGGACTGGTTTTATACCCAATGGCAAGCGGATTTTCCAGAACTCACTGATTGTCATATAACATTAAAGGAACTATATGCAGTGTTAATTGCGTGTAAACGTTGGCATCAGCTATGGAAAAACAAACATGTAGTGGTGTACACAGACAATATGGCTACTATGTACATGATCAATTCTGGTACTAGCCATAACAAATTGGCAATGGCATGGTTGCGGAACGTGTTCTGGCTATCTGCAACCTCAAATTTCTACATAACGGCTCGTTACATACCGTCTAGTCAGAACTTAGCAGATTCATTGTCAAGGTTACATGAAATAAAACACTACTTTAAGGCCATGGAATTCCTGGAAGCCAATGCAATGGAACACATTCGAGTTGGTGCTTGGTGCACTAGGAATATGACTTATGAGTCTTACCAATTACTTTTACAGGACCTCTGCAGGACCAAATGGACTTACTGGATCAAGAAATGAGGGCTTACAAACGCTCAGCATACGCTGAATCCACGAAGAGAACGTATAAAACGCACCGTGACACTTTTCTGCGTTTTTGCCTTTATTTGGTTTCAAACCGGTTCCAGCAGAAACCATAACAATTTGTAGGTATGCAGTGTTCCTGTCCAGGACACTAAAACCCTCAAGTATTCCAGGTTATTTTGCATGAGGAAACCGGGCTACCTAACCCATTGGAAAATAATTGGTTTCTTGACATGGTCAAACGTGGCATTCAGCGATCTCATGGTTCTCCACCTGTACAAAAACTACCTATTACACCAGCTGTTCTGAAGGATATCCATAGCCAGCTAGACATGTCCATTCCAATAAATGTTACCTTTTGGTGCACTTGTATTATTGCCTTTGTGACATTTGCAAGAAAATCGACACTACTCAATAAGTCTTCAGATTTTCATGATCCTCGTAAATCACTTTGTAGAAAAGACGTGATTTTTACTCCAGAGGGCGCCGTTTTGACCATTAGACATTCAAAGACAATACAATTTGGTCAGAGAGTCCTCAAGGTCCAAATTCCCAAAATTGCAGGCTCTCTACTTTGTCCAGTAGCAGCGTTAAAGTCCATGTTCTTATGCACTGAATCTTCGAAGCCTTGTGATCCTCTATTCATGTATTCCACAACTGGGAAAGACAGCGGGCTTCGGTGTCTCACGCATTCAAAGTTTGTGCAGCTACTGAAACTTGTTTTAAAGTCAGCAGATTATGATTCAAAGCAGTACTCGGGTCATTCATTTCGTAGGGGCGGGGCTTCATTCGCATTCAATATTGGGATTCCCCATTATTGATCAAATACCAGGGGGATTGGAAGTCTAACGCATTTGAAAAAATATATTTGCCTTAGAAGTGAGACCCAACAAAAATGGCTAAAGTCTTGTCAGTTGCCATGGCAATGTAGGTTAGTGTGGCTAGTAGTCTGGTCCAATTTCATTGGTTGTGTTGGGGCATTGGCGGAGGTTGCGTTGTCAATAAAAATTGACCCGTTACCCCCAACACTGTTTGCTGTAGTGTGTTAGCATAAAGTGCACAATAGACGCTGTTTATTGGTATTTTTATGCTGGAACGAGCCTGAGTGCGGGGATCGAAGCTAGCCATGTGCAGCATTCATATTGCAGCCGCGGATTTGCTAAACCCGCACCTTCCCGCCAGTCCATATCTTATGTAAGAATTTTTTCTTCCAGTTTTCTCCATTCCTCCCCCTTGGGGCGGAGGTTGTGTTGTCAATAAAAATTGACCTATTACCCCAACACTGTTTGCTGTAGTGTGTTAGCATAAAGAAAGAAAGTAGTACCACGTACAACTGAAACCGCTGTACATCGCCCAGTAAACTTGTCACAATGGATTGTTGCGGTGCAAAATATCAAAACACATTAAAAACTATATAACAATACAACATGACCATGTGGTGTGTTATAAAACACCTATAGCCTGGTCTTTATTCGGGCTATAGCGCTCGTCTATTACCCCTCGTGGCCGTGTGTTACCAGAAACACATCGCTATACCCCTCGGCCTACGGCCTCGGGGAATAGCGATGTGTTTCTGGTAACACACGGCCCCTCGGGGTAATAGACGTGCGCTATAGCCCTCATTACCAGGCAATAGGTGTTTAATATGGACCCTGTGCACGACTGAACGCGCACTGAGATTTGGCTGGTAGCAAAGTCACAAGGCAGACCTGCGTGCTCAAGCAGCCCCCTCACTGAACAACTATGGAAACCTGAAATAGCACAACTAGTTTAACAAGCAAGACAATAATACCTCACGAGGCTAACACGAGATGTTCGCACAAATCGTGCATCAGGTTTAAACCAAAAAATAAAAGGGAAACAACGTTAGGCAAAAGTTTAGCTCAGCACAGCTTTGAACACGATGTTCACAGCACGGCAACAGGTCTAGAAGTCTGTGAAAGTCAGGGATGTCGGGATATTACCAGTTTTCCCATGTGATGTAAGTCCCGCCCTGATACGAAGCCGACAGATCTTATTGTGCTCTCAAATACAGAGTGTCCGAACCTGAGATTCCGGAAACAGTTGCATTTCTGAGCCGGCGGAGCAAGAGCAAAGTAATAGGTTACTGACCCTGAAGTTTCGCAACAATATACTTTCACAGTTTTCATTGTAAGTTGTAAAGTTGGTTCGCGAGTCATTTTATCTGCAAGATATCTCACAAAATGGTTATCCCGCTTAAATATAAACCATGTTGTATTCAAATTTTTACATTCCCAAAATAGCAATTTCAAGGTGAACCATTTCACAGAATTAGCTTGGAGAGTAAGACATGATTTAGCCATTTATGATTAAAGTGCATTTTCTTTCTAATTTACAGAATTATTGAAGGAATTACGATTTTTTTTCTCGATTCCCTTCCACGGTGATCTTTAGTTCAAAAATGAAAAAAGAAAAACTGACCAAATAAAGTAACGTTTTGTTCTCTTGCATCTCAAGTGTCTAGTATATAAAAAATGTGAAACAGGCTCCCCACCTAACTATCCAAAATGTTTTTGTGTCGAGTTTGTGTTTGATTCGTTTCAAAAATGTGTTCCTACATTCTTATCCGATTTTTCGTGTTAATAAAAATGTTTGTTTCGCCTCCGATATTTGTAGGGAAGTTTGGATTAGTGTGTAGAGTAATGTATTGTTTGTGTGTGGAAAGCTTATGACGAGACGCAGCTGGACTCTATCAACTTTGTACCACTATATAGAACTGGCTGCGTCTCGCCATAGCTTTCCCCACACAAACAATACATTACCGTACACACTAATCCAAACGTCCCTACATATATCCGAAGCAAAAAATACATTTTTATTAACACAAACCTTCAGATAAGAATGTTGGAACACATTTTTTGAAACGAATCATACACAAACTCGACACAAAATCGTTTTAGATAGTTAGATGGATAGTTAGGTTGGAGCCTCTTTCATATAAAAACGTCCACACCTTTACATTGAACCATTCAATCTGCACTAGTTTTGCACGAAGAGCATACCTTGCAACAAATAATTTTTATCAATTATTTAAATCTAGGCATGCGTACATATTCAAGATTTGTAAACTTGGTATGTTGGGTACATTAGTATATTTCTAGAATCAATGATACAGCATTAAACAAAATTTCATTTATTGATTTTTGCCTGTATTCATTTGTCTAGGGCGAAAGTGTGCAACCTGCCAAACTTTTTACTATTAGTAGTAATAATTATCGCTAGCTTATTGTAAGAATTCGTCTATGAAATTTTTGCCAAAATGTCATAATTGAAAGGGCAACATATAAGGAAATTATATCTGCAACTCCTTCTGTTCAACATTTAACTGTGCAGTGAGGAAATACGGTGAAGTTTTAGACATAGCGCAGAAGTCGAACTTAACTCTCTGTACACCTACTCCACGTACGTGTGGCGAAAAAGTGACACGCTATTATAAAACAAAATGGATAGCCTGCAGTGACAAGACTTCATCGGAAGTGTTCTACTACATGTCAGCCATGTGATCTGAGTGACTTTGCTACGGCTAAAGATAACGACTTCTTCCTTTAAAAGAACACCAGCATACATAAAAAAAATGGAAAATACACGTTCATTCATTGACTACCATGGAAGTAAAACACAGACAACCTCCAGGACGAAACAAAATGGCGATTGCGAACAGCTAGGTACACGGCAAGGGTACCTGACTGTAAGCGAGATGTCATATAAAGTACAAAAAACATACCGTCTAGCAACATTGCTGTCGATGTCCATTTTGAACAAGATACAATTGTTGTTGTCTCTATTTTTCAGTACAATTTTGATGTTGTCAGCGAAACTCTTTTGCAGTAGACATCAGACAATGAAACTATCACGGAGAAACGCTGTTATCACAAAGGCAGCACAGACGATTACCATACAGTGGTACCGCACCCAAGCTGTCCCAATGTTGAAGTGGTAGACTACAATTTATGTGCCACTCTTTTCAGGCCAAAGATTAACTTTGGACCAACCGTTCTGTAAATAGCTCATGTTTATTTTTCCGAGCTGCGTTGCGAGTAAACATATCAATTACAATAAATCCGATAATCCCTGATACCATAAAGGGACAAAGTCGGCAATTTTTCATGATTTTTTTTTGAGACGAGACACTATTTATATTGTTTGACATGCTATAAAATACCGATGAATAGGTGACCATACATATATTCCATTCCGGTTTTAGAGACGATAAATAAAACCATCGCGAGAAGAAAAATATGTTAATTACCATTTTCTGGACTGTTCACCTCTGGGAGCATCCGCGCGTGAAAAAAAAAACATTCACTGTGACACGCCCTGCTTACGGCTCCAGATCAAGGACGCAGTGTTCGGGATTCACCTAAGCTTACTATCGATGACATCTGCTCAAGTTTCATTTTGACGGTCACCTTTGCATGTAGACCTTGGTGACGAATCTTGTTCTTCGATATACGGTTCTTTGCTGCAAAAGAACACATTTTTCGAAAGGGCTTTTCAAATGCGTACAAGCTGCATCAATCACGGATCCGTTTTTCGACATACTTTCGTACTTATTCACAGCCTCTCTCGCTCACTTTGACCTATTGGCTAAATAGCCGACTATTTTTGTCTCGTCTGTATCTCCATGTACTTACTTGCCCATGGACTGTGGGCATAGAAATATCAAAAGGGAGTAAAATGAAGCAAGAAACTTCAGCACACTGTCACGTTAGTATTTAGGTGATCGCCAGATCAAAGCAACATGCTTGGCAACTGACGCGTACATTGTGGGTTACTGCATGCTGTGTATACCCGGTCCTCTGGTCATGACTGCGTGAATACGCCGTAAGATACTGTTTCAATCCGACGAGACATACTTCTACTTTTTTTTTCTTATCGAAAAGAAACAATTGTGAGACAAAGAACTTCATCCCCTAGAAATCTGATTCACTCCCGGGTATAGGTTTCAACCCGGGCTCCGTCCATACGAACAATGTTCTGCAGTAGTTACTGACCTCAGAGTCTGCATGGCAGGCCTGTGTGTTACCGGCTGTAGGCCTCAAATAGTGATGCATGTCCAGTGGAATCAGTCTTGTGGTTTCACTGTACCGGCGAAGACAAAATTGTGCAGATAGAGATAGACTTGCTCCAAGTCTGTGGGCATATAGGGCCTCGGTATCAAAACTGAAGGACTAAACATCAGCAGACCGACGCGCTAACGGCAGGATGTTGCGTAGTCGTGGGGCTTTTGCCTTGCTTGATCAGCTGGTAACTCAGCTGCCGAGGAAAGCCAGGCGACATGGGGCAAGTCTAAGACAAAGCTTTAAAAATGTGTTCCTGTTCGTGGCATGAATTTTACGGTATTCACAGCAATTAGTGACCAAGGCAAATTTCCTATAAGCGGATATTTGTTTTTGTTTAGCGGTATTTGACTTCAGGCAAACCACTATCAGCCAGCGCAGCAAAGACTGCCATGCGATGCGAGTGACCGGAAGACAAGGTGCCACTGCTGCTATTTGAAGTCGCGGTCATTCCTATCCATGTACTCACTTTTGGTTCGAAATACCGTTCAACTGTAACAGATAATTAAATGAGGCCCAGAGAACTCACCGTTCAATAACATTCTCACAGATTTTGTGTGTCAAGAGGTAACCAACGATCGATAGTACTCGGTGGTGCCACGATGTCATCGATGTTCATTCGCACCTCGGAGGCGATGTTTCGATCATCTGGATTATGTATGCCATGTTTAAAAAAAAACACAGAATGGCAGAAAAATTCCCTAAATAAAAGTCTACGAAGATGAAGGCTTATGATCAAGATTTGCTCACCATAAAGTCAAAGAAAATGTATGTCTCTACTTGCTTAGTGACAACCGATATTCCTTCTGGATTTAGAAAGACTATGGCTGAATGATTACTTGAGGAAAGTTTGAGCAAATTTTAAGTCTTTCAATTTAGAGGCGCGTACTACCATAAGAGGGTGTTGCACCCTACATAGTGTATTTTGCTCGAAAATCAGTATTTTTTTATATATTCATGAACCTTTAACTCATTTGTTAACAAAGATTAAAATATTGGTTCGCTTTACCTTTTAGCTTGTCAAGCAATCGTAATTTGGGTGATAGAGAAGTGTTAATTTATGCAAATGAATACAAATCATCCGATTTCATGGCTTCTCTTTTCTCCCAATTTTCAAGATTTCCGAGTCTGTCGGGGTCAAATTTTCTGAAATTTTCACATTATGTTCTTTGAATACCAAGCGACTATTTTATTTGCCAATTCTTATCATTTGAATAAGAGCCATTTAATTTCGCTAATCATGGTTCTAATCACTTTTTGAATGTCAGTTTTCAACCCTTGCCATGTTGGAATGAGGAGAAATAATGAAAAATAAAATAGTCTTTTTTCTACATATGCTCTTCTTTTAAGTGAAATATACATTTCAAAAATACCGTCAAGTTTTTAATTTTTATCATTGATTCCAAAATTGAGAATTCTCCAGAAATATGCACCCACTTCATCCTTCGAGTAAAACATTACTACCATACTAAACTTCAGATTCTCTTGTTTTTGAAAATATAGTGTATAAGCGGTTTCCTTGCCATCTTTGATGAGAAATATAACTTTGAAAAAACTGTGTTGGCAACATGCAACTTCACCTTAAAGGGAAGTAAACGATGAAGTATACCTTTTGGGCAGTCTACAACCCGGGCCTGTTAGTACAGACTCTATTCTCTAGCACTTCCTCCATAATTCTGCACATACTTTATCGTCAATGTAGATCATTTGGAAACTATGTCTAATCAATTTCTATCTGCTAACTGTTACTGCATTTGCTTGTCTATCATTCAATCAGAAAATATTATAAGGCAGTTTCGTACTTTAAAAGTGTTGCACCATTTGTCATTTTAGGACAACATCGTTCAATCAGGTCATTTTTTCCATCTCGATTATAGCTAGCTCATCGCCTTCGCTGGCTTTTTTTCTATAAATCACAATGAAAATTAAATTAACCGAAGACGAAAATTGACTAAATATCGAGTTCACAACAGGTATTCAGTGTGTCGTACTTTTTACAGTCTATAAGATGTTATATCTTTATCTGCGATACTGTATAAAGAGGAACTGTCCAAAGTTTTTTGAAGGGTAAGCACAAATTTATGAGCCTTAGAGTAGGTTGTTTTTTGGTGAGTAAGGAATTAACAGTTGTAAATCTATATCGTTGTTTTCATTATATTAGCTAAACGACACAGGTTATACGATGTCATTTGATAAGCCCTTCAGCTGTATTTTCCAGCGTTATTAATGCTGTGGCAACGATACCATCTGGTCTGCATCGATGAACATGGACTGAAACGCAAATATTTGAATGTTTTTTTTACAATGTATAAATTGCAGGCAACGAAGCTGTTTGCTGAAAGAAGTCTTTACAAGCTGCTCCTTGCAGTTACACATTTTCATCGTACAGATATGCGTGAAGTGTTTCTGCGATAGTGGATTGGCTGCGCGCGAGTTTCTAAATAAACAAGTTTGTCAGCGGCGGATTAGGGGATGAAATACAATTAATATGACAGATTGAATAATTAGGTCTACCTAGGCTGTTGTATTCACGCAAAATTCGAAGTCGAAGTCAAGTAAACATTTTCGTACTCCTGTACAAGTAACTTTTTCAACTTTGAACGGTATAAGGAGAAAAAAGACCGCTATGGGGCAAAACCGTTCGGTATGGGAAGCCGTAGGGAAAATTTAATGGGGGGAGCTCGGCATTAGAGTTTTTCGCTTGTGAGTCGGCACGGGCGCTACGGTAAAACGCGTTGGAGACGATATCTGTGAAAGTGACAGACACTCACCACAGCCACACCCAGTCGAAGAAAATACAATATTCTGCGACAACCTTCAGCTGCGATAATATTTTGGTACAACAATGACTTGTCAAACATATTAGTCGGGTCTGAAGGTAGCGTTCCCATGCATCCCATGGACACATTTTACCTACATTTTTGTAATCCTTAGGGTCTATATTTAATGAATTTTGATGTTCCCAAAATCAAATATTGTCCGATGGGGTTCATTTGGCGCCATCTTGGTCGCCATCTCGGCCGCCATCTTGGATTTCAACACTGATGTAGGGGTCACATATTTACCGCTCGACGGAAACAGAAACAATAATATACTATAAACGTTACATTTTTAGAAAGCCAACATCATGGCCATTTCATTGATATATAACTTAATAGGGATAAATTAATATTCGAACGTCGATTAGACTTTATATCGGCCATCGATCGTAAATTTTAAAATTTGCTAAATTCCACACCCAATAATTAAGTTCCCGTTCCACAAAACAATTTTTCATAAGGTATTTATATATTTGTTGGAAGAACTCAGTGCAAGAAACAAGAAAAACAACATTAAAAGTATGTGTCTCAATATTTAATGGGTGCTTGAGCTTGTTTTCTTATTACGCGATATGCCATATATCCGTGTGTATCATAAGGGTAGGGGTAATGTTTTCCTTTCTGTTTCGAATCATGAATGATCAAACCGTAAAAATGTTACATTTTTTGAAAGTGCTGCATCAGGCCGTTCTTCACATATATAGATTTATGGGGAAAAGTCGCATATTGGAAAGTTACAAAGCTAAAACCTTTTAGTTTGTGTCGATTTTAAATGACTTTTAAAAACAAAATTACAACATATGGGGTAAGGGGTAATGTTTCCCTTTCTGCCTCGAACCATGAATTATGAAACCATATACTATTAAATGTTATACTGTTTGAAAGCTGTGAAAAGGACTTACCAAACATGTATAGTTTATTGGTAAATGTCGCAATATTTAAAGTTACAAAGCTTATGCCTTTCAGTTTGTGTCAATTTTAAGTGATTTTTTAAGCAAAATTATAATAAGGGGTAGGGGTAATGTTTCCCTTTCTGCCTCGAATCATGAATTATGAAACCACATAAATCTTATACTGTTTGAAAGC
The DNA here is from genome assembly GCF_041260155.1 of Ptychodera flava. Taxonomy (NCBI): domain Eukaryota; kingdom Metazoa; phylum Hemichordata; class Enteropneusta; family Ptychoderidae; genus Ptychodera; species Ptychodera flava. The sequence continues at coordinate 408,383 of NC_091930.1, read as the reverse complement.
ACTGAAAAAGGCCTTTCTAAAACTGTATAGTTTTATTTGAAAAAAATTGCATATTTGAAAGTTACAAAGAGAAATCGCTTCTGAACAAAGGGAATGGCCCTCAAAAGCAGTTGTTCCATGATTCAAAGTAACAATTGTCAATCATTCGGTGACGCGCAGAGGTGTAAACTGGTCAAGCATTTGCTCTGCTAGGCATACGAGAACAATTACGATGTAAACAAACCATAAGTATGCTTAGAGTTATATCAGCAGACAAAGGATGAAAAATTGTGTAAATTGTCATCAACTCTTTTGCTAGCATTTAGGGTGCAATGACATCACGAAAGTGAACCATTTCAGACGTGACTTAGCAAAGGTCTGTACTTGTAGTACGATGTATTCTTGCAAAAAGGGCGTAAACTTTTTAAAACAAAAACTGTAGGCAGAGTCTGTAGTTTGCACTGAGAATGACATCAAAAACAACCTTCAAAACGTGATGGTAGCCTCCATTATCAATTTATATAGCCAGTCGAAGAGATTTACGTTTTTTAAAAGTTCCAAATCTACGGTCGAACTTGACGGTACCGAACAGTTGTTTTGGATATATATGCTGGCCACGAAAACGGCCGTTTTTACACGTGGAAATGACATGTCGTGTTCGGAGGGCTGGTAAGGTTTTGACATACCAATTGCTACGAAAATAAACATAACTCATGATAAGTTGTCGATATCACCCGCCAAGCAACTGAGCAGCCGACCTTTATCTCTATGACAGGTATCGTGGTACACGAGATCAAGGAAGTATCGACCCTTACGTGATGTTGTGAACTTCCTTTATTTTCTGATTTTAATAGCGATCGGTCATGACGTCGCCGTTTACCTATTTCCTATCATTTTCCTGACATGTTCCCCCTTCAATGTTCAGGTGGATACAGTTTAGTCAACATTTATCGGTAGTTCATCATACGAAATTGCCAATTTCGGTTTATTTGTAATTTTCTACAAGTTTATTATTTTTTGATAATTATTCGACATGTACGGAGCCAATATTCCGTATGTACATGGCGGTCAGTAGCCGAATCATTCACATAATGAACGTTTATATGGCCTGAAAACTTCGGTAAATTCATTGAAGCAAACTCTTGTTTGATGAAGTTGATAGTTTTCCTTTCTTTTTTTTTATTTCGAGTATTTGCCATGGCAAAACTAAAGCGTACCTTGAAACGAAGGCTGTACGTATATACATATATATATATATAGTCCGAGCCTGAGCGTGATCTGAGAGCAAACAAATCCGCAGATAATGCGAACGTTACCAACCGTTACCATTATGCAGAGCCATGCCCCAAAACGCCCGATCAAACTTGGCACTCGTCATGATCCCGGTCCATTTCGAGCTGGGCTTTAAGGGAAGTGCGGTGGCCTTTGAAAGACCCTTTGGTGTGGTTTTGTACCGTAGTATAGAAAGAAAATCCGACCTATCGTTGTTGCTGTTAACGTTTGTGTTGATTTTAGCCTCATTTTTGCCTCTTTGAAGATTCGTCTTTGCAGTCTTCCATCCTGCGTTCTCAGGCTGTGTAGTGAGTGTCTTCTTACATCCTGCGTTCTCAGGCTGTGTAGTGAGTGTCTTCGATCTCTCTCTTAAGTTTATGATGTACAACTGTCTTGTGTCCCGGTGCTTTATTGGATGTATAGGTAAATAGTTAGAGATCAGGGTGATAAATTGGTTGCCACGGTGTCATTCCAGGTGTTGCCACCTTTGAAGGAATTCAACACTCGGTATTTTGGCCTGGTAAGTATGCCTTTAAGGTGTACCTGTAGGCTACGTGGTACTGAATGGGGGCCACTTAACGTTTCAACACATTCGACACTCTTCATGAAAGTACCGTTTCTCGCTTATACCCCGTTGTATGAGTAACTGGGATCGGGAATGGGAAAGGCTCAATTAATAGCCATCTTTGCTAATATTAATTATCGTTTGGCATACAGATGGCCACTCCACTTGTTTCGGTGACAATTTGACTTTCAATTGGGCAAAACATTGAGTATTACTTTCTTCTTTGTGTAATGTAGGCCTATCAAAAATATGAAAATTGTATATATGTTGTTGTCAAATATGTCAAATCTTAGATTGCAAGAGATAGGCTTAGGCTTCCCTGTAATAATACAAATGAGTTAAGTGGGAATTTATTGGGGTAGCTTACAGTAATCGAAGGGAATGGTTGACACTATAGAAAGACTTATCTCAAGCAAGGGTGTAGATACAGTAGAACCAACGAGGATGTTGCAGTCTTATTGTCTGTACCTATAGAGGGAGGGCAACCCGACATGCCAACACTAGTACATGTAGTGTTACCACGCGACGAAAGCCGACTCTGAATAGCGGGAGTCGATGTATAACCGCCTAAAATAGCAGCAGTGTTTGACGGACTTCGTCTACCGGCCACCTCATTCTCACGTGAGAATGGAATAACCTCCTCTGGGCGTCGCATTTCAGTTTGTACGACACCTTCCGCAGACAATATTGGCGGTATATCACTATAATAGTACTCAACATGTTCACTACGGGCATCTCCAAATCGAACAGGAGTTTTGCCTGACTCCGAAACTCGTTTCTGGACTGTGCCTTGCTGCCCGCTAGAAAAGACAACTTCGCTGTCGACGAAGCTTTCCATGATCGACAAAACGCACAGCAAAATAACGAAATAAGACACTCGCTTGAACGTACAGCAAATGTCCTCCAACAACACCTGCGAAATTGATGTAACTTGTATCAACTTTCCCTTTTTCCACTCCAATGACAACAATAGAAAAATCGAAACCAAACCGAACATTAGAACACGCCGAACTGATTCGTGCGAGTACAAGCCAAAAGTCTCGCCCAAGCGCTGCCAGCACTGTAACGGATTATCTGAAATTAGGCCAAAATTCTAACTTTTACAGGACTTAAAGTTTCCTCCAGTTAGTGGTAGAGTACTCGTGGTAATGGCGAGCCTACACTGTAAAAATAGCGGACGCCAGACGCGTCTTTATATACGCGTTCAAAGTGTAGATGTCGGTGTTCAAATTTGAACGGCTAGTGTTCATATTGTTAACACTAGTGTTCATTTTATTAACAATGATGTTCTAAACCTTAACAACCATCTCCTTCAAGTGTTCAAAAACTCAGCATTACAGAAATTTTACAATACTGTAAAACAATTAACAATCTTTAGCGTTTTTCACTTTACTGTGGCTATATTAAATTTACTACTGCCTTGCTGTCCGGCAAACGTACACGGATTTTGATGTAACGAATTTCCCACTAAGTGAAAAATATCTCCGGTCTAATAGTGCTGAAAGCATGATTTTTCTAAAACAGGAAGTATACAAAATAATTTTACACGCTTATTACGGGTGAAATTTTGAAATTTTGAAAACAAAATCAGATAACCACCATGAACATTTTAATTTAACATCGGCGTGCAAGAGGCGTTCTACTCCTTAATACTTGGTGTTCAAGTTTGGTGCCTTTTCTTATCCCGTCATGCATCAAAATGAAAGTTGCGACATTTTCTTGTAAACGCACGCTGAATTCGTGATCGTGCGGAAACAAGACCAGAAAGGGTAAGTTTTTTCGCTAAAATAGTAAAAGGTGTTAAATTTCGAAGCATCTGTAATATTATCCTTTGAAATTATTTGTATAGTACTTTGAATACGTGAAGAAACCTTTTTTTTCTTTCAGTAGCTGATAGACCATACACTAACTGTAAATACGCAGCGGTGTTTTTGGCCATGGTGTATCGATCGCACTGGGTCAACGGTCATCACCGCAGAACTGTAGCGATGACCCTTGACCCGAGTGCGATCGATATGCCACATTACCGCTGCGTAATCACAGCTATTAAACACATGTCTTTTAGTAATCACAATCGCATGTAAAACATTAGTTAAACATCGCAGAGTGTACACTCTATTGTTTCAGCATATGAGAGTTGGCTTTTCTTTTACTTTTCATCAGTTGATGACCAGAAGAAGCCAATATTTTGTAACAGTATCGAAAAGAGGTACCGTATACCAAATTCACCCCTTTTCCTTGACCTAATAAGGCCACCTTGTCTTTCATTTGAAGTGACATGTCGCCATATTATTACCTATAGTTGCATTATTTTCAGGATGTGAAAAGTTGGATTAATGTGAAATCGAAGAGTTGTTACAGAAGCTGATGGTACAGAAATTGAAGAAGATGAGTTTACAGGTAGCTGTCTGGAAACAAGCTTAAGAACCTCAGCTCATCTGAGTTAAAACTTTCGAGAGTCAGTAACTGAATTTTGATAAGTTTCTGTATTTTGTTATGAAGTTATCTAAGCTTTGGTAGAACGCTATGATCAACTAAATTGTTACTGAAGAATAAGCTTTCAAATATGTTTAGTCTCCCTTATCAGATGCAACGGTGGAATGAAGATTTAAGTAGAAAGCGACAGAAAATTCAGGTGAACAATGTACACTATGAATTTCTGAATTTTCTGAAATTTTCACTCTGAATTTTCTGTCGTTTTCTGCTTCAATTCTTCATTCCACCCTTGCATCTGATGAAGGAGACGTCACGTCTTTGAAGGCTTATGCTCCAGTAATATTTAGTTGATCATAGCCTGCTACCAAATCTTAGATTATTTTGTATTGTAGATCAACACGTCTTTTGTTCTCGATTTGTTTCTGTTTTTAGCTTTGCTGTTAAGGACGCAGAGCTTATATCATAGGTGAATGTGTGGCATCGTCCTCAAATTTTTACATCCCAAGCTTTTTCTTCAAAACGGCCAGTACGATTCCTATTTTTGAGACATTAAAGACATTTCAGACATTTTTAAGACATAAGAAATTATCAGAATATGATATATTCAAGTAAGTCAAATTTTGAGCTTTTTCAGAACAGATGTTTGTTTTTACAAGTATGAACATATAACGTAATCCACAATATTTAAGTAAAACCTGTTTTGTCATTACTTTGTTCATATTGTTTGAAAACGATATACAGTGTTTATGTATTTTCTTTTGTTTATGTTTTGATAGTAAGGTGTTTACACCATTGGTGTTTTCCACTGACAAACTTTAAATAGCGCCCATGTTTATTTTCCCATTTTACACTGAAAAATTGTATTTTACTCAAGGAATTTATGTGTCAAATTAAATAATATAATTTCACTGAATGAAAGTGGTCTGTTTTATTATTTCCAGGCTTGAACACCCCTGAAGGCCCAAAATTAAGGGTGTTCAACAAGTGCATATCATGTGTTCTAACCTTTAACACACTTATCGTTGAACGGCGTCCATGCGTTCAAAAAGTGCCCTTTAAACGCGTAAAGGCGTTCAATTTTTGAACACATTTCAATAGCAATGTGTGTTCAGATATAGAACACCACAGTGTTCAATATAATGTCTGATGAAAACGGATTGATCAAAATCTGCACACATGTGTTCAAAAATTGAACATTGGTTGAACACGTAGTGTTAAATTTCTGAACGTCTAGACGCGTTCAAAAAGTGTTACAAATTGGCGTTTAATTGGTGAACTGTCCTTGAACACTTAACTTTACAATGTAGATGGCGATGAACCGAACCGTCACAAACCGCAGTTCGATTTATAACACGCCACATGCTCATTCCGTGTCGCGATTCGCCAGAATACGTCACGTGACGAGAAAATAGATACGTCTAGTCCCCATCGGATCGAAAAAAGTGACGTCAGAGGGTATTTTTTGAAAAGCTATTTCCCTAAGGAAATAGTTCAGATCAAATTGGAAAAGTGCCCGGTCACATGACCGTAGTGTCGTGTGCAGCTTTGCAACAATGGCGGGTGACTACTAGAACGTGATGTGCGTCCGGGATAAGTGACGACACATTCTCTAAAACAGATTTTTCAACATTTTCCAACACTCCAACAGCGTAGGAACCTGAACAGCTCATCGACGGAAAAGATTAGAGTGCAACTAAGGATGTCGCTAGGTATGTTTAGAATATGTTTTGAAAGAGAGTGGTACCACGTACACTGAAACCGCTCTACATCGCCCAGTAAACTTGTCACAATGGATTGTTTGCGCTGCAAAACATCAAAACACATGAAAAAAACTATAAAACATTATAAAACCTCACGTATTATTCAGGTACTGTGATTAGCTGAGACTCACTCACGTGATATAGAACAAAAAGTGATAGAACATGGCTTAGGTGATATAGCCCTGTCGCGTGCGTGATATAGCCCTGTCGCGTGCAGTGATATAGCCCGCTACTACGTTCTAGAATACTGCGCGTCCTTTCTGCGCGTACCACATCATCGCGTACATTTGCTTGGTATTTTTTTTGTAAAGCAATGGCTTTTGAAAAGGTACAAGAAATTAGCTCGACCTGAAGTACACGACGCCGTTTACTACATTAAACGAGAAAAGTTTGAACAACACTGTCTTCGTTTTAGACGTTAATTCAACTTCATGTAGAATTACGATCATGCAACAAATAGAACATTTCACTATTGCGGCGTCTCGATCGACACTTGACTGCATTCTGAGCAAAGTTTCGAAGTGTTTGATCGGTGTAATAAAATTAATGACACACGCTAGCACAGGCAAGATCACGATTTGTTGCCTGCCCTCGGGCTGGTACTCATGACGGTAATATTGATGATAACCTCGCCTTCGGCTCGGGCATCATCAATATTACCGTCATGAGCACCATCCTTGGCGGGCAACAAATCGAGATCTTGCCCTTGCTGGCGTGTGTTATTATTCAAATACAACATGAACATGTGGTGTGTTATAAAACACCTATAGCCTGGTCTTTATTCGGGCTATAGCGCTCGTCTATTACCCCTCGTGGCCGTGTGTTACCAGAAACACATCGCTATACCCCTCGGCCTACGGCCTCGGGGAATAGCGATGTGTTTCTGGTAACACACGGCCCCTCAGGGTAATAGACGGTCGCTATAGCCCTCATGACCAGGCAATAGGTGTTTATTATAACACGCCACATGCTCATTCCGTGTCGCGATTCGCCAGAATACGTCACGTGACGAGAAAATAGATACGTCTAGTCCCCACCGGATCGAAAAAAGTGACGTCAGAGGGTATTTTTTGAAAAGCTATTTCCCTAGGGAAATAGTTCTGACCAAATTTGGGAAAGTGCCCGGTCACGTGACCGTCACGGGCGGAGTGTCGTCTGCAGCTTTGCAACAATGGCGGGTGACTGGAACGTGATGTGCGTCCGGGATAGGTGACGACACATTCTCTAAAACAGATTTTCCAACATTTTCCAACATTCCAACAGCCTAGGAATTTGAACAGCTCATTGGCGGAAAATATTTAAGTGTAAATAAGGATGTCGCTAGGCATGCTTCGAATATTTTTTGAAATAGAGTAGTACCACGTACAACTGAAACCGCTGTACATCGCCCAGTAAACTTGTCACAATGGATTGTTGCGGTGCAAAATATCAAAACACATTAAAAACTATATAACAAAGAACATGAGCATGTTGTGTGTTATAAAACACCTATAGCCTGGTCTTTATTCGGGCTATAGCGCCCGTCTATTACCCCTCGTGGCCGTGTGTTACCAGAAACACTATAGACAGAGCGCTATAGCCCGAATAAAGACCAGGCTATAGGTGTTTTATAACACACCACATGCTCATGTTGTATTTAAATAGTAACACACGGCCCCTCGGGGTAATAGACGGGCGCTATAGCCCTCATGACCAGGCAATAGGTGTTTAATATGGACCCTGTGCACGACTGAACGCGCACTGAGATTTGGCTTGTAGTAAAGTCACATGGCAGACCGGCGTGCTCAAGCAACCCCCTCACTGAACAACCATGGAAACCTGAAATAGCACGACTAGTTTAACAAGCAAGACAATCCCTCATGAGGCTGACACGAGATGTTCGCACAAATCATGCATGAGGTTTAAACCAAAATAAAAGAGAAACAACGGTTAGGCAAAAGTTCAGCTCAGCACAGCTTTGAACACGATGTTCACAGCACGGCAACAGGTCTAGAAGTCCGTGAAAGTCAGAGGATGTCGGGATATTACCAGTTTTCCCATGTGATGTAAGTCCCGCCCTGATACGAAGACGACAGATCTTATTGTGCTCTCAAATACAGCGTGTCCGAACCTGAGATTCCGGAAACAGTTGCATTTTCTGAGCCGGCGGAGCAATAGCAAAGTAACAGGTTACTGACCCTGAAGTTTCGCAACAATATACTTTCACAGTTTTCATTGTAAGTTGTAAAGTTGGTTCGCGAGTCATTTTATCTGCAAGATATCTCACAAAATGGTTATCCCGCTTAAATATAAACCATGTTGTATTCAAATTTTACATTCCAAAATAGCAATTTCAAGGTGAACCATTTCACAGAATTAGCTTGGAGAGTAAGACATGATTTAGCCATTTATGATAAAGTGCATTTTCTTTCTAATTTACAGAATTATTGAAGGAATTACGATTTTTTTTTCTCGATTCCCTTCCACGGTGATCTTTAGTTCAAAAATGAAAAAAGAAAAACTGACCAAATAAAGTAACGTTTTGTTCTCTTGCATCTCAAGTGTCTAGTATATAACAAGTGTGAAACAGGCTCCCCACCTAACTATCCAAAATGTTTTTGTGTCGAGTTTGTGTTTGATTGGTTTCAAAAATGTGTTCCTACATTCTTATCCGTTTTTTCGTGGTAATAAAAATGTTTGTTTCGCCTCTGATATTTGTAGGGAAGTTTGGATTAGTGTGTACAGTAATGTATTGTTTGTCTGTGGAAAGCTTATGGCGAGACGCAGCCGGACTCTATCAACTTTGTACCACCCACCGTCCCTCCACCCACCGGTCTGGAAACAGCTCCTGTTTCTTTGTTCCGATGCGCGTTACGGGTAAACATATCAATTACAAAAAATCCGTGAATCTCTTACACCTTAAAGGTGACAAGTACGTGAATTTGCATGAAAAATATGCTAATTTTAACCAAAATGACCAGAATACACTGCGCTATTCACTACAGCGATTTTGCTGAATAAACTTGTCGATATTGTAACACAAACGTTTCGATATTGAGGTGGGAGCCTCAAGGTTTTTTTCATATTTTTTTACATAAAAATTTATTTCTTTTCAAAGCTGTTGCGTACTCTTTTGGCCTCCAAAACAGATTGAGCTTGCAAGGAATTGCCGCCACACAACTGTACGCGATTGTACCCCTAAGTCTTAAAACGGATAAACAAAGACACAAACAAAATCACTAGCCCAAAAATCATCGTTTCGGACGAAAAAACATCAAAATAAGTGTCTCACCATTCGTAAAATATCGTAAATTTAATGTTCAATGACTGAAATATGCTGAGTGGGATTAAATTCAAACATGAGAGGGAGGAAAAAACTTCGTGACCGAAGAACCAACGTGCGCGATCAAAGTTTCAAAATGGCGTCGCGGCAAACTCAACAGCATCCCGAAACATCGAAAGCATAAATTTTGAGTAATGTTAGGATGAAAATCGATTCTAGAAAATAAACTTTTAGGAAGGTATACACCTCGCAAGTCAAAATTCACGGGGAATTTTACGGGTTGATTGGCAATTATCGATGTTCAAAAAACGCGTGGCCGACGTATGGTGGCCGCCATCTTGATTTTTAACAACAAATGTATCGTCGAAAACTCGGGCGTTTTCTACAACAGAACAGAGTAAACGACAAAAAAACGCACACCACCAATTTTAAAATCCCCATCGCTGATTGATCACACCGAATTCGTTTCGATTTATTCTTATTTCTACAAGTGAAAGGGGGGAAAACTTTCGTACTATAAGGTGCCTCTTCCTACCTTAGCGAGGTCAAATTTGGTGGGCGAAAATTCGACGGAAAAACACGGAAAATGATAGACGAAAATCTTAAAAGAAATAACTCTCAATAAACACAGTTTCTCTATTGTACCAGAAATCCTGGCTATGGTAACAAAGTTACCTGAGGAGCAAAGACATGACAATAAATAAAAATACTCCGCACCACAAGATGTTGCCAAACGCTACTGATTGCGTCCCCAAGCAAGCATTTACATCCGTAACGCGCTTCGTACCAACGGTAGAGCAATTAACACCTTTAAACAATAGCGCACGTGTCGCGTTTCCAGACCGGTGGGTGGAGGGACGGTGTACCACCATATAGGTCCGGCTGCGTCTCGCCATAAGCTTTCCCCACACAAACAATACATTACCGTACACACTAATCCAAACTTCCCTACAAATATTCGAAGCGAAAAATACAATTTTATTAACACAAACATTCGGATAAGAATGTAGGAACACATTTTTGAAACGAATCAAACACAAACTCGACACAAAATCATTTTAGATTGTTAGATCGATAGTTAGGTTGGGAGCCTCTTTCATATAAAAACTTCCACACCTTTACATTGAACCATTCAATCTGCACCAGTTTGCACGAAGAGCATACCTTGCAACAAATAATTTTTATCAATTATTTAAATCTAGGCATGCGTACATATTCAAGATTTGTAAACTTGGTATGTTTGGATACATTAGTATATTTCTTGAATCAATGATACAGCATTAAACAAAATTTCATTATTGATTTTTGCCTGTATTCATTTGTCTAGGGCGAAAGTGTGCAACCTGCGAAACTTTTTACTATTAGTAGTAATAATTATCGCTAGCTTATTGTAAGAATTCGTCTATGAAATTTTTGCCAAAATATCATAATTGAAAGGGCAACATATAAGAAAATTATATCTGCAACTCCTTCTGTTCAATATTTAGCTGTGCAGTGAGGAAATACGTTGAAGTTTTAGACATAGCGCAGAAGTCGAACTTAACTCTCTGTACACCTACTCCACGTACGTGTGGCGAAAAAGTGACACGCTATTATAAAACAAAATAGATAGCCTGCAGTGACAAGACTTCATCGGAAGTGTTCTACTACATGTCACCCATGTGATCTTGAGTGACTTTGCTACGGCTCAAGATAACGACTTCTTCCTTAAAAAGAACACCCGCATACGAGACATACTTCTACTTTTTTTTCTTATCGAAAAGAAACAATTGTGAGACAAAGAACTTCATCCCCTAGAAATCTGATTCACTCCCGGGTATAGGTTTCAACCCGGGCTCCGTCCATACGAACAATGTTCTGCAGTAGTTACTGACCTCAGAGTCTGCATGGCAGGCCTGTGTGTTACCGGCTGTAGGCCTCAAATAGTGATGCATGTCCAGTGGAATCTGTCTTGTGGTTTCACTGTACCGGCGACACAAAATTGTGCAGATAAAGATAGACTTGCTCCACGTCTGTGGGCATATAGGGCCTCAGTATCAAAACTGAAGGACTAAACATCAGCAGACCGACGCGCTAACGGCACACTGTAAAAATAGCGGACGCTAGACGCGTCCTTACGCGTTCAAAATGTACATGTCGGTGTTCAAATTTGAACGGCTAGTGTTCATATTGTTAACACCAGTGTTCATAATATTAACAATGATGTTCTAAACCTGAACACTATGTGTTAACAATGATCTCCTTCAAGTGTTCAAAAACTCAGCATGACAGAAATTTACAATGCTGTGAAACAATTAACAGTCTTTTGTGTTCTTTACTTTACAATGTCTATATTAAATTTACTATTGCTTCATTGTCGGGTAAACGTACACGGATTTTGGTGTAACGAATTCACACTAAGTGAAAAATATTTCCGGCCTACAATTGCTGAAAGCATGTTTTTCTAAAAAAGGAAGTATACAAAATAATTTTACACGTTTATTACGGGTTGAAAGTTAAAAATTAGAAAAGAAAATCAGAAAACCACCTTGAACGTTTTAATTTTAACATCGGCGTGCAAGAGGCGTTCTACTTCTAAACACTTGGTGTTCAAGTTTGGTGTCTTTTCTTATCCCATGATGCATCAAAACGGAAGTAGCAACATTTTTCTTGTAAGCGCACCCTGAAGTCGTGATCGTGCGGAAGCAAGACCAGAAAGGGTAAGTTTCCTCTCCAAAATAGTAAGAGGTATTAGATTTTTGAAGCATCTATATTATGGTCCTTTGAAATTAATTGTATTGTACCTTTAAATAGCTTAACTACGTAAAGAAACCTTTTTTTCTTTCATAGCTGCTATACCAACAACTAGCTGTGACTACGCAGTAGTACTTTTGGCAGTAGCCTATCGATCGATCTCACTCGGGTCAAGGGTCATCAAAACACAACTGTAGCGATAACGCCTTGCATAGTACCGCTGCGTAATCAGCTAACACATGTCTTTTAGTAAACACAATCGCATGTAAAACATCAGTTAAACATCGCAGAGTATACAATGTATTGTTTCAGCATATGAGAGTTTGGCTTTTTTTATTTTAATCTGTTGATGACAAGAAGCAGCAAATATTTTGTAACAGTATTGAGGAGAGGCACTGTATATGAAAGTCTCCCCTTTTCCTTAACCTAATCAGCCCCTTGTCTTTCATTTAAGGGACTGGTCAGTTTCTTCAGCCTGGGGGGCGGTGGATTCATGGGGGGGGGGTCACCCTGTTTTTGACTTTGGTGATAGGGGGGTCACCATGTTTTTGAAATGCCCAATAGGGGGGGTCAGTGTGTTTTTGAATTTTGAAACAGGCTCATCATTGCCAATAATGCTAGTGTCAGCCACAAATTTCATCATTCCAGTTGTACTTTTCGGCGCGCCCTTCGGGCGCGAACTTTAATAATCAGTCATATTTTTTAGCACGCCCAACATTAACATATCAAGCATACATACATCAGAGATATCTGTATGTTTCAATATTTTTCAGCGTGCTCTTCAAGCTCATTACTTTAATATATCAGACATTTTCAGCATGCCCTCAGGTGCATGACTTTAATATACAAGGCATATATATCAGATATATCAGGATGTTTCATATTTTTCGGGCGCCATACTTTAATAAATCAGAGATATCTCGATGTTTGCAAAGTGAAAGTGTACATTATGAAAATCTGCATTTCATATCAAAAGGATGACAAATTCCTGATACTTTTCTGTTCTCTCTATGAGAATTCAGTATGAGAAAGCAACATGCACAAATATTTCACAATATATATTTGATACAGTGACTTATTTTAGAGATAGAAAAATGACAAGATATCTTTCCTTCTCATTGATGCAATTATTTTCCTTTATGTCACAGGTTTTCTATAGAAAGTTGCTTTTTTATGAACAAAATAACAGTTAAAAAAGGCAGTTTTTGTCATTATTAGCTGTGCTTTTATGGTTTCAATGTTACAAGAAAAGGTCCTCTCAGACACTGTACACATCAGATCTGGCTAAAAAAGCTCTCTATGGCTCCTCAGGAGATTTAATTGGATGGTTGGCGAGTCTTAACACCCATCAAAGTTTTTGATTCACTGCTTTTTCCTCTTTGATATTATGATTGACATCCATTTCTGTACAACAGTTCAGGACATCTGGTTAAGCATAGAAAGTGTGAAATACATTCACAGCTCATTCAAAATACAGCTCATTTAAAATGTACTGTATTCAAACTTTAAGATTGACACTTTGAAATTCCTATCTTATATATATATATATATATATATATATATATATATATATATATATATATATATATATATATATATATATATATATATATATATATATATATATATAATTTATGTCCACCTTTTGTTTTACCTATGTCGCGCACTGGGGGGGTCACCCTGTTTTCAAAATTTGGAATAGGGGGGTCACCCTGTTTTCAAAATTTGGAATAGGGGGTCAGCCACTTTTTGACGTCGGCAAAAAATAATCCACCGCCCCCCCCCCCCCCAGGCCGAAGAAACTGACCAGTCCCTAAAGTTTCATCTCGCCATATTACCTACTGTTGCATTTTTCTCAGGATGTAAAAAAGTTGGATTTAACTGAAAATCGAAGAGCTGTTATAGAAGCTGGTGGTACAGATAACGAACAAGATAAGTGTACAGGTAGCTGTCTGGAAACAAGCTTGAGAACCTCAGTTCATCTCTAATGTAGATTTAAACTTCCAAGGGTCAGTAACTGAATTTTGATAAATTTCTGTATTTTTGTTCTGAATTAATCAAGCTTTGGTAGCATGCTATGATCAAGTAAATGTTGACGGAGAATAAGCTTTCACAGACGTGTAGTCTCCCTTATTTGAATTAAAGCTGAAAGCGACAGACCATTCAGAGTAAAAATGTCCACTCTGAATTACTGTTTTTTCTGAAATTTTCACTCTGAATTTTCTGTCACTTTTTGCTTCAATTTTTCATCCCCCTTGCATCTGATGAAGGAGACTTCACGTCTTTAAAAGCTTATGCCCTTATAACATTTAGTTGATCATAGCCTGCTACCAAACCTTAGATTATTTTGTATTGTAGCTCAACACGTCTCTTGTACTTAGCAACTGGTTTTTAGCTTTGCTGTCAGCTAAATAGGTGGATGTGTAGCATTGTCCTCAAATTTGTACATCCAAAGGTTTTTCTTCAAAACAGCCTGTACAAATCCTTTAATATTTGGATTACAGGTTCCAAGGGATTACCCTAATCAGATATGTGCAAATTATGATGAAATATGCAAATTTATATTTTTGAGGCTAATTTTGCTATTTTTTGGCAAAAATCTTCTTCTCTTTCACTTCCGTCTTCAATATTTGGTAAACATGTCCCTTAAAATGACCTCAGTCAAATTTGTGCTAGTTGTGAAGAAGTATTCAAATTTTATATTTCATGGCAATTTTTGTCATTTTTTGGTCAAAAAATCTTAAAAAATCTTTTTCAAAACTGCTCATAAACAGATTTAATATTTAAGGACATAGATCTCTACTGATAGTCTTTTTCAGATTGTTCAAATTATGCAGAAATTTGCAACTTGGTATTTGACGATTAGAGACATTAAAGACATTTCAGACATTTTTAAGACATTAGGGATTACCAGAATGTGATATATTCAAGTTATGATGAAATCTACATTTTTTTATTTAAGGGAGATTTTTACTATTTTTGGTAAAAAAATTGTGTAAAAATTAATAACAGGGTACACCAAAATTTGAAAGGTCTTTACGAAAATGTTTTTAATTTCTGAGAAGTAGATTTTCAAAATGTCACCGATTTATTTCAGGGTTTATTTAAAGATATTACAAACAAATAAACCTTTTTGTTTATGAAGGACTTTGTTGGACAAGGAAATAGGTTTTACCCTGCCAAGGACCCACTTTCCCCACTTTCTGCATGTTGTGCCTTACTGTGACACTTTGACAACTTGACATGTTGTGTTTACTTTAGTGTGGACAACTATATACCATGTGCACCAGAGAAGCCTTGACTAACTTCTTTTTTCTTCAAAATTTACAATTGTCTATACAAGAGGAAATGTCTTTAAGAAACCATCTTACAAAAATGGAGTATGCATTTCATACATATACTTTTCAACACAATAAGTATGCCAAATTTTGAGCTTTTTCAGATGATTTTTGTACATTTTAAACAAGTATGAACATAAAACGTCATCCACAATATAGTGATTTTTATTGCTTATGTTTTTGATAGGAAGGTGTTAACACTATTGGGTTTTTTGCTCTGACAAACTTTGCATACAAAGTTGCAATGTTTATTTGCCCATTTTACAGTAAACTATTGTATTTTACTCTAGAAATGTTTCATGTGTTTTTAGAATAAAATAATTTTACTGGATATCGATGGTCTGTTATGTTATTTCAAGGCTTGAACACCCCGTGAACGCCCAAAATTAAAGGTGTTCAACAAGCGCGCATCATGTGTTCTAGCCTTTAACACACTTATCGTTGAACGGCGTCCATGCGTTCAAAAAGTGTTACAGCCCTTTGAACGCGTAAAAGCGTTCAATTTTTTGAACACATTTCATGTGCAACGTGTGTTCAGATATGGAACACCATGGTGTTCAATATATTGTCTGATGAACACGTAGCGTTCAAAATCTGCACACGTGTGTTCAAAAATTGAACGTTGGTTGAACACGTAGTGTTAAATTTCTGAACGTCTAGACGCGTTCAAAAAGTGTTACAAAAAGGCGTTTAATTGGTGTTCTATACTTGAACACTTAACTTTACAGTGCAGCATGTTGCGTAGTCGTGCACTGTAAAAATAGCGGACGCTAGACGCGTCTTTACGCGTTCAAAATGTAGGTGTCGGTGTTCAAATTTGAACGGCTAGTGTTCATATTGTTAACACTAATGTTCATATTATTAACAATGATGTTCTAAACCTGAACACTATGTGTTAATAACCATCTCCTTCAAGTGTTCAAAAACTCAGCATTACAGAAAGTTTACAATACTGTGAAACAGTTAACAATCTTAAGTTTTTTTTTACTTTACTATGACTATATTGAATTTACTACTGCCTCGCTGTCCGGCAAACGTACACGGATTTTGACGTAACGAATTTCCCACTAAGTGTAAAAAACGTCTGGACTATAATTGCTGAAAGCATGTTTTTTCTAGAAAAGGAAGCATACAAAATAATTTTACACGTTTATTACGGGTTCAAATTTTGAAATTTTGAAAAGAAAATCAGATAACCACCATGAACGTTTTAATTTTAACATGATGATCGGCGTGCAAGAGGTGTTCTACTCCTTAACACTTGGTGTTCAAGTTTGGTGCATTTTTTTATCCCGTCATGCATCAAAACGGAAGTTGCGACATTTTTCTTGTAAACGCACGCTGAAGTCGTGATCGTGCGAAAGCAAGACCAGAAAGGGTCAGTTTTCTCTCCAAAATAGTAAAAGGTGTTAAATTTTGAAGCATCTGTATTATTAACCTTTGAAATTATTTGTATAGTACTTTGGAGTAGCTAAAATGCGTGAAGAATCCTTATTTTCTTTCAGTGGCTGGTAGACCATACACTAGCTGTGAATACGCAGCGGTGTTTTGGGCCATGGCGTATCGATCGCACTCGGGTCAAGGGTCATCACCACAGAACTGTAGCGATGACCCTTGACCCGAGCGCGATCGATATGACACATTACCGCTGCGTAATCACAGCTAACACATGTCTTTTAGTAATCACAATTGCATGTAAAACATTAGTTAAACATCGCAGAGTTTATACTATTGTTTCAGCATATGAGAGCTGGCTTATTTTATTTTTCATCAGTTGATGACAAGAAGAAGCCAATATTTTGTAACAGTATCGAAAAGAGGCACTGTATACTAAAGTCACCCCTTTTCCTTAACCTTAAAGGCCATATTACCTATTGTTGCATTATTTTCAGGATGTAAAAAAGTTGGATTTAACTGAAAATCGAAGAATTGTTGTACAGATAATGAAGAGTTGTACAGATGATGAAGAAGATGAGTGTACAGGTAGCTGTCTGGAAACAAGCTTGAGAACCTCAGTTCATATCTAATGTAGATTTAAATTTTCGAGGGGTTAGTAACTGAATTTTGATAAGTTTCTGTATTTTTGTTCTGAATTTATCGAAGTTTTGGTGGAACGCTATGATCAACTAAATGTTACTGGAGAATAAGCTTTCAAATACGTGTAGTATTCCTTATCAGATGCAAGGGTGGAATGAACAATTAAAGCAGAGAGCGACAGAAAATTCAGAGTGAAAAATGTACACTCTGAATTTCTGAATTTTCTGAAATTTTCACTCTAAATGTTTTGTCGCTTTATGCTACTATTCTTCATTCCACCCTTGCATCCTGATGAAGAAGACTTCACGTCTTTGAAGGCTTATGCTCCAGTAACATTTAGTTGACCATAGCCTACTACCAAATCTTAGATTATTTTGTATTATAGATCAACACGTCTTTTGTTCTCGATTTGTTACTGTTTTTTAGCTTTGCTGTTAGCGACGCAGAGCTTATCTAATAGGTGAATGTGTGGCATCGTCCTCAAATTTTTACATCCCAAGCTTTTTCTTCAAAACGGCCAGTACGGTTCCTTTGTATTTGGAGTACAGTTTCCCAGGGATTACCCCAAGTTTCCCAGGGATTACCCCAATCATGTAAGTTCAAGTTAGGATGAAATACGCAAATATGTATTTTTGAGGCTAATTTTGCTATTTCCTGGCAAAAATCTTCTTCTCCTTTACTGGTGGTTCGACGTCTTCTATATTTGGTAAACATGTCCCTTAGAATGACCTTCGTCAAATTTGTACTAGTTGTGATGAAATATTCAAATGTTTATTTTTCTTGGCAATTCTTGTCGTTTTTGGTCAAAAAATCTTTAAAAATCTTCTTCAAAATTGCTAATTGAACAGCTTTGATATTTAGTCTCTGCGGATAGCTTTTTCAGATTGTTCAAATTATGCAGAAATATGCAAATTTGTATTTTTGAGATATAAAAGACATTTCAGACATTTTTAAGACATAAAAAATAATCAGAATGTGATATATTCAGGTTATGATGAAATCTGCAATTTTTTATTTTTGGGGCAATTTTTACCATTTTCGGTCAAAAAGTTTGAATCTTAAAAATTACCAGTCTGATAGCTTTAATATTTGCTACACATGTTCTTTGGGATGATCTTAATTTGATATGTCGAATTCATAGTGAAATCTTCAATCGTGTATTTTTTGCAGCTATTTCCCCATTTTGGTGAGGTTATCCTGAATTGAGCTCTCAGAGATCCTATACATAACACTGTGAGCTCTTTCGACATCTAAGTCGCTTGTTGTGTTGCTACATTGGTATTGAAATGGCTAGCATTTAGGTTGTTGCCAGACTGCAGTTTTCTTTTAAAAGTGAATTTTAGTATGGACTGAAATTTTCAGGCTCAACAGCAAATGCTTATTGACACACACAACAAACTTATGAAATGAAGTCAAAATTAGTTAATGTCTTTTTAATTTCTAAGAAGAAGAGTTTTGAAATGTCACCGATTTATTTCAGGGTTTATTTAAAGATACTACAAACAAACAAACCTTTTCGTTCATGAAGGACTTTGTTGGACAAGGAAATAGGTTTGACACTGCCAAGGACCCCTTTACTCACTTTCTGCATGTTGTGACACTTTAGCAACTTGACACGTTGTGTTTACTGTTGTGTGGACAACTATGTACCATATGCATCAGAGAAACCTTGCCTAACTTTTTTCCAAGCTCGATAGGAAGGTGTTAAGGGACCGTTCAGTTTTTACGGCCGGGGAGGGCCGGCAAAGTCCGGGGGGGTCATCGTAATTTTGGAATCCGCGAAAAGGGGGGGGGTCATCGCTTTTTCACTGGTAGAAAAGGGGGGTCACCACATTTTCAAAAATATAATACCTACAATAAAGTTCAATTTATGCCATGGCCATGGTCGACCCTCTTTACCGGCGGGCCGCCTTCGGCGGCCCACTACAATAAATTGACCTTGTGTAATGGCCCCTGACCCTAGCTCTTAACGGGCAGATGCTTTTGGTGGCTCACTCCATTTAGATTTACTTCATGCAATGGCCATGATCGACCCTCTTTATCGGCGGCCGCCTTTGGCGGCCCACTACAATAAATTGACTTAATATAATGGCCCATGACCCTCTTAACACGCGCCCCCTTTGGCGGCCAATTCCAATACAGTTTACTTTACGTAATGGCCCATGACACTCTTTAAAAGCTAGAATAAAGTTGACTTTATGTAATGGTCCATGACATTATTAACCGGAGGGCTGCCTTCTGCGAACCTCTCCAATAAAGTTCACTTTATACAATGTCCACGGACATAAGTTGTCTTTGGAAATGAAGTTAAAAATTGCCTTACAGTTGTCCTAACAGACGTTTGCATGGTTGTGACTTGGAAGTTTGTGCACTGGCCTCTCTGCTACACGAATAAAGTGTGCCGCGTACCGGAGTTCAAATACAAACCATATGGGTAAATTTGCCATATGGGTTTTATGGGTTTCGGTTATTTTTCAGCCGGGGGGGGGTCATCATTTTTTTTTGTGTTACAAAGGGGGTGGGTTCATCTTTTTTTCACGAAAAATGCAGGGGGGTCTACATTTTTTTGAATTTTTTGTGTATTTTAGAATAAAATAATTTTACTGAATATCAGTGGTCCGTTTTGTTATTTCCAGGCTTGAACACCCCCTGAACGCCCATAATTAAAGATGATCAACAAGTGTATATCATGTGTTCAATCCTTTAACACACTTATCGTTGAACGGCGTCCATGCGTTCAAAAAGTGTTACAGCCCTTTGAACGCGTAAATGCGTTCAATTTTTTGAACACATTTCATGTGCAACGCGTGTTCAGATATGGAACACCATGGTGTTCAATATAATGTCTGATGAACACATAGTGTTCAAAATCTGCACACGTGTGTTCAAACATTGAACGTTGGTTGAACACGTAGTGTTAAATTTCTGAACGTCTGGACGCGTTCAAAAAGTGTTACAAAAAGGCGTTTAATTGGTGTTCTATCCTTGAACACTTAACTTTACAGTGTGGTGCTTTTGCCTTGCTTGATCAGCTGGTAACTCAGCTGCCGAGGAGAGCCAGGCGACATGGGGCAAGTCTAAGACAAAGCTTTAAAAAATGTGTTCCTGTTCGTGGCATGAATTTTACGGTATTCACAGCAATTAGTGACCAAGGCAAATTTCCTATAAGCGGATATTTTTTTTTGTTAGCGGTATTTGACTTCAGGCAAACCACTATCATCAGCGCAGCAAAGACTGCCATGCGATGCGAGTGACCGGAAGACAAGGTGCACTGTAAAGTTAAGTGTTAAAGGATAGAACACCAATTAAACGCCTTTTTGTAACACCTTTTGAACACCTCTAGACGTTCAGAAATTTAACACTACGTGTTCAACCAACGTTCAATTTTTGAACACACGTTTGCAGATTTTTAACGCTACGTGTTCATCAGACAATATATTGAACGCCATGTGTTCCATATCTGAACACACGTTGCACAGGAAATGTGTTCAAAAAATTGAACGCTTTTACGCGTTCAAAGGGCTGTAACACTTTTTGAACGCATGGACTCCGTTCAACGATAAGTGTGTTAAAGGCTAGAACACATGATGCGCGCTTGTTGAACACGCTTAATTTTGGGCGTTCACGGGTGTTCAAGCCTTGAAATAACATTACAGACCACTAATATCCAGTAAAATTATTTATTCTAAAAATACACGAAACATTTTAGAATGAAATACAATAATTTACTGTAAATGGGCTAATAAACATCGCAACTTTGTATGTAAAGTTTGTCAGAGGAAAAAACCAACAGTGTTAACACCTTCCTATCAAAACATAAGCAATAAAAATCACCATATTGTGGATTACGTTTTATGTTCATACTTGTTTAAAATGTACAAAAATCATCTGAAAAAGCTCAAAATTTGGCATACTTATTGTGTTGAAAAGTGCATACCCCATTTTTGTAAGATGGTTTCTTAAAGACATTTCCTCTTGTATAGACAATTGTAAATTTTGAAGAAAAAAGGAGTTAGTCAAGGCTTCTCTAGAGCACATGGTATATATGGTATATCCACACTAAAGTAAACACAACATGTTAAGTTGTCAAAGTGTCACAGTAAGGCACAACATGCAGAAAGTGGGGAAAGTGGGTCCTTGGCAGGGTAAAACCTATTTCCTTGTCCAACAAAGTCCTTCATAAACAAAAAGGTTTGTTTGTTTGTAATATCTTTAAATAAACCCTGAAATAAATTGGTGACATTTCAAAAATATACTTCTCAGAAATTTAAAACACATTCGTAAAACCTTTCGAATTCTGGTGTACCCTGCTATTAATTTTTATACATTTTTTTTACCAAAAATGGTAAAAATCACCCTTAAAATGAAAAAAATGTACATTTCATCATAACTTGAATATATCAAATTCTGGTAATCCCTTATGTCTTAAAAATATGTGAAATGTCTTTAATGTCCTAAAAATACAAAGTTGCAAATTTCTGCATAATTTGAACAATCTGAAAAGACTATTAGTAGAGATCTATGTCTCAAATATCAAAGCTGTCCGATTAGCAGTTTTGAAAAAGATTTTTTAAAGATTTTTTTGACCAAAAATGACAAAACTTGCCATGAAATATAAAAAATTGAATATTTCATCACAACTAGCACAAATTTGACTAAGGTCATTTTTAGGGACATGTTTACCAAATATTGAAGACGTGAGTAAAAGAGAAGAAGATTTTTGCCAAAAATAGCAAAATTTGGCTCAGAAATAAATTTGCATATTTCAGCATAATTTGAACATATCTGATTAGGGTAATCCCTTGGGACCTGTAATCCAAATATGAAAGGATTCGTACAGGCTGTTTTGAAGAAAAACCTCTGGATGTACAAATTTGAGGATAATGCTACACATCCACCTATTTAACTGACAGCAAAGCTAAAACCAGCTGCTAAGTACAAGAGACGTGTTGAGCTACAATACAAAATAATCTACGGTTTGGTAGCAGGCTATGATCAACTAAATGTTACAAGGGCATAAGCTTTCAAAGATCATAGCATGCTACCAAAGCTTAGATTAATTCAGAACAAAATACAGAAATTTATCAAAATTCAGTTACTGACCCTTGGAAGTTCAAATGTACATTACAGATGAACTGAGGTTCTCACACTTGTTTCCAGACAGCTACCTGTACACTCATCTTCTTCATTATCTGTATCACCAGCTTCTGTAACAACTCTTCAATTTTCAGTTAAATCAACTTTTTACATCCTGAAAAATGCAACAATAGGTAATATGGCGAGATGAAACTTTAAATGAAAGACAAGGACTGATTAGGTTAAGGAAAAGGGGAGACTTTCATATACAGTGCCTCTCTTCAATACTGTTACAAAATATTTGCTGCTTCTTGTCATCAACTGATTAAAATAAAAAGCCAAACTCTCATATGCTGAAACAATACAATGTATACTCTACGATGTTTACCTGATGTTTTACATGCGATTGTGTCTACTAAAAGACATGTGTTAGCTGTGATTACGCAGCAGCACTATGCAAGGCGTATCGATCGCGCTCAGGTCAAGGGTTATCGCTACAGTTGTGTTGCGATGACCCTTGACCCGAGTGAGATCGATCGATAGGCCATGGCCAAAAGTACCACTGCGTATTCACAGCCAGTTGTTGGTATACCAGCCACTGAAAGAAAAAAAGGTTTCTTCACGTAGTTAAGCTATTTCAAGGTACAATACAATTAATTTCAAAGGACGATAATATAGATGCTTCAAAAATCTAATAGCTTTCACTATTTTGGAGAGGAAACTTACCCTTTCTGGTCTTGCTTCCGCACGATCACGACTTCAGGGTGCGCTTACAAGAAAAATGTCGCAACTTCCGTTTTGATGCATCATGGGATAGGAAAAGACACCAAACTTGAACACCAAGTGTTTAGAAGTAGAACGCCTCTTGCACGCCAATGTTAAAATTAAAACGTTCATGGTGGTTTTCTGATTTTCTTTTCTAATTTTTAAACTTTCAACCCGTAATAAACGTGTAAAATTATTTTGTATACTTCCTTTTTTAGAAAAAACATGCTTTCAGCAATTGCAGGCCGGAAATATTTTTCACTTAGTGTGAAATTCGTTACACCAAAATCCGTGTACGTTTACCGGACAGTGAAGCAATAGTAAATTTAATATAGCCATTGTAAAGTAAAAAAACACAAAAGACTGTTAATTGTTTCACAGTATTGTAAAATTTCTATGATGCTGAGTTTTTGAACACTTGAAGGAGATCGTTGTTAACACATATAGTGTTCAGGTTTAGAACATCATTGTTGATATTATGAACACTAGTGTTAACAATATGAACACCAGCCGTTCAAATTTGAACACCGACATGTACATTTTGAACGCGTAAAGAGGCGTCTAGCGTCCGCTATTTTTACAGTGTGCCACTGCTGCTATTTGAAGTCACGGTCATTCCTATCCATGTACTCACTTTTGGTTCGAAATACCATTCAACTGTAACAGATAATTAAATGAGGCCCAGAGAACTCACCCGTTCAATAACATTCTCACAGATTTTGTGTGTCAAGAGGTAACCAACGATCGATAGTACTCGGTGGTGCCACGATGTCATCGATGTTCATTCGCACCTTTGGAGGCGATGTTTCGATCATCTGGATTATGTATGCCATGTTTGAAAAAACACAGAATGGCAGAATAATTCCCTAAATAAAAGTCTACGAAGATGCAGGTTTATGATAAAGTTTTGCTCACCATAAAATCAAAGAAAATGTATTTCTCTGCTTGCCTAGTGACAACCGATTTTCCTTTTGGATTTAGAAAGAGTATGGCTGAATGATTACTTGAGGAAAGTTTGAGCAAATTTTAAGTCTTTCAATTTAGAGGCGCGTACTACCATAAGAGGGTGTTGCACCCTACATAGTGTATTTTGCTCGAAAATCAGTATTTTTTTAATATATTCATGAACCTTTAATTCATTTGTTAACAAAAGATTAAAATATTGGTTGGCCTTACCTTTTAGCTTGTCAAGCAGTCGTAATTTGAGTGATAGAAAAGTGTTAATTTATGCAAATGTATGCGAATCATCCGATTTTATGGCTTCTCTTTTCTCCCAATTTTCAAGATTTCTGAGTTTGTGGGGGTCAAATTTTCTGAAATTTTCACATTATGTTCTTTAAATATAACTAAGCGACTATTTATTTGCCAATAAAATTCTTATCATTTGAATAACAGCCATTTTAATTTCGCTAATCATGGTTCTAATCACTTTTTTGAATGTCAGTTTTCAACCCTTGCCATGTTGGAATGAGGATAAATAATGCAAAATAAAATAGTCGCTTTTTCTACATATGCTCTTCTTTTAAGTGAAATATAACATTTCAGAAATACCGTCAAGTTTTTAATTTTTATCATTATTTCCAAAATTGAGGTTTTCCCAAGAAATATGCACCCACTTCATCCTTCGAGTAAACCATACTACCGTACTGAACTTCAGATTTTCTTGTTTTTGAAAATATAGTGTAACATGTATGAGCGGGTTTCCTTGCCATCTTTGATGAGAAATATAACTTTGAAAAAAAACTGTGTTGGAAACATGTATCTCCACCTTAAAGAGAAGTAAACGATGAAGTATACCTTTTGGGCAGTCTACAACCCGGGCCTGTTAGTACGGACTGTATTCTCTAGCACTTCCTCCATAATTCTGTATAACATATACTTTATCATCTATATCTATCATTTGGAAACTATGTCTAATCCTATATGCTATCTGTTAACTGTTACTGCATTTGCTTGTCTATCATTTAATCAGAGAATATTATAAGACAGTTTCGTATTTTAAAAGTGTTGCACCATTTGTCATTTTAGGACAACATCGTTCAATCACGTCATATTTTCGATCTCGACTATAGCTACTTAATCGCCTGCGCTGGCTTTTTCTTTCTATAAATCACAATGACAATTAAATTAACCGAAGACGTAAATTGACTAAATATCGAGTTCACAACAGCTATTCAGTGTGTCGTACTTTTTACAGTCTATAAGAGGCTATATCTTTATCTGCGATACTGTATAAAAAGGAACGGTCCAAAATTTTTTGAAGGGCTAAGCACAAATTTATGAGCCTTAGAGTAGGTTGTTTTTTGGCGAGTATGGAATTAACGGTTGTAAATCTATATCGTTGTTTTTATTATAGTAGCTAAATGACACAGGTTATACGATGTCATTTGATAAGCCCTTCAGCTGTATTTTCCAGCGTTATTAATGCTGTGGCAACGATAACCTCTGTGTGCATCGATGACATGGACTGAAACGCAAATATCTGAATGTTTTTTTCACAATGTATAAATTGCAGGCCACGATGCTGTTTGCTGAAAGAAGTCTTTATAAGCTGCTCCTTGCAGTTAGACATTTTCATCGTACAGATATGCGTGAAGTGTTTCTGCGATAGTGGAATTGGTTGCGCGCGAGTATCGAATAAACAAGTTTGTCAGCGGCGGATTAGGGGATAAATACAATTAATATGACAGATTGAATAATTGGGCCTACCTAGGCTGTTGTATTCACGCAAAATTCGAAGTCGAAGTCAAGTAAACATTTTTGTACTCTTGCACAAGTACCTTTTTCAACTTGGAACGGTATAAGGAGAAAAGGGGAGCTATGGGGCAAAGCCATTCGGTATGGGAAGCCGTAGGGAAAATTTAATGGGGGGAGTTTGGCACTAGAGTTTTCACTTGTGAGTTGGCACAGGCGCTACGGTAAAACGCATAGGGGACGATATGTGCTGTCATCTTTCGAATCTGTGAAAGTGACAGACATTCACCACAGCCAAACCAAGTCGAAGAAAATACAATTTTCTGTGACAACCTTAAGCTGCTATTATATTTTGGTACAACAATGACTTGTCAAACATATTAGTCGGGTCGAAGGTAGCGTTCCCATGCATCCCATGGACACATTTTACCTACATTTTTGTAATCCTTAGGGTCTATATGTTAATGAATTTTGATGTTCCAAAAATCAAATATTGTCCCGTGGGGTTCATTTGGCGCCATCTTGGCCGCCATCTTGGATTTCAACAATGTGGTAGGGGTCACATATTTACCGCTCGATGGAAACAAAAACAATAAGATACTATAAACTTACACTTTTATAAAGCCAACATCAGTGCCATTTCATTGATATATAACTTCATACGGATAAATTAATATTCGAACGTCGATTAGACTTTATATCGACCATTAACCGTAAATCGTAACATTTGCTAAATTTCACACCCAATAATTAAGTTGCCATTCTGCCAAACAATTTTTCATAAGGAATTTATTATATTTTTTTGAAGAACGCAGTGCAATAAACAAGAAAAACAACATTAAACGTATGTGTCTTAAGATTTAGTGGGTGCATAAGCTTGTTTCTAAATACGTGGTATGCAATATATCCGTGTGTAATGTAAGGAGTAGGGGTAATGTTTCCCTTTCTGTTTCGAATCATGAATGATCAAACAAACAAAAATATTACATTGTTTGAAAGTGCTGAATCAGGCCTTTGTAAACATATAGTTTTATGGGGAAAAGTCGCATATTTTAAAGTTATAAAGCTTAAGCCTTTCAGTTTGCGTCAATTTTAAGTGATTTTTTAAACAAAATTGTAATATAAGGTGTAGGGATAATGTTTCTCTTTCTGCCTCGAGTAATGAATCGTGAAACCATATAAATGTTATACTGTTTGAAAGCTCTGAAAAAGGCCAAAATGGCGCCAAATAATCCCCATGGGACAATATTTGATTTTGGGAACATCAAAATTCATTAAATATAGACCCTAAGGATTACAAAATGTAGGTTAAAAAATATATCCATGGGTGTATGGGAACCCTACCGTTCGACTAGACTATATTGAAAGATGTGTGTTTGTTCCAAACATGAAAAGTAGTTCCATTAAGCGTCCTCATTGAGGAACTTTACTCGTGGAGGAGATGATATTTTCACCTTTAAAAGTGTTTTGAAAAATGAATATCGTCTTTTTTCCATCAGAGAACTGAAAACTTCAACAACAATGTTGCTTCTAAAGCTCCTAAGTCATGCTGCTATGCTGGATCTGATAGTTTGAATTTCAGAGTTTGGGCAGCAGTTCTCCAAAAAAATGATGGCTACAGTTATGTCTCTTCGGTAGTAATAGTGTAGTCTGTAAAGCAAAATATATCCAAACGTAATGTCTTTGCAGTGCACTGAAACGCTAGTTTTCCATAAGCTGACAGTAACATTGGACTGATCATAATGCGACTCAAGTGTTGTATTTATGCCAGAATTACAGGGTCAATGATATTATTTCCTTTCATTGTATCATTAATTTGGAGCTGTTCAGGAAGCTATTTATGTGATTCTGCTTATCACAAATACACCCTGAAGTGTTGGATTTTGGAGTTGTATTCTCACACTTTCCCTGGACATGAATTATAATTACTTCTATTCTGTGAGTTTTTGGTAAATACAAGAAATTGTACCTTATGACCACAAATAATTTCAAACTGGAGTTAAGGTAGCCCACTTGAGTTAACAACACAATAAAAAATATTTCAAAAATTTATACTCATGTCATTGTAAACTTGTCATTGTTTTGCCATAGGTAAATGAACGGATTGGCATGTCTCCAGGAAGTATTGTGTGGCACGTGCGTCCTATCTGGATAATCAAGAAAGAAAGAGACGGATGAAGAGCCAGACCCGGTGTGCCGAAAAACGTCGTATCGAGCTGAAGGCAAACAAATATTTACGACAGAGTGTCCAAGAACTCCGTGAAGGTGACACATACACAACACGCATTGACCTTGTTCAAAGTAATTACTTGTTTAATCTAGTCCTTGTTTATAATTAATTTGAATGAAAGTTTGATTCAGATAGATGTAGATGAATGATTTTAGAATCAATGTAAAGTGACTCTAAGTTGCTAATAGTTGAATGCTTTTATTGGTATGGCTCCCTGCATATACTGATTTACCTTTCAATTCAATGGCATAAAACTGATAAAACATGTGCATGAAGGTCTATAGTAGTTTGACATTCATTGATGTGGTAATATTGTAAATGAACACACAAAAACCTAATGCTTACAGTATGACAAGTACCAGTTCATCTGCAAGTGTGCACATAGTCATTGACTGACCTGATGTACTCTATCATTTGCTGAATGGCAATTTTGTTATTTGCATAATTGTAGAACTAGTTACTCAGTTCATGTCTGCTTAAAGTTTGTGATTTGCCAAATACCTAAAACATTTAGCCATGGACAATGGGTTGTATTGTTTTGTGTATATCCTGTTTCATTAAAAGTAAAAACTGAATCATTCATTCCCATATATTTATCTGTATCTGCTTCTATTTGTTTATTCATAAACCCAAGATATACGGAGTTAAATTCCCCTCAAGAGAACCTGTTCCGCGACCAATGGAATTGACTGATCAACCTGTAGTGTATTTTGACCTGGAGACTACTGGATTAGGTAGGTGTTGTTGTTATCAATGTGATAATACATGTTGTTTAAACTAATCTGATATTACAATCATCTCAATACTTCATCTTAATACCTTTAGAGGCTACGAATGGCTATTGACCTGTACACACAGATCAATCATTAAACTGAAGCAAATTTCTACTGTAAACAGAACAACTTCATCCATGCTTCAAATTTCTGACAGCATTGTTTTAATGATCATGACTCGCTTATCAAAATCACAATGGTTACAGACAATAGGTTACAGACAATAGGCAGATGACATTTATGTTCATACCAACAAGCCAACTCAATGCCTCAAGTGTCCGTTTCAGTTTATTACTTATCTCCAGGGCAAAGTCTGACTCAGAAAATAAAATTTTCTTTGAGATGTACTGTAATAAAAGAAAACATAAACAAATTATCTTGCCATTTGTCATAAGTTTTTTTTTCTTTTTCAGCAAGAACATCACTAATAACACAGCTTGCAGCGATTGGACCAAAAGGGTGTCTGAATGTGTATGTGATACCTAAGATTCCAATAAGTGAACCAGCATCAAGAGTGACCGCAATGAAAAATGAAATCCTAACACAGAATGGAAACCTGTCGGTGCAGTACCTGTAAAACAAGCATTGTTGACATTGTGTGACTTTTTTGGACCTTGTATTCTAGTTGGACATAATTTCAAGTAATTTGATTGTAGAGTTTTATATAATGCTGCTGTAGCAACAGATATGGTTGATCAATTGTCTTCACACATTGCTGGCTTTGTAATTTGTATAAAGTCTTTAAAAGGTATATCCCGATTGTGAAAAGTACTCACAATTTGCCCTCGTTTCAAAATTTGTAGGAGAAAGTTACAGTGCACATGATGCTTTAACAGATGTGAAAGCTTTGAAAAAACTTATTGAAAAGGTGCAGCCATCTTTTGATGAGTTTACATTTACATGGGAGTTTGTCAAGGAGTCTTTAGAGCATGCAAAGGTAACAAGCCTAAACATGCAAACCTTGCATCCTCTTGTACTCAAAGGGTGTATAAGTAAATGTATGTGTAAGAAATTGCAATCAGTTGCCTTGCTATGGGCCATTTAGAGCTTGCATTCCATAGGAAAGGTGAAGAAGGCATTGGATCGTTGTTGAAAATGAAAAATCAAAATAGAAAGAAAGGGTGAAAAATCCAAAAAAGTTATCAATAATATTTGTAATTTTTTTCTCACAGAATCAATGCTGTATGTCAAGCATCGTAACTTTGAAATTTATGGAAAACTCCATGCTGACTTGTGTTAGATATTTGAGAACTTTAAATGTTAAAGTTCTCCTGACATTACAAACCCATCTCAATTGCATTAGCAAACTTAAGTATAAGTAATAGGTGAAATAAATTCATTACTGTTGAAAACTGTATTGTTGACCCTAGAATAAACACTATTTCACCCAATCACAGCGATTTGAAAGAACCCGCCAAAAGACCTGAAGTGCTCTTTTGGAGATCTTACAAATACGGAAGTGACGCAAATACAAACACAGTAATGCTGAGCCTAGCTGTACACGTCCATAGAATTTGGAAGATTATCTTGTACAAAAAGTTCTGACATGCCAAATTGCTGTGTCAAAGTAGAGTGCTCAACGTTTTCAAGTGATTGTGTTTCGTTACTTAAGTTTTCAAAGACCAGGATTATTTGAAATTTGGCTTATGCTGTGCCTGAGGCAGAACTTGACACCCACCCAGTACCCGCAACTTGTGTTTTGCATGCAGTGATCATGCATTTGAGGCTGCTTCTTCCAAATCTGCACCAGGTCTGAAACAGTGAGAGCTATAGTACTAGGATTCAAATACTTCCTACCATTCTCACGGTTAGAAATTTGCCTTGCGAGGCAAAACACAAAACACGGTGAATATTTTTGCAAAACTTCGCAAAATGAAAAACACGAAAAATCACCCATACACAAGAATGGCTGTGCAAGTTGCCTCAAGTGAAATTTTGCTCATATACTGAGCTACTTTCTCTTGCAAGTAGCAGACTTATAGGGTGTCATTTGCTGTCAATCTATGGTATTTACTTAGAAGTTATTACTGTCTCACTTTTTTCCTCAGCTGGTTTGGAAATGTCACTCATGTCAACACTCTGTTCACTAACGTAGTCATACCTGTATTCCAATTACAAATTTTTCTTATAACTTCAAATAATTTTACACCTTTGAATATCTATTTGCGTATAAACCAGTCATTCGGAGGTCATTTACAGGTCATGCAGAGCTGTTGAGACAATACTGAAATATTTTGTAGAATATTTATTGCACATACTACGCTTGGTATTATGGCATCTAACTATGCCTTACTAAACAATGTATTGTACCTTGAAATACTTTTAGTGTGTATGCACAGTTGGTTTGGTGTTGGTGATTCATTCTTCATCTTTTAATCACTCCGGAGCAAATAAAGCAATACAGCATTATATTTATAAAATATTGATATAAATATTTATTATATAATATTGATTATATAAGAAGATATCATACTATGATGTAAATATATATGAAGTAAGCAATAAAGCAACGTTATCAATCAGTCAAACCCTGCTTATGCACTTTTTTCTACACTTGTGTAAAGGACACCTGTAACTCAACAAATAACACTTGAAATCGCCTCAATATTTGTTGATATAACCATCGCAACAACATATGCAAAAATCAGAAAAAATGACAAAATTCTCTGATAATTTTTGAGCATGTACTTTGCCAAACCCATTTTTCCCTCTTGTTTTTGTTGACATAATTGATCGAAAAAACAATATATTAAAAATACCGTCAATGACGCTGTACCTTCTCTAATGTGTGGCCAGGTCAGGTAATTGGTTGTTGGCATGGAGTTGTTGGTAAATAGTTGATGATGTAGGGGCATGAGGTGGGATATGGACCCAAAGAACCCAAAAGATGATTAAATACATCAATCAAAAAAATTCTAAGCTACAGTATAAAACTGCCTAAAGATAGTTCAATGTGGAAAAAAGTTAAATAATTCAGAAATAAGAATTCACAGTCCAAAATAGTAATGACGTACTTCCTTACTGACCTGAGTGCATGTGAAATACACAACCTGGCATCTGTAAATTAAATGTATACCAAGTGATCATTTTAAGTCACTTTTAACTGTTTTTAATGGATTTTCCAAAGAGTCCTGTGAAAATGATGAAAAACGCTTATCTGGTCTTGTGTTTGTATAAACCTCATGGCTGATAATTGTCATAGTATTGAAAAAAAATACTGTCAAGGACAGTGTGCTCACATTCGCTTTGAATTGGTCCATTCGAGAAATATTTAAACCAGGAAAAACAAAATGACAAAAGCAAATAAGGTCTCCAACTTAGGTACTTGAGGTCATCTTTAGGAACATGCATATCAACTTCTATAGCAATGGGACAAGCAGATCCTAAATACATAAGCAAATGTCACAACAAAAAATATACAGAGAAGGTTTGTTAAAAAGAAAAGGTGGGAGTGGGTAAAAAATGTACAAGGGATCTGGTAAAAAAGTAATGCTACCTCATCAATCTTCTAGACCCTACCCCCTCCTGAATATCAAATGTTCCATCCCTTGGTATTACATAACGCCAGATGACAGGAAATATATTTACAACCTTGGGAGTTTTTAATTAATGCCATGAGTGTTATCATTCTAATGTAAACAGCACTTAAGTTAGTTACAGATAGTGAAATGCCTTCCACTGTGGGTGGTGATTACAACATCTGGAATTATCTTGGATCCAAATTTCTCATCAGTTCTTGTATGTCTTACATAGAAAAGTTGCAAAAATTGGTCCGCAATGAAAAAATTCACCTCAGCTTTGTTTTCTGGATCAATTTTCCTACAAATTGATACCAAATATGACAAAATTATGTTCACAGCCTTCGAAACTGTCTCACAACATATCCAGGGTTGGTGTAGGTCATTTAAGGTCACAAACTGAGAAAATTACCTAAAATATACAAATTTGGGGGTTTCCCAACACTTTGAGCAGAAAATTTATCTAGTAACATCCCTCGGGACTTTATACCAAATTACAAACTATCAAACAACTAATTTTGAGAACAAGTTTTCTTGACCAAAAATGACAATATTGTCTTAAAAATACAATTTTGTATATTTCAGGACAATTTCCACATATCTAACTATTGTCATATCCTGTACGTCTGTGTACCAAATATAAAGCTGTCTGTCCAGGGGTTTTAAAAAGAAAATACTGTTTAAGATTTTTTGACCAAAAATGACAAAATTGCTCCAAAATAGTAATTTTCCAAATTTTGTCATAATTTCAACAAATTAGAAGAGTAACACCCTCGCAAAGATCCAACCCAAATTTGAGAGTGATTGGACTGGCGGTTTCAGAGAAGAATAATTTTTACTGAAAATGAGAAAAATCACCAAAAAATTCAGCAAAAATACAAAATTAAGGATATCTTCACAATATTCATAAAACTGTATAAGGTTTACCTGAGGTACTTGCACACAAATTTTCAAAGCAATCAAAACAGCGGTTCTCGAGATATTAATTCTTGACCATTTTCACATTTTGTAAGCTCATTTGCATAATTTTGGCAATGCAGACTTCATTTGAACAAAATCCCATCTATAGCCCAGGATGCATCCACACACCAAATACCAAGCTGAAACGTGCAGCGGTTTGCGTGTTTTTGATGTTGACGGACATACTGTACGTACATACATACATACATACATACATACATACATACATACATACATACATACATACATACATACATACATACATACATACATACATACATACATACATACATACATACATACATACATACATACATACATACATACATACAGACGCCATCGACTTCAGCCTATACGATAAACTCACATTGGTATAACCAAATGTGAGCTAAAAATTGAAAGTGAAGAAATTACTGTTTTTAATAGGCATATTTTCCTTGAAATACATGACCGTGTAAAGAATATATGCTAAAAGTGTTTAAGAGTAAATTTCTTTTCAAAAAATAATTTAATCTGTGACCAAAGGATTTTTATTCTTTGAGTTTACAAATTCAAACATTGCAATTTGTTCAATCATCTTGTGCAGTGCAAAATTTATAAAATGACTGAAAAAAAAATTGGCAGAATGACAGTCTTTGTGATGTAAAATTATGGGTTGACATCACGATAACTTTTAATCTGTTTGAAGTACCAATATATTATAATTAAACAAAGAAAAGTTCATGCTGAAACGGTAAAATATATTGTCAGCAATGTAGTGTTAATTTTGACTTTACATCAAAATATGCCTTTGCTGGATACCAAATATATAGGGCGAAATATTAAAATCAGCCATGTTCAGCAAAATCCACACAACAGCATTGATCCTTTTCTAATTTCATTTGATTTGCTTATGTTATCCTTGTATGACAGTCAGTACAATATGGAACTTGAACACAACACAGTGAATAAGTATGCTGTAAATGAAATGGTGTGGCTGCATCCACATGCAGCAATAGGAGTGCCTTTGTCTCTCACCCCTCATTTCCAACCTGTCCCATCCCTGAAAAAATAGTTTGGTCTTATATTTATAATGTTAATAATTTCTGTATTTGTTAAAATGTGCGCATCTCAAAAACTTTTGATCATAAACATTTTCATTGTTTTTTATAGCTGACCAGTCAGTTAACCTGTTTATATTGAATATTTGCGCATTTTACCGCAGTATTTGACATTTTCTGAATACCTTCTTATTCAGTTTGTCATTTTCTAAAAGTTTAAATGCTCTATTGTGTGGTCAAGCTTTCCACAAGCATTAAATGTGGTACTTCATATAGGAGGGTCTGCCTCTAGAGGGCGGGCATCATGAATAGTGTTTGTTGGTTAATTCTTCCACGTAAACTTCTGATTGTACTGTAAACATTGAACATGGCCGACGTCCGATTTTCCTGTCTAAAACTTTCACTCATTTTCGTTCATATGACTCTGAAACTCCAGGAAACGATTGGGAAGAAAGGGTTATCTTGAAATATTGAGGTACTCGCCGATATTTTGCAAAATTAAATGAGAAAAAATGCAAGGAAAATGCCGACAGGTTTACACAATGACAGTTTTCAGACTCGGAGGCATATGATCATCTCTGCAGATTATGCAACAGGCCAAGATCACGTGAGGCCATGAGGGGATATCCACGCAACTCAGTACCAAACACTAGCGCTCACAGAGTGAGCAAACACAAAGTGAGTACCCCTAACGTCAGCTCAGTAGTCTGTAATAGATTTTAGTCAACTAAGAAACCTTGGAGAAAGGCTTAACACTGTGGCTATGCCGCTAAGTCCCTTTTGATTTTTGTCATAGCTCAAAATCGTTCTCCCACACCTCAACCTGAGCCATGAACACCCCCACCAGTTTATGATATGACCCATCACAATGGCATGATGTCAACGGATCTTGACAGACGGAAGTCTTGACAGACGGAAGTACTTGACAGCAGCATACTGGTTTTCAACTCTAATACCTTCTCTGTCTATAAATAGACACGAGAAGGTAAAAAATCAGAAAAATAACAATATTCCCTTACAGGTTTTGAGCATGTTCCTTGCTGAAATTATCAAAATATGAAAAAGGCCCCTATTTAGAAGTTGAAAAAACATGGGGTAGGGATATTTAAAACCCCAAACTCAAAAGTAGCACGGGAACCCCCTTTTCCTGTTGATTTTTGTTGACATAATTGTTCAGAGCATAACATATGAAAGAACCAGAAAAATGACAACATTCCGTGACAGGTTTTGAGCATGTTCCTTTGCTGAAAGTGTCAAAATGTGAGAAAAAAGGCCCTTTTTAGTTTAAAATAAAACATGGGGTAGACGTACTTTGGGGACCCTCAAACTTCAACAGTAGTGTGGGAACGCCACTTTTTCTGTTGATATTTATTGACATAATTAATCGGCATATTATATGAAAAAATCAGAAAAATGACAATACTCCCGAACAGGTTTTGAGCATTTTCCTTACTAAAATTATCAAAATGTGAAAAGGCCCCTATTCAGGTATGGGAAAAAACATAGAGTAGGGGGTACATTAATGACCCTCAAACTTTCAAAGTAGCATGGGAACCCCCCTTTTTCTGTTGATATTTCTTGGCACAATTGATCAGAGAACAATATACAAAATTAGAAAAATGACGAAATTCCCTGACAGGTTTTGAGTATGTTCCTTGCTGAAATCATCAAAATGTGAAAAAAGGCCCTTTGGGATCCCCCCTTTTCTGTTGATATTTGTTGAGATAATTGATCAGAGCATATTATATGAAAAAAATCCGAAAAATGACAATATTCCCTGACAGGTTTTGAGCATGTTCTTTGCTGCAATTATCAAAATATGAAAAATGGCCTCTTTGTGGGGCTAATTTAGGACACTCTGGCTCAAAAAATTGCATGGAAACCCTCCTTTCTCTGTTGATATTTGTTGACATAATTGATCAGAGAAAAAAATATTCAAAAAACAGAAAAATGACAATATTCTCTGACAGGTTTTGAGCCAGATATTTACTGAAACCATCAAAATATACGAAAAAAGGCCTCTTAGTAGTTGGAAAAGCATGGGTTTAGAGTGATTTAGGAACACCTTACTCTAAAAGTAGCACGGGAACCCCACTTTTTCTGTTGATATTTGTTGACATAATTGTTAAGAGCATCATATATGAAAAAATCAGAAAAATGACAATATTCCCTGACAGGTTTTGAGCATGTTCTTTGCTGAAAGTATCAAAATGGGAGAAAAAGGCCCCTTTGTACTTGAATAAGCATGGGTTAGGGGTGCTTTAGGACCCCTAACTCAAAAGTTGCACGGGGACCCCCCCCCCCTTTTCTGTTTATTGTTGTTGACATAATTCTTCAGAGAACAATATATGCAAAAATCAGAAAAATGACAATAATCAGAAAAATGACAATATTCCCTAATAGGTTTTGAGCTAGATCTTTACTGAAACCATGAAAACATACGAACAAAAGGCCTCTCAGTAGTTGTAAAAGCATTGGTTTAGGATGCTTTAGGAGCCCCTTTGTCTAAAAGGCCAAAAACTGTACAATTCGACTATTACCATAATCACAGACATAGATGTTGTCATTCTTATCAAAATCGATACCAAAAGCAGATTCAAGCTGACCACGCCCAGACCCTTTCGAGCCAGGAAATTCAGATTTACTCCATCAGAGCTCAATAATTGCACACGGTGATTATTTTGATCTGATACTAACATTTGATTCTTATTGTTAAGGCAACTGACCATGTGAAATTGAACTGGCCTTTCCCCTTACAAGAAAAGCCGAAGCTCGCCAATTTCTT
This sequence comes from Ptychodera flava, assembly GCF_041260155.1. Lineage (NCBI taxonomy): Eukaryota > Metazoa > Hemichordata > Enteropneusta > Ptychoderidae > Ptychodera > Ptychodera flava. The sequence goes on along the minus strand of NC_091930.1, from coordinate 371,160 downwards.
TCCATCTTTTGTGTATTTTTTTACACAATCATGTTCACGATCATTGACGAGTACATAGCCATCTTTTGACAATGTAATGCCAAAGGGGTCTATGTCTTCCCAAATGAATTTATTTTTTCACAGTTTTGGTCAATAGTCATAACTTTCATTTCCCCATGATCAGGAACAATATACACGCCCTCAGAAGAAAAAGCAACATCACGTGATCTGAACACTCCCTTGTACTTTAAAGACATTTACACATTTGCTCTTCCCATGCTAATTCAATAACTTCATACGATTACTCTTGTCAGCAATGATCAGATCCCCATTGTGATCAACAGCTATTCCACTCGGATGGTCAAATTGACCTGGTTTGCTGCCATGGCCTCCGATAGTCATCATTCCGATCGCATCACAAACAAAATCTGCATCGAATAAATGAAGAAATGTATGACAAATGAATAAATTGCTGAATGAATTAGTAAACAAATAGATCAAGTACTCACTAATCACTTTATACGAAAACAGGTAATGTTACTCTCTGTGACTTGGCGTTAAGAGCTCTTAACCAATGTAATTAATTATCCATTTCAACAATTACGCACTTAATAGATGCAATATTTGCAATACTTTGTAAGGACCTGAAAACTGATAAAAAGACATTAACCCTTGGTCTATTCTTTAAAATACTTGGCTCTGTGTCCTGAATGTAAGTTTCATGCTTAATTTGGCTTTGTTATTCACTTCTAATTGATGTCTTCTTTCTTGCATTCTGGATGCAAACGACACAGGAACGAGCTGATAATGTAACATAATCACAATAGCCCCCCCCCCCCCCCCCCCCCGCAGGAAGATAGGCAAGAGATTGTTCTCACTTCACATCACCATATGTCTTTGCCTGCTTCAAATTTTGTACCCGTAAATGACAGTTGCATTGAGAGAGCCCTATTCATGGCATCTAGTTTGTATAATGTGATTTGAAGAGGAATCGTGTTCGCACTAAATACCTTCAAAGGCTGTTTTTCCGACTTCAGATGACGTATCTCTGTCGACATTTTCATCTTATCTTTCGTCAATTTCTCAATAAGTCGCTCCATCTTTTCTATCTGATCTTCTGCAGTGGTCTTTATCGTCGTTGCCTCCTCGCGTAAGTCCCTTTTTCATTTTCCAAAACACTGATGCTGTCACCATCTGATTTCTTTGCAGGTTCTTTGCTCTCATTTACTGTTCCCTCTGCTTTGGCTAATGTCTCCTTTCCCACATCTATTATAGATCAACTTTTATGATAACTTTGTTACATATAAAAAATAATGGCTTAACCAAATTGTTTCGCTGCACCAAGGTGCTTATGTTACTTGGATGACAATTGAAAATCTGCTTCGTCGCAGAATCGATGTTTGGTTTAACTATATAGACAGCTAAGAACTGTTCCCATCCATCGACAATCACTGGTATCAATTTTTCAGTTAACATTCCGTTTTAAACGGCACGAACGACTTAGACTCGCATGGATATCCAATGTATTTTGTATACACGATTCGGGGGTATAAATTTCACCAAACACAACTATGACACAACTTCCGCATGCAGTATCGCAAGAAACATGTTCCAAACGGATGTGGAATATCTCACACCTTAGATTATTGCTTAATTGCTTAATTCAAACTCCAAACCGATGTTTACTATCTCCTGTAGCTTGAAACTTTTATGATACATGCATACCGGTTTAATTGAGATCAGAATCAGCTAGGAACTAGACTCTGGTAGCGTAAAAATTAACAGTGTGACACTTATAGGTACTTCTCATGCAATTGAGTACTTACAACACTCCTCAGCGAAACTTAAGTAATCGAACGGTTGCTTTTATATGTAAGATAATATTCCCGTCTTATAGCGTAACATTTGTTATTCTATGTGGAACAGTCAGTGGGGGTAGGGACTTTATAAAATGGATACAATAAGTGTTTCAAAATTTCAGAAAGAACGTATTTTTCTCTGGGTTTGACATTTTGACTCGGACAGAACTGGTACTATATATGAGTTACCACTTCGCAAAACTATTTCGCATAGACATGGGAACATTTGGTCATGAAGCATTTAGATAATGTTAAACTAATGTAGCATGATCTAACTAGGGGTATTTTCAGACTATGACAATCAACACACTTTGATAGGGTGTTATACACGGACGATCCTTAGCTACGCGCTGCAGTAAACCATTGCATGCTTGCTCGGCTGTCCTTGTAACTATTATGAGACATATTGAATCAATCGTACGATAACAAACCATTTGAATACATTTCTTTAATGGCACAATTGTGGTGTTTATTGTTTTGATTAAACTTAACCCTACAGGATATGCTTAGGCTATATACATGGTGTGTATGTATGCCATAGTGTGAATCGTTAATCAAAGTGGAAAAGTCTGACATAGTAAATCACTGGTGCAGCATTGCTGATGGTGTTTACCTTGTTTTTCTCGAGATGTCAGTTGTTGGAGAGCTTGTCTGTATTCCCTGTAATCGATGACGACTCTCATCCTGATCCAAATGGCGTTCCCTTTACTTAGCATCTCTGGTGTGATCAAGGTCTCTTACGCAATTCACCACTTTGGTAGCGCCGCCATAAACCATAGAGAAAGATAGATAGAGTGGCAACGGGTATTGTTTAAGGCGTGAAGCGGTTACGTAACCATCCATGTTCGCCTCGCCTCAGGTTGCTCTCGCCTCTCTTTTCCGAAGAGTGCCGACCATGAATCCTTCGGTAATTTTCGGATTTTCGCCAATTGTTAAGCGAAAGTATGTTCGGCAAAGTTTGTGTTGTTGTTGTCGTGTGGTGCTGAGCAGAATTGACGTGCTGGCGAAAACGGCAGTGTTTTGAGCTTCAGGAAATGAGTTTTACCGTTTTAAAAAATTCCTCTCATATTTTTATGAATATATAATGAGTGTGTTTGAACCAAATTTGAAAGTCTTTTATCGATACTGTCTGGTTTTACTCAATGGTTTACGGTCAGTCATACCGTCTTTTGCACGTGCGTCAAGGAAGGACATGTTTATGAAACTGCTGGCGTGTTATGTTTTGATTGGCGTGAAGCAGTGTTTCTGGCCTGAGAGCTCACAAAGTAACTATGGTTGCTACGCAACTGGCAGTACGATGCCATCTCGTCGTATTTTTCGCATAATCTCGTGTAATTATCAACCACAAACAAAGCCTCCAAAAAGTTTAACACCTTTGAAGCTCATTTTAATATGAAAAGCCAATAGTCTACCGAGACGACCATGGAACAAAAGGCATGCAAGTGTTGCCACTCTGTGTATGTTTCTCTGTGCATAAACCTTGTAGTGCTTTCGATGTTTTTCACTTTGCGTTGTACCGGATTGAGCCTTCTTCAGGATCGCTTACCTCGATGTCAGGTTCAACATCTTCCAGTTCCCGTCCAATTTCTTCATGGACTTCAGATTGCTCTCGAGTGTCGAATAATTGTTCTTCTACCCGAGTCATATCCTGACCGTTGCCTGGGATACCGCCTTAGACTCCCAAGGTGACATGGATAATCTCAGCTGCTGCAGAAAATAGAATGAAACTACAATAAGCCGTCGACAATTTCCATGCGGCACTTGTGTCAGAAAATACTAGAAAACCAATTATTTCTTCACCGTAATGTGCAAAGGATAGAGGGATTGAGTTTTGGATGCAAAAAGGTACACACATACGACATACAGGGAGAGATATAGGAACATTTCAAGGTAAATCACAAAAAGAAATGCAAAACATATAGAAAGATATAATAAGTACAGGAAACAGCTAAGCAGACAACAGTCAGCAAAATTCCACTGATTTCGCTAAGTACTTCACAAAGGCAGCGTTGTTATGATTTGCCATTCAGCAGTCAGACACGTATACCGTTTAGATTGAGTGAATTTAAATTCGCTGCAGCAATAAGAAAACTGGCCATATATTGCAGAAACGTCTTTATTTTAGAGTTTAAAGATAAATTACCTGGTTTATCAGCATGCCCTGTGTCATCCGGACAAGTTCTTTTGGACGAGCCTGCACCCTCGGCTGAGGTAAAATCACAAACACAGCTATGTCCAGTGATGTTATACGCTATGCTATGTGAGCATAATTTGATATTTGTTATGAAAACAGTGAATGCAGAGTGGTAAAACTGCATGGAAGTCACCCCAAGATTTGTAATGTTGTCTGTCTTCATTTTATAACGTGGGTACAAACAGATATTGGACATAATATGGTCTGATAATATTCCTGTTAAGCATGCGTAATTTTGGTTTTGATTGAGTCATACTTGAGAAAAGAGAAAACTCTAAGCCAATATAACGGTCCTGACTTACGACTTTTTCTATGACACAAAATAATGTGAACTTTAAACGGACTGATGATACAACTAAGCATTCTGTGTAAACTGAAATATTTCGTCGTGTATTTGTGCTCGGCCAACTGCAGCCCCAGTTTAAGTTGCCAGAGTACCGATAAACGACTCTATGTTTTAGTCTTCATTCTAATATTATATAGGGCTCAGCCCTTGGTGTCGCGCAAAGATTGGCAATGTTATTTGTATTGATTCATGATAAACTGTAATTGTTACTTCATAAACGTTTATATGACAACTATGCCCAGTTTCCCTCTGATGAAAGCAGTTCACGTACTTACACGACGTCAAACCCTGCAGCAGGGCAGGTATAGATTTTCTGTAGCGTGTAAAAATTTTGGACAAAAATTGGCAATTTTTACAATGATAACAGCCTATGGCGTTAAACAAGGGACGTATTATGCAATAATTATCATTGCAATGGTAACCGCACTACCCACCTTCCACTTGCAAGCTGAAAACTATAGCGTTCCGTCTAAAAACTTGCAATTTTTGAATCTAATTATTGACACAGGGGCGCTCTTCTATAATTCAATCCCAGCATTCTTTGCGTATGCCCCCGTTCATATGCACGACAGTTTTCTCCGTTTATCTATATCAACGATACTTTGTATCAGCGACAAGGTGTATAATAACATTTACTGGCTAATAAAAGAGGTATATTTTATAAAAGGCATGTTATATCATGGTAATTTGTTTCGTATTTGTTTATTTACGAGTACTCAAAAAAAAACATGGCGGCGCCCATCATGAGAAAGAAGGGTACACTTCCGGTTAGTCGCATAGTATATTATGAATAAGCGCATGCGTAGTCAGTAAGCCGCTGGCGCGACTATTAAAAGCGTAGTCTAGAATACAAAATGGTTGGCATTTGGATTTCATGTCACCGTTAAGTTAGGCGACGCGGTGAAACAATGAGGGGTATGTATATGTCTTACTTGATGGCACGAAGTGGAATGATCTTCCCCCATTACGGTGTGGTTGTCTCTAGTGCTGTAATGATTGCTCTCGGGAACTGTACAAACGAAACGGCAAACGTTAATGTTATTGGTACTACGTTAGTTCAGCATCATTGATTAATTGTCGTTCTTCGGATTCAATCTACGTACTATACAGGACGACCAATTCATTACTTAATGGAATCTCAATTTCCCAAAATACATGCACAACAATAAGCTAATGAATTTAGTTTTTAATTGTCGAGAAGCACCATTTCCACCAATTCTTCTCTTAGATTTACATCATCCTGATCGACAAGTAAAGTGACATTCCATCATATACTGGCATTTTTTCTACATCCTCATCCTTTCAAAGTGTTCCAGTAGAATTTGCGTAATGCAAATGATAAATTAACACAATTCAGTGTGTTTCCATCATTTGGCTTTGAACATTTATCCAGCATTAGCTTGCAGAGTACAGCCTGACCGCGTCGTAGTTCCAATTTTTCAGTATGTGACATATGGTACGTTAATACACACACAGAAGGCATAGGACCGAAAAATAACCATTACAGATTCGGTACACGAGAGTACATATTATCCGTGCAAGGTATTAAGTGACTCCATACTTTTTCACCTCTAGCACTTAGAACGTTAACTCCGACTGAGAATGATTTCGCCATACGACAGAAGTTGTCACTCAGACTGTTTTGATAGGACGGACAGGAATATGAGCATGTATCTTTTGGTTTCTGTAAATTATTTCGTTTTGTTCAATGTAAAGCTTGAAGATTTAGCTACTTGTGGCGTTTCTCCATCAGGTTACAACAAGCTCTATAGGGCTTCCAGGGCAAATATCAAATAAAATCAAATTCTCCAGAAAAAAAATCGTGATTTTATGTCGAAATCCAATTTACCTGGCTTAGCATCAGAATCTGCCTCTTGATTATTTATGCTGCCGCTACGCAGGTCGTCACTTTCAACTTCTATCAAGAAATAACGAGTTGTTGCAGTATAAGCGACACGAGAAATGCTATAGATAGGATACAATGTGTGTACACAAAGGTATTTCTAAGCAGCGATAACGTTCCCAGGTTGTAAAGTGTGTATTATATTATACAAATCAAATTGTATACGTGATGTCATGCTGACACGATATGTTAGGTTAGGACTCACTATTAACCTAGGAAGAAACATTCTTATATTGTAAGGGTCATATATCAGTTTCCTCAGCTGTAAATATGTGCCAAAATAATTTTACATGTGACAAAGAACCACGGATATTTAGGACGATGTGATGGCAACCATTTCAATATGGCAACGCGAGCTATTTAGGTAAGAAGTTTGTTTAAGACTGCGCATACTCCGTTCGCATCTTTTATCTTAGAAAACGTATTGATAATGTGTAGCTTATGAACGAAAACTAGGCCGAGTTATATTGAAATAACATCTTCTTCCGGCAAAACCGTTTATTCTTTATAAAGTGGTAGGCAAGGGTTTACGTGGAATGATTAACAATTGCAATTTCCTTACCAGATAAACTTATAAGCATTCGAATTGTAATTGTTGAAAAAGCGCTATAAATTGCAAAATACTCTTCTTTTATTCGTTTAAACGGAATGTTTCGAGTTTTACCAAACCCTTTCTAAGACGTAACGCTGAACAGGAATAATTGTCAGTGACAAGTCTACGATAATACGTAATGCTGTCTGCAAAGATCATAAGTTGGCCGGCGACAGCTGTAACAGACGACATAAAAAGTCAACGTCTGGACGAAATATATTTTGCTCCAGATGAGAAATCTGCTGTTGCGTTGACTTTTTATTTGTGACTGAAGCACTGAAGTAGCAAGTCTAGCTTTATGATGGTACAGGGCTCACATCAGTATGTATACAAATTAAAAAAAATCACATTCAGATTCGAACTGTCGACATACATGTATACAGGGACTGTGGTTACCCAGTCACCCAGCGAAGACATCGGTGTAAAAATAGCTCGGTTGAATCTCTAACTTTGAAGCAATGGAAAGTCCAATTATTTTTCAGAGTTGAATAAGTCATTCATTTACTTGTATATAGTTGAAATGACCAAAAGCCTTTTTAAATAGTATGTGACGTCAATACAAACCTTTGTCAGGGCTTTGGTTGGAAGCATCTTCTGTGAACCCGGATTCTGAAAGGGAGAATGTAAACACAATAAAGTCGTTATAACTGAGAATGAAAAAGTGGAGAAGCAATGAATATCAAACCCCAAAAAGAATGAGCATGTCTGTACCTCTGTCACTTTGTCTGTTTGTCATACATACATCAGACATACATACATATATACGTATATATGTACGTACGTACGCAGGCAAGCACGTCGTTCATGTATGTATGTATGTATATATATATATATATATATATATATATATATATATATTATAATATATATATATATATATATATATATATATATATATATATATATTTAACCAATAAAAAGTATATACATAATGTAAATTATAATTCCACTACAAATGTGTTTCATACAGACAGCAGAGCCTCTTACGTTCATGGAGAACCGAACACAGCCACCCGATGAGTGTATCGGCTCTACTGTCTATGCGAATCAAGTTTGTAGTGCAACTGTAATTTAGCTTATGTTAAGATTATCCTTGTCAATATATATATATATATATATATATATATATATATATATATATATATATATATATATATATATTTATATATTTAAAAACTATCTACTGTTGATTGACCAATCAGAGTGCTCAATTCAGGGTGATTTATTTACTCGTAAAGCCTTATTCTCCAAATTCCAGAAACGAATGACAGCGCCGTAGAAAAGCACTGTCCAATCAAAAGTGTACATGTCATATTCTGTAGACATCTGGTACGTTTTAATATTCAAATTTAGTAACACAGCGGAAACCAGCTGCAACACAAAATCTGCGATGGTACAAACATAAACTAATGTGCCCTAGGGCATTTATAGGATGTTCCATTACATTGGAAGGCTATTTCACAAATAAAAGTTTTAATTTATATCCTAAACATGTTACATTCACAAATGGGACGGTTGACGTAAACACATTGAAAACGAAAATATATCAGTTAGGGGCGATAGTTTTTTAGTCGGATAAAACCTCGTACTCGAGCTCTTCTGGTATATAAAGTCCAACCGTACGATAAAATGTCTCGGCCTGCGGCCCTCCTACTCGGGCTTTATCCTATATTTATTACACCTCACGTATTATTCAGGTACTGTGATTGGCTGAGCCTCACTCACGTGATATAGAACAAAAAGTGATAGAACATGGCTAAGGTGATATAGCCCTGTCGCGTGCGCTGATATAGCCTGTCGCGTACAGTGATATTGCCCACTACCACGTTCTGGATTACCGCGCGTCCTTTCTGCGCGTACCACATCATCGCGTACATTTGCTTGGTATTTTCTGTAAAGAAATGACTTTTGAAAAGGTACAAGAAATTAGTTCGACCTGAAGTACACGACGATGTTTAGTACATTAAACGAGAAAAGCTTTAACAACATAGTCTTCGTTTTGAGATGTTAATTTAAGTTGACCTTCACCTTCATGTAGCATTGCGATCGAGCAAATTGAACGTTTCACTGTGGCGAGTCTCGACACTTTACTGCATTCTGAGCAAAGTTTCGAAAGCAAAAGTGTTTGTTCGGTGTAATAAAATTAATAACACACGCTAGCACGGGCAAGATCACGATTTGTTGCCCGCCCGCGGGCTGGTGCTCATGACGGTAATATTGATGATGCCCTCGCCTTCGGCTCGGGCATCATCAATACAGTCATGAGCACAATCCCTTGGGCGGGCAACAAATCGTTATCTTGCCCTTGCTGGCGTGTGTTATTATTTAATTAATTAATTAATTATTTATTTATTTATTTATTTATTTATTTTTATTTATTTATTTATTTATTTATTTATTTATTTATTTATTTATTTATATACGTACACACACAGATATTACTCACACACACACACACACACACACATATATATATATATATATATATATATATATATATATATATATATATATATATATATATATTTATGTGTGTATGTGAGTGTTGTGTATGTGTATGTGTATGTGTGTGGGTATGTGTGTAAAAACATTCAATCTTATTGACAGAGATTCACAAAAATTACCTTGTGTCCCTCGGCCGATACGAGAGATACTACCAATGAGCCTTTCTAACTCTTCGTAAAGTTCTTCACAAGGTTTATTGGTGGACCTTTCTGCAGATATGAATGAACTGATATCTTTCGCTGGTGACACAGCATTCTCATAGGAATCAATTTTCTTCTCTAACATTTCGTGAAACATATCTTCGTCCTTCATATTTACTGTAAGACACTCGTCGTATGGCGCTAGATATTTCTTGACCATGTGTTTGAAGTCGGGGCTATCTGGCAAGAGTAACGGAACTCCGAGTGATAGTGCCAACTTAGCCGACGGATCGGAAATATGGGTATCTGCGTTACATAGTACCAAATGGCTGTGGAGTAGTTCTTTCTCGAGTTGAATTTGATTATAGCAATGTTTCGGAACAATCTCAATTTTCGATGACGAAATTTCTTTCTGATTCCTTTCCTCCGTTTCGCAGATATCGCCGATAATTTTGAGCACTATTTCTAATTTTCTTTTGTGGGTATCCGCGACACGTTCTAATACCTTGACCATTAATTGTAGACTTGGAAGTTTCCTATGCTGTACAAGTGTAACAATTTCAAATGTCATGTCAACGTTTAGTTTTTCATAACTTCTTTTTGACACATGGCAGAACATTGGTTGAACATGACAGAGCCTGATCGATTCGCATCCTTTATATTCCGATTCGAAGTAATCGTGAGCGCGTTTTCCTATATCGAGGACATGCGGCTTTTTAAGCGACTCTAAAGGTTCTTCCCCTTTATGTAACTCTGAAAGTTCCTGAATTCTCATCGAGAGCTCTCTTTTGTCGCTCGAAATCATTTCTAGGTTGATCAAATCAGGGTCCCACACGTTTATGAAGTACAGCTCGGCGTCGCCAAAGACATCTTTTTTTAATTTTCGCGCCTCCTCAGCTGTTGTAAGGGAGTAAGCAAAGATGATTTTTACTTCGCTTGCTAACTGCTTTAGATTTGGATAGAAGTGATCATGTAAGTAAATGAAATCTGCCTCTGGAATTGAGTCATTACGAAGTAAATTTTCGAATCTCCGCTTTGTTGGTTTAGGATATTTCAACTGGACTTTGAAAAACTTAGCCTCTTTTTCGTCGTCCGCGTTACCACGTACTACCGTTGAATAAATATTTTTGATTTCAAAATCACTGAGAACGTTAGCGAGCAAGCGATTGATCGACGGGATTCCATCACTACACGCCGAGCCCCAACTTTCGTTTACGATCAAAGCAGAAACCTGCAAAGGAGATATTTTAAAGATATATTATAAAGACCACAGTTGGTAAGTTTAATGAAATTTCGATCGATTTTGTCAATATTTACGTAAAAACAAAGGGTCAAAGGCTCATCTTATTTTTACATGTATTTGGAACAAATTGGGATAGTTGGATCGGCACAGTTTCTGAAGAATTTAAGAAATTCGTTAAAAATTACACCATATTTGCTAACCATTTTTCAAATTGTATCCGGAATTTGCGATGTTGTGCAAATGTTATGAGTGAGAATCATTGCATAACTGTATCTTAATGCTTATTAAGAATATTAAATTTGAATGAAAATGTGTGAAATTGTCTATAAGCTTACTTTCTTTCTTACTGCAATACTAGTTCTGAGCTCACTTTTCTACTTTGCCTCAACCAATGACATTTTTCAATTGATTTACAGATATGTCAGTCATTTCAAAAGTATCCCGACTTAAAGTCATCGATTAGAGATATTTTATGCATTTAGTGTGGTTTCTTTCTGGCATTTACACGAAAATAAAGCATTTTCAGAAAATGAATACGATTTAAATGATATACAAAAATAGATGTACTTTCGCTGTTTTGTTCGATGGATACAATATTTTAATTTTGTAAAGTATTCTATCATTTCGCAAAATTTATGCTGTAAAAATTTTCAATTTCATTAAACCTTCGATGTATTTACTCTCATCTGATTTTCCCAATTTCGTTGCCATCGTGTTTTATGCAAACAAACTAGCTGATGGGTTAAGAGCCACTGAAAGATACATATCAAGAGATAGAGTATGTGTGAGATGTAAAAACATACATACAGATATAAATAGAAACATAGATACACAGATACATAGACACACAGATATATACACGTATGCACACATGCGCACTTAAAGACATACAAACATGCCTCCATGCATAATACGTACGTACATCCATCCGTACGTACGTACATCCATCCATACATCCATCCATACATCCATACATACATACATACATACATACATACATACATACATACATACATACATATTACATAGATAAATACATACATACATACATACATACATACATACATACATACATACATACATACATACATACATACATACATACATACATACATACATACATACATACATACATACATACATACATACATACATATTACATAGATAAATTCATGCATGCATGCAGACAGACAGACAGGCAGACGGGCAGACAAGCAAGATAGATAGATAGATAGATAGATAGATAGATAGATAGATAGATAGATAGATAGATAGATAGATAGATAGATAGATAGATAGATAGATAGATAGATAGATTGATTGATTGATTGATTGATAGATAGATAGATAGTGTTTCTGCAGCTTCATTCATTATATAAAGATTTTATTTCGACAATTTAGGTAATGGTTGTGATAGCTCTTTGCCTAGTCTCGCATGCCAGACCTCGAAACCTGCGTGCGGCGCGAGCGGTGAAGCCGCGAGCAGCGAGTAACCGCAGGTTGCGAGGTCTGGCTAGAACCGACGTGCTATATATACTGTCCAATAGAATGCTTCGAAAATCGGCTGGATGAAAGAGTACATCTGTTGTTTATTCATGAATGTAGGTGGGAGCGTCTAAAAATAGCCTTTTGAATTTGACTGAATGATTGTGTCATTCATCCAGAAATGTTTCATTCGAAGTAAACTGCCTTACGTTGACCTCAGACAGTACGGCTTCATAAAATCACGGTTACGCTATCCCCAGTAACCATGATGAAAAAAATCTGCAAAAATGATCTATGCCGTTGAAGAAAGTGGTGATGGACAGCTAGCCCTGCGTAAGATGCTGTGTGTTTCGCTACAGCTAATCGCCCCCCGTGAGTGGAGCGATTAGCTGTAGCGAAACACACAGCATCGTACGCAGGGCTAATGGACAGCCTGAAACCGAAGAAGGAGTTAGCCATGACAGATTATCTGGAAGGAGACGACGTTTCCGTGAATTTGCCGACAAGATATGGCCAATCTCTAATTTTAAGATTCCTCCGGCATTGCTTCCATGCTTACGGTTGCATTTTGTTGATCGTCGACATCCTCTGTGCTGTTTGCTTTTTCATTTTGCTCCGTTCAAACGAAGCTCAGATTTTGGCCCCATTCAACTGCCGATGAGCTGGTGGTAAATGGCGTCACAAATAAATTCCCGTTGATTTTTGCTTAAGTGTTTTTTCGGCGCAGATATGTGAAACGTAGTGGACAAGTACACTGAAAATGTGTTATGGCCGTCTGTACGCAGGTACGCGGTGGTCCAAAGTTATACTTATTAGCATAGGAAAGACAGCCACTTTTGACGTCATCACATTCCTAAGCAGTTGGTTCTTGCCAGACCTCGTAACCTGCGGTTACTCGCTGCTCGCGGCTTCGCCGCTCGCGTCGCATGCAGGTTCGAGGTCTGGCATGCGAGACTACTCTTTGCCTTGAAGTATGCCGCACACGAGAGAAATTAGCTGAGCAAAATTTTGTGAGCTTTGTCCTCGCGAACGGTTACGCAAAATATCCCTCTTGTTTCACATTTTTTGCCTAGCGAGGCAAATTCTCACCGTGTGCGCCGGACAAAGTGATTTTCCTCACGTCTTTTTTACAAAAGCGTGCGAAGGCCGCTGTACGCAAAAGAAAGATTGGCCAATCTGGGCGGTAATTTAGGACGAGGAATTTGCCGCGCCACACAAAAAATATCAAACAGGTTGGATATCTTGCTCAACTGCTCGTGAGGACAAAAACTCACAAAAATTCGACCGCACACGAGAGTAAACTAGCTGAACAAACAGCCTCGAATTGATTTGTCTCGTGTGCGACAGGCTTTAGCTTGTCGGAAGTTTCCAGTCGACGGGATGTCGCAACGTCACAACAATATAACGATGCTTGACCTCTACCACCTCTACCATAGGGTGACAAAATACAATGGTGCATATTTAGTTAGTTATAAGGTTATCGATTTCTGTTCATAAGTTATGCCCATGATTACTCATTCTAGTTTAGGCAACCTGGTGTAATCTATCAACAAAAAAATAAACCTGTCCTAAAATGCCATGTCCTTATGTGTACGGAGCTGGGCGCCACTAGCAATAAAACCCTGTGCTCCTTTGGGCTAGTATGTAGCAAATAACTGCGAGGTTAAAGGGCCGTAAATAGCTCTTGATCAATGCGAAAATGGTCGTCAGATGTCACAGTATTTTCAGTATATAGTGTTAACTTTAGCGGAACAGTCAGGGGACTGCGAGAATACCAGACTGCTCTTCTCACTCTAATAATGATAGTTTGATAACAAATCTTCCACTATGTTTGGATTTCTGATCTTTTCAGAGAAACGAATGCGATTTAAATGATATACAATAACCAATTATTTTTGATGTTTTGTTCGATGGATAAAATATTTTAATTTTGTAAAGTATTCTATCATTTTGCAAAATTTAAGCTGTAAAAATTTCAATTTCATTAATCCTCCGATGTACTTATTCTCATCTGATTATCCCAATTTCGTCGCTAACGAGTAATATGCAAACGAACTAGCTGATTGATAGCCATTGAAACATACATATCAAGAGATAGAGTATGCAAGAGATGTAAAAACATACATATATATAAATAGAAACATAAATACACAGGTACATAGATAAACAGATACATACGCACATACATACATACATACATACATACATACATACATACATACATACATACATACATACATACATACATACATACATACATACATACATACATACATACATACATACATACATACATACATACATACATACATACATACATACATACATACATACATACATACATACATACATACATACATACATACATACATACATACATACATACATACATACATACATACATGCGTGTATGCATGCATGCATGCATGCAGACAGACAGACAGACAGACAGACGGCAGAAAAGCAAAAGAGAATGATAGATAGATAGATAGATAGATAGATAGATAGATAGATAGATAGATAGATAGATAGATAGATAGATAGATAGATAGATAGATAGATAGATAGATAGATAGATAGATACATACATAGATAGATAGATAGATAGATAGATAGATAGATAGATAGATAGATAGATAGATAGATAGATAGATAGATAGATAGATAGATAGATAGAGTTTCTGCAGCTTAACTTATTATATAAATATTTTATTTCGACAATTTAAGGTAATGGTAGTGATAGCTCTTTGCCTTGAAGCATGCCGAACGCGAGAGAAATTATCTAAGCAAAAGTTTGTTTTTGTTCTTGCGAGCAGTTGCGCAAAATAGCTATCGTGTTTCATGTTTTTTGCCTCGCGAGACAAATTCCTTATCTAGTGTTCCGGACAAAGTGATTTTCCTTACGTCTTTTTTACTAAAGCGCGCGAGGGCCGCTGTACGCATTAGAAAGATTGGCCAATCAGGGCGATAATTTATGACGAGGAATTCGCTGCTAAACTGCTCGTGAGGACAAAAACTCACGAAAAATCAACCGCACACTAGAGTAAACTAGCTGGACAAACAGCCTCAAATTAATTTGTCTCGTGTGCGGCAGGCTTTAGCTTGTCGGAAGTACCCAGTCGACGGGATGTCGCAACGTCACAACAATATAACAATGCTTGACCTCTACCACCTCTACCATAGGTTGACAGAAATACAATGGTGCATATTTAATTGGCTAGAAGGTTATCGATTTCTGTACATAGGTTACACCTATGATTAGTCATTCTAGTATCGGCAACCTGCTGTAATCCATCAACAAAACGATCAACCTGTCCTATAAAGGCAGGTCCTTATGTGTACGGAGCTGGGCGCCACTGACAATAAATCCCTACACTGTGCTCCTTTGGGCTAGTATGTAACAAATTACAGCTGGCTTTGAGTACCGTAGTAAACTACATAGCTCTTGATCAATGCGCAAATGGTCGTAAGATGTCACAGTATTTTCAGTATATAGTGTTAACTTTAGCGGAACAGTTAAGGAACTCAGAGAATACCAGACTGCTCTTCTGTTGTACCCAAGGCCAAATGATGATAGTTTGATAACAAATCTTACACTATAGTTTGAATTGCTGATCTTCGCCGACCTTGGAAACTGATTCATCCATCGCATCTGTTGGCAGCTTCATATTAAAATGGTTCTCGCATGTTCTGTGAAGTATGACCTGATAGCTCTTTTGGAAAATATTGTTGCTATAGATATGGAAGCTGTGATTCCTTCATAGGCAACGCGGGAGAGGATTTATATGGCAGAGTAATTTTTAGCTAACGTGCGTGAACACGTGGGCTAACGTCACAGCGATGTCTGTCTGTCTGTCCATGTGTGTGTGTTTTGTGTGTATGTATGTGTGAGTGTGTATGTCTGTCTGTCTGTCTTTTTACATGATAACTCAAAAACGCCTGAACGGATTCATATCAGATTTGGTAGACAGGTACCATATGCTACTTGCAAGTACTGATTAGATTTTGGTTAGTGTGCCTTGTATATTAATGAAGAAATGCAATATCATTTCTTCCGTACAATGGTTTCCCTATGGAGACGGTAGACACATATCAAGAAATACTGCATAAAATTTCATAAAATTTCTCCCAAATGACAAGCTCAGAACATTATCGTGATACTGTGAGTGTCATGTCAATTATCTGCTCATTTTCATATTTAATGAACTTTTGTTATTAATGATATAACTCTGAAATTCCTACATACATACATACATACATACATACATACATACATACATACATACATACATACATACATACATACATACATACATCACACACACACACACACCACACACACACATACATACATACATACATACATACATACATACATACATACATACATACATAAATACATACAAACATACATACATACATACATACATACATACATACATACATACATACATACATACATACATACATACATACATACATACATACATACATACATACATACATACATACATACATACATACATACATACATACATACATACAGACATACATACATACATACATACATACATACATACATACATACATACATACAGGCAGACTGGCGGACGGGCAGAAAAGCAAGATCTAATTATGATAGAAAGATAGATAGATAGATAGATAGATAGATAGATAGATAGATAGATAGATAGATAGATAGATAGATAGATAGATAGATAGATAGATAGATAGATAGATAGATAGATAGATAGATAGATAGATAGATAGATATACAGACAGACAGACAGACAGACAGACAGACAGACAGACAGACAGACAGACAGACAGATAGATAGATAGATAGATAGATAGATAGATAGATAGATAGATAGATAGATAGATAGATAGATAGATAGATAGATAGATAGATAGATAGATAGATAGATAGATAGATAGATAGATAGATAGATAGATAGATAGATAGATAGATAGATAGATAGATAGATAGATAGATAGGCTTTGCAGCTTCATTCATCATTATAATTATGCTTATGGAAAAACTTGATACATACATGAAGTCATTTACCTTATCTGAAACTGACATACTTAAGTTCTTGTATTCTGGGATTTAAAAACGCCGAGGAGTCACGACTGAAAATCAATGAACAACCATGGAAAAAGAATAAAAACAGTCCTGTCATGTAAAGTAAACAACAATGACGGGGAAAATATCATAATCTAGACTAAAACGTAATGCCAATTTGAGCAAAGACAATGCTTCAGGGTCCGTGAGAATTTCAGGTATAAAGTCTAATTGACAAAGTATATGCCTGTTAATTCAAATATATCTTATTAACGAGGTGACACGAGGTAACACGATAATGTAACATTGACAAACTATGCGCTGATTGAACAGTTACAATTGTCAAAATAAGGTTTGTATTTTTTTGAAATTAACTTTAAACAACGATGCTACATTAAGGTCCAAATTAATTAATTACGCTTTAAATTTCTGGCTCAAAACAAACCAGTTTATTATTATGGTTCCTAATTAGCTTTTTCAAGGATGTTTAAGGCAAAATATTTCAACTGAATTTTCCAAGAAAAAATCAGACGGCGTGTAATATTTCTTTGTGATATGGGACGATAAAGTAATCCTATAGGATACCTGACCTTCAGGACGAAATCTTAGAAATATTCAAGCTTCTCTAGTAAGCAGTGCATGATTCAGCAGATCAACTCAAAGGTAGACTCGGACTCTCAGACTTTGTCATTTTTTTGATCTACTACAAAGCTCTTGGTGTAGGAAACCTTTTCAACGGCTTACTTTTTAGAATATCGAAACAAACATTATTTATTTTAAATTATTAAATCATTAAATTATTAATTTATTTTAAATTATTGTTAGAATTATTTTTAGAATATCGAAAATTTTATGTTTCTCCAAATAGCGCTGACACGGTGGTGGCGGCCATTTCGAATTTCATATATCGGTAAATCTTGGGTAATTTGTTTCTCCAGTAACACAATTTGCAATTTCATCCGTGATACAATTTTGAACATCAAAGATTTCCCAGAGTCGACGTGTGCAAAAAGTTGTGCGATAGACACATTTCGTATTGTTATGCCATATATCACAAGCCACTTGCAGTGTAATTATTACATAAAGCACTTGCAAATGTGAAAAATTGCCGGCTATTAACTAAACACGATAGGTTTTAGATAATTAAAACTTTTGCCTGTAGGGAGAGGGAGTTTGGCTATATTTCGATTAGTGTGCGCAAAAGCACTTGGCCTACTGTTTTTTTATATCGCTACATCTCTCTACACGTTTTTATATATTGCAAAATATCGCGCTATATCGGCGTGTACAGTGCGGCACCAGCGCTACAAACTCACATTCTTTTGACCTACAAAGGGTTCAGTTCACGTGTAAAATAACGTAACAATCATTTTGGATACACTGTTTCAATTCATTCATTCTATTGCTTGCGTCAGTGTCGATTTGGCGCTAAACAAAGGTTGATTTTAGAGGGGGTATTGGGTGGTTGCAGCTTATTCATGATGTCATAGCGACGTAATACCGATTGTAGGTATGCTGATACAGAATGAGGCTTGGTTGGATTTTCGCACTTCCACTTTCATTTAGAGAAGGGGGAAGGGGGGTTGAGGCCAAGCACATTAGTTGCGTTTACCGTGCGCATGTTTTAATTATCCACTTTTGTGTCTATTCATCAAAATTATGTCGCAGACTTTACATTTTCTGGGGCCCTGTTGATGTTGATTTTAGCCTTTCTAGGAAACGCTTCCCTGATATCATTATGATCGCCGTCTGTGTCGCATGCAACACACCCTTATTATCATCGACACCATGATATTTGTCAGCTTGTCATGTGCTCTCTCTCTCTCTCTCTCTCTCTCTCTCTCTCTCTCTTCTCTCTCTCTCTCCTCTCTCTCTCTCTCTCTTTTGTAGATTTGTCACCCACAGGTTATCCCAACTCATAATGTGACATATTTGTTCCCTTAGACACGATATGGTCCGAATGTTTGGGTTTAAATCCATGAAACTATGTGGTGATCAAACGATTGCGTTTCATTGCGATCGAGAGCGTGGCTACACAATGCCAAAGCTGGGATTTTCCATAAGTTCGTTATTGATACAGTGTTTCAAATGCTGCTTTCAGACTTTACCGCGCTATCAAAACATGAGCATAAAATTGCGATATTTTGTCTTTTCCGAGGGAGTGTAATTGCTAGAAACAACAGCAAATTTACAGGTCACTACACTATGCGCCTTGGTCACATGCTGTGTCTCGAGCGCGATTTTCGCACTGTCAGTAAATATTTCAGGGCAGACACCAAACATGAGTCATTCTAGTATATGCAACTAAACTTATTTGAAATAACCCCAATTAATCGATCGGTCCTAAATAGTGACATGCTCATGTTGTGGGTAAAATACTTGTTGCCCTATAACATAAACTCCCAACCCCGTAAAGGTATGACTTGGAGAAAACTAAAGAAACAAATGAGTGGATACTGAAAACATCATCTCATGCCGTCTGCATAGGGTTGTCGGGAATTCGAATGCAATGTGTAAACGTTCAATTTCTACGTGAAAAAAATGATTGGGATACTTTTTGAATTACTCAATTAAAAAAGTTTTATACTTTTCAAACTTAGATAAAATAGCAGACTATTGGACAAAAGCAAAAATGTAATGTGGCGATCACTAATCTAGCAAAATATACCATTGATTATTTTTTGACATTTGAATGGTGCTGTAGATAGATAATCAATAAGAAAATGAAGAATACAACTAAGTGTAGGAAGTTATTTCCTTGCGTCATGCGTAATACATGCATTCATGTTGATTTCCAAAAGACTTTAACGCGATTGGAACTAATTTGGAATATTGGATGGTGAAGTAATATCGATTTAATCTACAAATGTTATCTCATCTGCTTTCTGTCCATATTCCACACTTGTTTTTATAATTTGCGATATAGCAACATTCAGCTATAATGCACCTAATGCTTTTGAGAAATTTGCAAAATATGAAAATCCAAGTATCCAAAATTAGTTCCAATCGTGTTTTTTCCACCCACTTTGGAGCTTGCGTCTGAAAATACAATGAGCCGGACGAGACAGGTTCTGTCAAAGCGTACCACATATCACATTTATTGCAGTTTCGTGTCAAATAGTTTCTAACATTTGCATACTGAGAGACACAAAGTGAGTATTAGCATACTGGGAGACACGTTACAATTTCTTTTGTTGTTTTTACATATTACATACGTAACGAAAATGTAAATTTGTGGAAAATCAACAGGTGAAAAGTTTCAGTGTACACACAACTGTGGTATAAACTTAAACACAGGAGCATTCTCAGCTCACACACATGTATGTCTAGTTGTACAATCTTTAAATACGATAGAATTCAACAGTACTTCGAATTCGAGAGATTACCTTGAAAACAAAGATTCTAATTGCAACTAGCCCGATATTGTTGTACGTGTATTTATCGCTGTTGTTCTTTACATAAGAGTGAGCGTAGGGTAATATGACATTAAACTGGTCCAATAATCATTTCCATTCAAGGTAATATATAACCAGATCCATAGGACAATTGTGATTTACAAATATACGTAGGACCATCCTGAACCACTGATAGTTAGTGGTGGTACCAGGTGTCCGGAACGGGTAAGCGTACCCTGCTAGCATGCTACACCCGTCAGGATTAGTCCCATGATTGTCTAAATATTGTACAAAATGATACAATTTATGAATCACTGTAATAAGTAAAAGCCGGGAATGTTGTAGCTAATCATTTGAGTAAACGAAGTGTCATATTTGGCCACTATGTCGTCATATTGACCGTCGAACTTTTTGAAAGTCCTAACGAGTCTTTTTGTGTCACTAGTTTTGTTGCCAATGAGCTGTGTCCCAGTTGAAAATTAGCATAGGAATCACAAGCCCTACAATATCTGAGAAAGTGAGACACTTACACACCAAGTGGGGATAGTTTATGATTTTATATGATGTTTAATGTGAGTGAAGCTTAGACCAGTAAATGAAATTGTTGAGTTTGGAGGGACTTTTGTCTCAATTTCAAACATATAAGGTCATGCTGAGGACCCTATAGAACAGCGTAAGACAATGGTGAGAAACACTGAATTTTAGACTTGACGGAAAATGCGTAAGCTCTCACCGAGATCATGTGTTTGTAAAATACTCAGTTTCAAATTTTTACATAGAATATTATCGGAAGCTAAAAGAAACAATAGAAACAATGTGTACATACAACATAAGGTATGCAGTCTGACATCTAAGTTCGTACGTTTAAATACTATACAATTACTTTGAGTACACACACAGACACAGACACACAGACACACACACACACACAGACACACAACACACATATATATATATATATATGTATATATAAGGTTTTAAGCAAAGGTTGGTCTACAATTCCAGACTGATGTCTTCCGTTTTGAGAGTTAGCTATGGTCTAAGCCGATGGCCAAATAAATTGGAATTTACGCTAGACAAATTTTATTTGAATTTTTCGACCGATTTTCTCAGCTGACGATTCAAGAAATACGGAACTAAACTACTTTGAAATTGAAGTTACCGAGAGCAAAGAATCTCAAGATTTCCTGTTTTTATACGGAAGTTTGATAACAAGAATACGGAAATTTGATAAGTCTGTGGTATTTATGGTGATTCACCACGCTGACGTGGACTTAGGTCATGGGACCATGACAAACAGAAAGTAAATAACAATGATATCACATGGGTGTGGACTTGCAATTTGTAAAGGTAAGGGGAGCGAAAGATATTTCAGGTCCCCCTAGACGCAGTGCAAAAATTCCAAGTCCCCCTCCACTTAACACAAACTTTTCGAATCCCCTGAATTCCTCAAGCCCCCTCACCGATTTTTTGAACGCAGCCTAACCCGGTCAGTCATGGCCGATGTTAGAAGTCCAAATATTTAGCCAACAAAATAAAGCGTACGTACCGATTTTTCAAAGTCAAGATCGTCGATCGAGGAGAAAACAAACCTTACGATGATCAATATCACAGAAGTCCAGTTTGTAAAGAGAGCTCTACACTCCGAATCACCTATGAATTCTACAAAGTAGCCTTTCCGTTGGTAATCGGTATAAACGACGCTGTGCCTGTCGACAAAACGAAAGTAATGATTTAAAAGCTTTTCCTTTAAAGTATTAGAAAAAAGAAAGTCAGAATTTATGATAGCATTTTGTTTAGATAAATCTGCATGTGAAATCCAGGTTCAAGAGGATATAGTTTTCTTTAAATGGTTCTATGAAATTCAGCACGCTACTCACTGTGGTGGTTGTCTGCCGTCGACAGCTGAACAGAAAAGCACGAAAGGAATGTGATCTGTGACATGTCACGCACAGCACACCACGTGATTTGGTGGTTTTGTTATCTGTCCGAACTAGTTGCTTTACAATAATATTTAGTCCAAGAGAACTCGATACTACTTCGTGGGTAAAACAACCAATGCGGGTAGTAATGATTATGACTTCCAAGTACCGGCTAATTTGCAATGGCGAGGGGGGAAACTTGGTGCTGGGGAACCATGTGCGTTCCTGTGTGAGGGTGTTGCGACAGAAACGAATGTAAGTGTGTTAGCTTGACGGTTGATGAGCGTCTCGTGGATTCGAAGTGACAACAGTATTTTATATTGGCTATGATAGGGATGTCGGCTTATTGAATAAAAGTTGGGCTGAACGTTTGAGTACATGTAGGTAAAAGATTAAAAGTTTTAGATTAGTTTCGAAGGCAAATTTGAAAAGTGGCGATCTTGCTAGAGATACTCTTAATAATCGTACACACATGTGCCATGCTATGTCGAATGCAAATCACTTTTTCTGTTTTAAGTGGAGGACAGTCATAAAGTCACCTACTTCAAAATCGATTATGGGTTCCGATGTTCAACGTCAAGTATTGATAGCATTGCTATTCCGCCGTTGCAAGACTTTGCCAACTGCAGTCCTGCAGATGAGGAGATCGCTACAATGATACCTCATGAAAAGGGGACTTTCCGTTGCCTTTCAGAAATTTCAGGAAATTCAGTTAATTGTGGAAATACATTCACAGTAGTTTACTGTAGCCTGACAGCATTAGGAAAAGCAAATTAGATAGCTACCCTCTCAGCAACCCTTACCACTATTAAACAATCAGCTCTATATGCTGCTTAACCCATGGCTTCACTTTTACTAATTCATATCCCCTTTTCCACAAGACAGTGAAATAAAGAATTTGTTATTCAATGACAAAACTAGTGGTTTTCTCGCCTTTGTTGTAGATTGCAAATGAAGAATGTTTAGTTCAGTGTTCTCCATGGCTCGGGAAAACAGAGGGCGGGCAATACATTAACATAACAATGAATAATTTAAATATTCTTTTATTGTGATAATTTATAGTTTTGCATGGCTATTAAAAGATAAATAGATTGCTCAAAACAATCATCTTGTGGAGAACCCTGATGATTATTAGCTAAAGCGTGGCAAGGTTTCCCACAGACTACAATGTGTATTCTGTAAATGAGTTCTCTGTTTGGATAATGTGACGCTTACTGGTCACCTTTTGCAATCGAGATAATAGCAGACAATATTGGACAGTTAACGTTTCTTCATGGCTCTTAGGGTAGAATACACCCCGGATTCAGATATTCAGACTCCCAAACTTTTATATCATGAAGCAAACAAAGTTTTTACGGGCCTACTTTTGTGGAAATCGGAATTTCATTTACACCAGTTGAGATAAAACACAGCGATGGCGGTAGTTTTGACAATCGAAAATCGGTAACTATAAGGTAATATGAATATCTAATTTTAAAATTTCCGTGGTGACCCCGATTTTATTCTTGAATTTTAACGAAAATGGCTGAAAGTTTGCACGAGGAAAGTTTGAGAAAACGTTTACGGCTATAATTTTTCGAGGTTTGAACTACCTTTCGCGTATTCTCTTCCTCTTAAGACTGCTTCAAATTTGAGCATATCTAAGATTGTTATCAATTTGATGACTTTTGATTTATATCAAGTCGGTATTGGTCTTTTCATTGATACGCTGTACCTGAAGAAATACTCGATCACATATCTATCACATGTCAATCATTGAAATGTGATCCATCTTCTCAAACACCAATTATAAGATCTTCCGGTTCTGTGCCCATTTCATGCAGCAATTTAAGCATGGTCATGTGATCCACCGTATGACTGTTCATTGGCTGTTAGGGTTTTATATGTTTTTTGGCGTTTGTCGATGGGCTGACCGGAATAGTGCGAATCTTTATCCAAGACAGACACTGACAAGGACACATTACGAAAAGCCAACACTGATGAAATTTGAATTACAGATCCCAAGGACTTCAGTTTTATCCTGCGGTAGTCAAGCTGCATGTTCATCCGGATGAGAAGTATGGACGAGACTAATAGAATCTAACACCCCAAAGGACCGGGATCAGATTTCTCACACGAGTCGGAGATATTTTGTCTCGGCTCGTGTGAGACAAAATATCTCCAACTAGTGCGAGAAATCAGATCTCAGGTCCATGTATTGATGTGTGAGAATTTTTCTAACATGATCACAAAATTTGTCAAATTGACACTGGAAACACTATAAAAGTTTAACTGTATCAGCGACTATCTTAGTTCAAGGCCATATGGTATTCCATCAATCCATATCACTAACGCAAACTCTGTGGCCAGTTCCACTGCCGATTCTTCAACTTCTGCTGCGGACGAGATGTCTAACAAAACAATTGGCTATAAGTTCTAAGTGGCGTATGTTCACCAGTTATTTGCAAAATTTGACCGTTTTTGTGAGTCTGTCACCAACGACTCACAATATTATCCAAAATCGCGACAACGTCGTCTGCCCCGTACTCTGACCCGCTTACTTTATAGTTCCAGTCAGTATGTTACTCATCGGGCTATTGAATGATATTTTGCGCGTTGAACGAAATATCATCCAATCAGAGCTCGTGTAACATTTCTGAGATTTCTGATTTCTGACAAATCGATCCCACATTCGAGCGTGGGATTGATTTTTTGCCACACTGTCCGATCCCACACTTCCAGTGGCGAGGAATAAGTTTTTAAGTGCATAGCGTGGTGGAGACAGGCACAGAAAAGATGTTAGTGTAAGATGTGAAATAACAGATTAAATCATAAAATTGTCATGTGAAGTGGACGTTGATGTTAATAAGTTTTCTATGAAAGTAAATGCTACAACTACTACACATTCACGAATACCATTGCACATGCTTATTAGTCCCCGTGGAAGGAGTTTGGGACTTAGACATTGCGTTGTGACCATGAGTCCATCAGTGGAGTCCACGCATATATCTCAGACAGGCCTGGCCTGACTTCATTCAAACTCAGCGCAAGCATTATAGCATACATATGGACGGCGATTTATTTTTATGATACATTCCAATATGGCAGCGAGGCGGCCATTATCCAGCGATTTTTTCATGTCCACAGCAATTACTAAAGCATGTCTTGACTAATTCGGCACCAAGGATTGCACACTATGACTTAAACGTGCAATTCAATTCCTTACAATACAATCAAATATGCCGCCAGACATTTCATTTGTTTTCGGATATGTTTCTTGCTAAGTCTGATCACATCACAGATAAAATTACATAATCACTGTTATATTTTTCATCAAAACAGAACACAATTAATTGTTGTTGATTTTGTGTTTCAATCTATCGTATACATTCGCAGTTGTACCTTAACATATTCTTCATAACTACAATGGGAACTTTTCCATTTCTATTTCTATTCCAGAAGTATTTTACTTCAACTCCATTATCCTCTACAAAAACCTTGGGACAGAGATGTTATATTACCTCTCTTTGTCAGACTAAAGAATCATAACCGATGAATTCTAGCTGCCAAATATCTGTTGTTAGTCTTCATTCTGAAATGTTTACAGCTGTAAACATCTATTTAGATATACTGATATTGTATTGGTTTTGTTCAATAATGTAAATGATTTGCATGGATTGTTAATTTCCACTTAGTATATCAATAGGAGGATGTACGAGGTTAACGGTGTTCCTCACTCATGTGTCTGCGTCGCGGGGGATACGGCCGCTACACGGGGAATCACTAGTCCGCGACGCAGACACACGAGTGAGGGATAGGGGGATTATCACATGTATAGACCAGTTTTCCGTGAATAAACCTTCAGGAATGATAATTACTGGGAAAAAACGAGAGAGGGAGTATTTTACAAGAATTCATACGCTTGTGTTATGCGGTCGTGGCTAGGTCACAGCGCGGTCAGCTGTAAATTTCGAGGTTGACTTCGAGCACGCCGAAGCTGCTCTAATGGATAACAGCATCTCTCGTTGGTTTTCTGTGCGAATCAAGCGGAAGTAGGAAAGACTATGGACTTCTAAAGCAAGGCATTTATTAGGTACGTACTGTAACATCAATTTGACAGAAAATTCATTCATAAAATAATTGGATGTGCAAGCGGGACGTCGCACATATCTTAAACTCAGCCACGGCTACCAAGAGCGGGTTATTTTTGTCACTATTCATTCAACACCGTTCAAAGAATGCTGCTTTGTTAACTTTGTATGAAATTTTCAAAATTACCAATTATTATGTTACACGAAATTATCAATTGTATGTTTAATATTTTACGAATAAAGTGAGCTTGTTTAAATTTAATGAAGAGCGGTGTTCGACTCTGACTCAAAAATCGGTAAGACTATGAGCAACGAGTGTCTACGACAAAGTACAATTCAGGGAACGAAATGCACAATATGCAGGGACAATGCAATAGCTTGCACCTTTAAATGTACTGACAACCTTGTGACCTCTTCGCTCTTAAAAATAAATTGGCATTATTTCTGGTATTCCCCAAGTCCGGAGTATCGTCGTTGCTCTCGGAAATGATGAACGCTCTTCACTTCCTCGGCTCGACTCGTTGACTGGCGCGGCAGCATTGATCGTGATGTTGAACTTGAAACAAACCAGTCAAAGTTGCTTCAGAAAACATTCTTACTGCTGCTCCAGGAATGATTGGTATTTGTCTGAGGTTATCGTCTATACTTATCATGTTGTTTGATGGACATTGACATGATCTTTTGACGAGTTAGACAACACAAAGTGGCAAAATAGCACCCAACACTGTTATGGTTTCATTCGGTTCCTTTCTTCCAATTAAAATTAACCTCATACGATTTTGCCCCTAAGTGAGTCATTAAAGTTGAGGGCAGTCGACCATATATTCAATATGGCAGATTCCTACAGGTAAAACATATAACACTTCAGAAGCTAAAGAGAAAATTTAGGTTATATATGAATTTCTTGCATTTCGAGAAATGCCTAAAAAGTCGAAAAGATAAGTAAGTATAGTGAGTATCATGAACAAAGAGAACGCTTTTCTATGGCAGTGAATATATTAGTGTCAATACATCTGTGATAGCGATTATTTGAGTGCGAGTGCTTCATGAACCCAACAGCGTGTGAAGGGATCGTAGTCAGAATAATTGAGCTCGGTTATTGAACCACTCTCTTTGAGGATGGGAATTAGGCCGGGCGGATTTGACTGCGGTGACTTCGCTAGGTGACTGAGTGCAGTACGTTGACGGTGAGTTCGGATACGATATCGAAAATTTAAGGGAACTTTCAATTATTGTTAGGGGGTGGACTGGGATATAGCAAGGTGATTGGTTTTAAAATCTGCTGTTGGGGGAACCTCAAGCCTTTAGGAGCGATGAAATTTGGTAGAACAGTGACAGTTGTGTGTTTTTTTTTCAAATCATAAACACTCGCCCCATTAAAGTACAACCATTGAGGAACCGGGGATAAATCAAACACACTCACGACAAAGAAACTCATTGCAGTTTGAGTAGAGTTAACGTTGCAGCAGCTCTAATGCGATTGTCGTGCACAAATACATTATGATTGTAGGAATCCGAGTGTGTGCGTGATACTCAGTTTACCACTCAAGATGTTTTGTTTAAAAGCCGTTTTACATTGCATATAAAACAGTAATTTACTGGAAATGAAATCTTCTGTTTGTCGGATTTTTGCATTTTAAATTTCTCCTCTATTTGAGATGGTATCTTTCAGTCAAATAAAATGAGTCTCTTTCACCATTTGCACGTTAACTATATACAGTGCCTTGACAAAGATGCCAACAGTCGTTCACAATGACGACCACAACCACTACGTCGACCGACTGTTAGCGGCGCACTCACCTATGACCTTTCTTGTTGTGGTAGTTTCAGTCTCAGAGACTGAGTTTTAAATCGTAATATCAGGTAAAACGCCAAACTGTTTCACTTGGCCTACGTGCGCATTTAGCCAGTTTCCCAACGACTATTTACATTGGGTAACTCTTATCGTGGTTGTACAGACAGGTAACGGCATGATTATCAAGAGAGCTTCAGGGCGCATGCGTTCCGACGTCAGTGAAGCGGTGAGGGGACTTCATCCACAGGCGTTGGGAGTGTTCGGCGCATTGTCAGTCAACTAGTTCTAGCCCTCCTATACTATCCCCATGTAGACATGCAATGTGAGTCATTGGAACTTGCACGAATACTTCTGCAGAACTTATACGCAGCTTTTACTTTCCTGTCAAAATTTTAGTTCAAATTACCTTAAAATGGAACATTTACGCGTAAAACAAATTTGCGTAGAATTTTTGGAGATCTGCTGGCTTGCTACCTGTTGAGGCCAAATTTCTAAATTAAGTTTTTTAGTATGGCGCCCTAATCAATGACCGAAACAAAGGTCATCACAATAGGTCACTGGTGCTGTATAAATGAACCGATCAGCAGTATAACGTCATAACTCATTTGGTAGAATCGCTCTGCAGACAGTGTTTCACTACGTTTGACCTCAAAAGACGGCCGATTTCTTCAAGAATAAGCAAGTAACACGTTCATCGGCATTATTTTCGAGAAGAGGGTTAAATCTCTGATCCAACTTGGTATATGGGAGTGTAATGATGTTTTGCGTGAGCGAATGCCCAGTTGAAAACTCGGGTCGTGTGTTTTGGGTGGTTCCGTTGCACACCTTGTGAGTATTTAGGTTGCAATGGGCGGCATATCGACTACCAGATCGATAGATCGAGCTGAAATCGATCTACTCAGCAGACTGTCAAGCTAACGAGCGCCTGTGAGCAAAGACATCGCTGTCAAACCACTCGGCTAAATCTCCATCCTAGCGTTTACCGATATGGCTGCCATCTGTGTGTTTACGCTGGGGGGGGGGGGTGGAATAAAACTTATGATTTTCCGAAAACTGAGAGGCTGACAATATTTTTCACTCCAAGAGACTTAAAATGAGTGTATTAAGTGTTAGAGCAGATACTGGTAAAATTAAAGAATTTTAGGGTAAGAATATCTGTCTCCGTCGGAGGCGCATTCTACCTCAATTTAAGAGTTTCGGAAACTAGTATTCGGCTATATTGTAACAAGGGCCTAGAAAAAATGTAGAATTATAGAACAAGCCAGTTTGGTAGACATTCCGTTTTTCTTGCAAGTTAAGGTTTGGAGAGAATAATTTCACTTCAGTGTTTTCCGGTGCTTTAAACAACATTCAGTTCCTCTAATCACAGTCAAAGACCTGACATTTTCGTTTTTAATTCTACGGCTCATTCTTTCCATTGAATTTTATGACGTCATTTCTCTTCTTGTTTGAATGTGTGGTGATTCAATTGCCAGTTCAATGAGTTTTTCATCCGTAACGAACACCTCATAGTTGTAATAATTATACTTCCCCATCGGACATACACAAAGCTAAGTTACTCCATATGCCGGGAAATCGAGACAGTCCAAGGGAATTACCTACGAATACGTTTGACCTCAACAGCATGTAATTAATTAATGTGTACTAGTGTGTAGCAGTGTGTAGATGTGCACCCTCTTTGGCCTTTTTCAGTCATCAGACAAGCTATGGTTGGTATCGTCAAATCTTTACTGACGTCAGATATTGATAGATATAAATGAAAAATGCAAAGTGAACGATGCAACACATAGAGAGTACATGTGCGTTGTTAGTTCCGTTACGCTATTTATGGCATTTTATGTCCATTTTGCTAAATTCTTTTTATTGTAAATGAAGATAATTTTACAAGTGATTCATCAGATTATCGTAATACACCATTGTTGCAAATATTATTTAATTTTTCAGGATAAGGACAATTATTTTCAATAAAATCATGTTTTGCCTGCAAGAATTAATTTAATTGTATTGCCATAAAGAGAAATGTGTTGGGAAATGTCAGGTTAGGCTGCCTGTACCTTCGAGTTGTAGCTATCTGCCCAATAGGTTCTTAATTAAGCATACGTAAAAACCATAATCTGCCTGTAAAACTATTGAAAAAGTAAGTCTTTTCTAAATTGCAAAAATACCTTGATGTTCACGATCAACTAGAAATAAGGCAATCTTGTAACATAGTAACCATCACAGAAAGAAAAAATGGCTTTTAAGAAAAAGCAATTAATTAAGAGAACCTGACACCAGGCAATACCTTTATTTAATTTACTTGTATCAAAGCCACACAATTGCATTGTTTTACTGGATTTTAAAGTAAGATTAATAATTTTTTATTTAAATTAATCTTATAGCAAACCACTGAATCACAGAATATTATGGATTTAGTTTTTGTCCACAAAAAAAACACGATCGGAACTATTTTCAGATAATTGCGTGACGTGGAAAGCCTTGTTAAAGGTTTGTAGTCACGTGACATTTTGCATTTGCCCTCACTATTATTGTCATGCAAATGGCAAACATATTGATATATAATAGGATGACGAGAAAATCTAAACACGTGGCTAATCTTCACCTTTGACCCCGAGTACTCATCACAAAATAACTCCAATCGTGTTAAAGAGGACACCACGCAAGACACGTAATAGTGACAGATATTTTAAAAAGTGTCGTCTCGTGTTGAAGGATTTTTATTGTACTTTGATAATACAATTGAAACATGATTGAACGAATTCTCATCAATGATTGTACAAAAAGTTCGGAACACACCTTCTTTGCAAGATTTTAAACTAACACTGTATATTTGTTCATCAAGAATATTTGTCATCAATATGGTCGGAAATTGTTTCTTCACTGGACTTTGTTCTTGTGTTTCGTGTAGCTCTCCCGTTATTGATACACTGACGCAACGTCCTCAACGCCAGCGATTACAATTGATGCTGACGAGCTCCGATGACATCTTCAAATGTTCTGGGAACAACAAAATAAGAATATTGAATTGAAATTACTAATGTCTATACGTAAGGTAAATAAAAAACGATGATTTTTTTTTCTGTTTATGACGTCTACAACAGTTGAATTATGTTATTTCATATCATCTTATTCTACTTCAAAAAAAAATCTGTGAAAGCAACTATTAGCTTGTCATCATGTCTGAAGTCCGGACAAGAATTCACATGTCAACAATAACAACACAGTTTACACATGTTCAAGCTGAGTTGAAAAGCTTAATAATGTGTATATCAACATACGCTGGGCAGGAAGTTGAACAAGAAATTATAATTGATATTACGAAGAAAATTTGTGAAAAAATTCATAAAAATTAGCATTACCGGCAATATAAGAAACTGTACACAAAATCAATAGATAACAGGTATTGCATATCTGGGACTTCACATCATATCTGCTAGACAGAAATGAAATTTACTTGATAGCAAGGAACAGCTGACTTACTACATGTATGGCACATCTGAATCTTTGACAGCGACATCTCTGGAGAGGTCGGTTAACTTGAAGTAATGCCAAGAGATGACGTCACCACACTGGCCGTTCATTGGAGCACAGAGTTTCTAGGAGGAGGAGGAAAAGAATTTGAAAAATTGTTACAATGTTGAATGGCTGGTCGAACAAAATATTTTCACGTATAACTGCAAAAACTGCGGCTTATGTTTAATGACGTGATTATTTATAGGGAATAAACTCTATCATAGACTTATTCCGTCGTGACCAATCAATAAAATGGTTGTTACAGTTTAAAAGAATTAGGATGGATGGGACAAAAAAGTGCATCAGCTGGTACTTACTGAAATCTGATCATCACTTAGGACAGAGCCCCATACATTGAATTCGGTAATTTCATGGTTGAACCTATTTTTCCAGTCAAGGTCGACTCCCATCTTGCGCTGTTTTACACCGAGCAGGACAGCGCCACCACCTTGAATGGTTTGACCGGCCATGAGACCGCTACCGGAAGCCGCCAGGTGGCCATTACCGAAGTACTGGTGAGCACCGACGTCAGAGCTCCATGTGGCGCAGACGTGGTACCACTTGCCGTCGTTGATGGCGGCGCCGCTAGGGCTACCAGCCTCGGCGTTGACGAAGAGTTGCAGATTGGTTGGGTTGCTGACGCTGAAACTGCCGACTTTGGCGTCCTTGAGGCGGTAGCTGAAGAGGTCGATGGTTGACGAGGTATCCATGGTCTTGCCCCAAGCGCAGACGGTGAGCGCCTTCAGGTCTGGAACATCCTGGAATGACTGGACGTAGCCATGTGGTCCAACAGAGTTGTCCATCTGGAGTACTTTACCTGCGAGTTCTCCGCCTTCGCATTTTGTTACACGGGGTTCTGAGGAGAGAA
Source organism: Ptychodera flava (assembly GCF_041260155.1). Classification (NCBI taxonomy): domain Eukaryota; kingdom Metazoa; phylum Hemichordata; class Enteropneusta; family Ptychoderidae; genus Ptychodera; species Ptychodera flava. The sequence continues at coordinate 338,286 of NC_091930.1, read as the reverse complement.
AGAGCAGTATGTGGTAAATTGTGAAAATTTCTGTGTTTTAAAGTGCAAAATAATATGTATGTATATTAATTAGCCTCCGTCACGGTTTCTAACTTATAGCTTCCAATTGGTAGAAAAATAGGTGAAGACGGCTCAGGACAATTGCAAGGACAGGCAAAAAGAAAGTATATCTTGGTTCGTCAAAGTGGGATTCAAACAGTCTCCAAATAATCATACAACATAAGGGTCTACGAGTAACCTGTGATATTGTATGTAAAGTTAAAATATGTGATTCTTGTTAATCTCAATTCCGCCAAGGCTGCGTCGCTTGAACTTTTGTACACTCACCACACTTCAGAGGGGTGTCACACGTTTCAACACCGATCATATCGTCCTCTCCGAAATCAGTCCAGGCGAGCAAATTGCCACAGGACTTGGTTGAGCATCTGCCAGCCGCCAAGGCCTGTCAGTAGAATGTAAAAATGACGAGGAGTTGAAAGACCTCCCAGAACCATTCAGAGTTTAGTGAACATGCGCATACAAATTAACACCGGCTGTTATATAAAAAAAACTTACGTTTTTGGAACCAGAATGTTATTTTGGTGAGGTGAACATCTCGCAGTGTCAGGACCTGAATGGTATAGTTTTTTGTAATATTGCCGACTAGGAAAACCATATTAGTCAATGGAATGCAATTCTAACCATACAGCTTAAATTTGATATCGTTGAAGAGTAATAAGACTAAACCTTGTTAGTATTTTTCATGAGAGTGATAATCGAACCGTGACCATATCATTATTAACTCCGCCACGCAAACGTATTTGATAGTTATCAATATCATTGTCTATAACAAGAGCTTGATTGAAGAGGATACCTTGTACTTAGAAACCTTAAAGTTCCGTGCCAAGCGTCAGATTGTCTTGCTAGGATATTTACTTACTAGATTACAATTTCAATGGAAAGTGAAAGGTTGTGACACCTCCATAATGCTCTTACAGACTAAAAAACTTGATCCCGGGGATCTAACTCCCGCCTTTGAAGGTACCAAGATGTTGGTCTCAAAATAATAGCCCGTATTTTAGAGCAGACGGTATTTTCAATTTTAACCAATAATTTACCTTGACTTCTTCTTGAGTAATGATATCATCCCACATGTTGAAACCAGCCATGTAGCCCTTGTAAGAGTATCTGGGATCCCAGAATTCACCGGTTGCCTTGGCGAGGTACTGGCCGACGTAGATGACGCCACCACCCTGGATGACTTCGCCCTGCTTGAATCCTGAGCCAGCTTTCATCATCTTGCCGTCCAAGTAGAAGTGGTAGTCGCCGCTGGCGCTGGCCCAGTCGATGCACAGGTGGTGCCAGACGCCGTAGCGGATGTCGAAGTCGGAGCCGCCGTACGCCCTCAGGCGGTTGAAGTAGACCTTGAAGCTTCTCACGTCCTTGGCGAAGATGGAGCCCTTGTACTCGTCGCCGGTGGTGTAAGTGAAGTATGTGATGTCGGCTGTGCTACCTTCGGTGGTGAATGAGAGCACCCACCAGCAGGAGGACACCTTGGCCAGGTCGGGAACCTTCACGTCCGTCAGCATCATATAGCTGTCCTGGTCACCGGCGAACTCGGCCATTTTGCCTTTCAGCTCACCGCTGCTGCAGTCACCAGATGGCAAAGCTGGGTGGATAAAATACAAAATTTCTGTATTGTAAGCGAAAGAATATGAAAAGGAAGAAAACTGCAATCTTTTGTCATAGCGCAATTTGTTCACCTTTTTTGCTTGATTGGAGGAATTCTGTCTTTATTTTTATGTGAAACATGGATAATTTCCGCCTAAACTTGGCATAATTTCTTTCCACTCGAAGGTACAACTGTTTTCGCTCAAACCGTATTGCCAACATCTAAAAAGAGATGCCAAGCGGTCGGGCCATTCTGTTATTAGCTTAGGTTTGAAATCCCAAGGCATTGAAACAAGAGAGTGAACCTCTACGATACGATCTTTGGAATCACGTGAGTCTTATCTTTCAGGCCATGAATGCGGAGAGTGGTCCTGTGTGCCTTTTATCATGTCCGTGAACATGAAACAGATCTGAAGGACTACCCCTTCCCGACATTATGACAGAACGATACATGATATTCCAAATAATTGTTATTCTCACCTGATACGCATGTTCCTACGAGGAGGATGCTTGCAATAAAACCAAGTATTTTCATTGTTCCGACTTATCTGCTGTTACTTTCAAAAAAGGACGAAGAATTTTCACCTGAAAAAAAAACAGAGGACGCCCTTTAAAATTAGAAACTGAATGATCGTTGTGCTCCTTATGAGTAAATCGAATGATTTTAACTTTCCTGGAGTAACTGACTGTCAATGGATGAAGAGGTGATTTATCAGAACGAAAATTTTTTCGACAAGTTTCCATATGTTAAAATTCGTAAAGCGTCATCTTTGACAGACCATCTCGTACCAGCCTGTGGAAGTGCATAACTAATATGGTAACAAACAAATTAACGACTTTACTCAACAAAACCATAATTTCATAGAGAAAGACTGTGCTAACTTTTCCAAAGCGGGAACTACGAGTCATTCATACGCAAAGCTCATTTCAATGAAAAGTAGAGAATTTAATATTTCATATCTTGCAATAAGTTCAAAAACTAGTTTTAGAAGGATCAAGATCGGCTTTTATATTATAATTTTTATTTGCTTAGTGTTCTTGTCGACTCTGTTCTGTTTATATGCGCGATTTTAAAATCTAAAGATTATCACTACGACCACGGTCTCTCTATCTATGTGATAGAGGGACTGTGCTACGACACAAGCGTTCGGTTTTTGTCTTAAGGTCTGCTTTTATGAAAGTACGACAAGCCATATCGCAGCATTCCGATTCGTGAAAATCGAACGTGGAGTCACTGAATCCCTCATCAACAATGACAAAGATTCCAATGTCGTTGATCAAAGTCGTAAAATTATCATCGCATGATGTCAACAGATAATTTGCCCATCTTTCTGAAATAGCTTTTTTTAATCTATCTTACCTGCCAAACAGCTCCGCTTCTGCAAAAAACTGGGAAGGTGAATGCGCTAGTTTAAAAATGCAACCGACTTTTTATGGCGAGATTCATGCAAATAAGATCTCATGAATATTTCGGCCAAATATGGTAATCGACAGAGCCAGATTGGACCAATCACTCGCCTATTTTTGACAACACTGCCCGTCCGTCTGGTGGAAGCTATTTGGAGATGTGTCGGCTTGTGATGTTCAATGATGAAGATGGCAACTTATGAAATTTGACATCCATTTCGTAAATGTTATTGTTTCGGTGTGCAAGTGACAGTGTAGGCAACTAGCGACATGTCTTTGCGTGGCAACGCAATGTAGTGGAAGTAACATATCACCGATTGGCAGATTTCGCCCGGATTCCCGTTGAAGTTCATTGTCGTCGGATAACAAATTCAAGACAGTGCCTGTTTTACAGCATTCACCATCAGAAATGATTTCCCCCTCTTTTTCGAGGGTTTGTCTTTTTGTGCAGCCTGATGTATTTATTTAACGTTGTCATTTTCTGTTTTCTAATCTTCGTCCCTCATCGTGTGAATATTCTTTCCTGTGAAATCCAAATATCAGTATATTGTTCTTAGTAACATTCATCTGTGTTTTTTGCGCATTTTTAAAATCTTCATTTCGTTAGTCTTCGTTTCATCTTCAACTTGGTATTTTTTAACCTCTTCGCAACTGTTTTTTTTTCTATTTGCTTTCTATTATCAAGGAAAATTGTGCGGAGGAATCGCAGAGTGTACGATTATAAATATTTCCTCCAAACTACATATGGTTGCAATAGTGGTAACATTGTAAAATATGTAAATTGGGAAAGGTTGAAATTGTGTCCATCTGTGGTAGAATTATCCATGAATAACGCACTAGTCAGCGTTGGAATTGGACCTAAATGGAATTGTCAAGGAAGATCTTATACAAATTTTAAAGAGAATGTTGCAGGTTTTATCGTTTACTCCCATTTAGTTTTTCTGACATTCAACTAAATGGAAAGTACAGTAAAACATTTTGCTTTCTGTTGCAGCCGGTTTTCTCAACAAACAAACACACATACAGAAGAACGAACGAACCTTGTATGTTGACAAGAAGTCTGTCTGTTCGTTCCAAGCGAGAAAGTTCGGATTTGAGTGAAAATTGACTTCAGATCTTGCTTTCAGAACAAAATTAATAATCGATATTTACAGGTACTGTATCGGTACATCCCTACAATGTCATCAGGCATGCCGGCGAGGGACGCAAATTATCATGCCGTTAACCGCTCTCACCCTAACGTTGTTTCACTCGACAGCCACGCTGTATCGCTTCGATAAACCTTACTGCAGGTCACTGTGAAATTGCCAAAATTGTATTAAAAAGTTGACAGTTTAAAACACTTGAAAATGATTTTCGTCTTAAACTCAACGGAACGCGAGCGTAGAGAAACTATCCCATTCAATGGTGAGGGCACGTCGACAAGGAGTGACAAGTACGCGCACCGCCAATTTCAGGAAATTGTTCACCTGTTCACAAAAATAAAACCAAAAGACACCCTAATACACTATGTCTTATTAGCGTTCCATTTTAATCATATCTTTTCCAATTTGGATACTAGATCAAAGTTGATAATATTTATTTTCTATGATGTAAGACCCTGTTCGATTTATTTATCCACAGTTCAGCATTTTTTACATGTTCTGCACAATTAAATGGATAAAAATAATTGGTAGCCATACGTTACTCTACCACGCTATTGGAACTATTTTCATCCGGCAACACCGTATTTATGCAACTCTCCGCCAGATTGCGCCTTTTTTCTCTATCGACAGCTATGACTTGCAATGTGTTAATATTCAAAACTATGTGTATTGCGAAAAAAGTAATAAATATTAATGCGGAGGCATCTCCTCTCCGACGTGATCGTGAACTTGTCTGAATATACTGCAAGATGGTTGTATTATACGACATGTTAAGACGTGACTTTGATGTTTGTAAAGGTCATATAGCTCTATGAAAATAATGGCAATCTTCATGTTGAGGGTCGTTCGAAGAGTTGCCATGCACTGCTTAAGTAATGGCATTGCTATAGTTTAAATCAGGAATTTGAATGGACCACGTGTATACAAACGCGAATACAAATTCGTGTGTTTCCATATGCGTTTTTATATGTACTTTTGCGTGTATCTCCATCACATGATATCTTTGCTTTTTGAATCAGAAGAACACGGCACTTCCTATTTATTCTGTAGTAGAACCATAAATGCCACACAGCACATTGTGTTAAAAAAAACCCGAATATCCATCTATATCTATCTATCTATCTATCTATCTATCTATCTATCTATCTATCTATCTATCTATCTATCTATCTGTCATCTATCTATCTATCTATCTATCTATCTATCTATCTATCTATCTATCTATCTATCTATCTATCTATCTATCTATCTATCTATCTGTCTATCTGTCTATCTATCTGTCTGTCTGTCTGTCTACGGTTGTAGTAAAGTTAAAGTAAAGGACTCTATGGTTGTCATCTGCAAAAGTTTGCAGCGTGTGAACAGTGCATCTGATTGTTTACAGGAAGTTATTCTGCTTAATTTACGACCCATCTTCATATTGTAAAAAACCTTCACCATGTGTTCTGTCTGTCGAAAGGAAAAGCAATTGTTCGGGGTTGTGTTTGATTATGTGTTTGTTGTTTTTTTGCCAAGGCGGAAGTGTTTGCAAAACATTAACATTTTACTATAATTGCATTGTCAGCAACCGCTCTTGGACGTTGGTTGGTGAGTTTCTAGAATAGTCATCAATTGTGAACTCAACCGTCGAGGTCCCTTTTTCTTTAACGCTGATATTCAAAATCATTTCGCCTGTCTTCTTTTCTCGTCTTCTTTTTGTTGCTACGCTTCGCGAGATCTATATTTCACGCATCACGAGATTTGGCGAGATGTTTTGGACACTTCTATTTAGAATGAACACCATAATTCATGGGATGACCCCCTTCTGTTAATATGCAAATCATTAATGTTTGATTTGCATACGTCATTGCTCTTTTAATTCACACCGCATAAAATAACACCATAATTCCATACTTTAAGCGTCATATGTGCCCTTATGGTGTCAATAACAGCTATATTCGTCGCGTTTTTACAAAGAACATGTGTTCTTCCAATACAGTACCAGGACCATCTGTGATCTCACTAAACCTAGCGTATTGAGAATACAATAAAACCGAAAAATTCAAGTATGGCCTGACTGTATTTTTTCACTGAATAATAATGAAAAGGGGCGTGATCAGTCAAGCAAGGGCACTTAAAAACACAAACGCAGAGTCGACAATCCCATGTATGAGTGGAAGACAGTTCTATCTTCTTGTGAATATTTTGTTCTCTTAGAAGTGTTTTTCGAAATGCAGACGAATTGAAATGATAGATAAGATGTTCTTATAAGCCTCCTCATACATCCTGAACATTATACTTTCAGTGCTTTCAATGAAAATGCTCTAGTCGTATGATTTCGTCCCCACCATATTGTTCATATTGTCAAAAACGGAAGGAACATAGGTATATTAGCTAACCTTTATTTTGACTAAAAGTTCCCTCACACCTACAGTCCATTGGTACGTCCATGTGACCCTAATTGGAGTTCATTGATTATACAATCTCCTTCTTGTGTACATTTATCAACACATTTGATCAACGTCTGTATGCGTTTATCTCCGTATGTCTGTTAGTGCTGTGTATTTTACTCATTTATTCGTGATCTTTGAAATAATTTTACAAAAACGCGCGAAAGTTAACAGTGCTACTAATATCATTAAACCTAATTAAGGGATACTGTTCGTCGGAACTGCGCTCAAAGGTCTCATGGGACCCATACGACCAATGTAAACACTGTATCCAAGGTACTGTGATTGATGAAAGTCAAAACATGTCTGTCATAATCTACATCATGTACTTTAAATGTTTCAGCTATGATGATGAGGTACATCTAGATATTGTGCACGAAATACATTGTTTATAAACAAGAAACTCGCACAGGCGCAGTTCATACGATCGTTTCCCTTTAAAACAAAACACATTTTGCAAATCATTATGCATTTTTCAGATCAAACAGTGGTAAAATGTTCATTATTGACAAGCTATGATACAAGGCAGTAAAATGATCGAGTTTGTGGCGGCGCAGCAAATATATACGGTGAACCTCGGCAGAGTCAGCACTCTACCGACGTCCATTTTATAGCTCTGATGATTGCTGGGTATATTCCGAGCGACTGAATTGAGTGCTCTATACCGGTCCCACATATTGTATTCGGTGCTATGCACCTCGAAAGTTCAAGACTTAAACCTTTGCTGACACTTTCATCCATTAAACTTTCAACCATTCTCTCACCAAATCACGAATAAAAATCATGGTTCACCTCGCAAAATTTGTTACTGGAGAAAGAAATTACCTATAATTTGCCGTTTTTAGTAATTCAAAATGGCTGTCACCCCTGTCGTTGAATTAAAAGGGAAAAAGAGAAACATCTGTCCAGAGGGGCGCATTGTACCTTAAAGTAGAATGTGAAATCGTGACAGGTATTCCGACTCTTGAAATTTGAATAAGACTTGTCTGGTCCACTGCCTGTTGGACTCACATTGAAGCTCTTAGAGTAGAAAACTTTTCACAGTCTAAGTGTTTCGTGAAAATTGAAAATTTAATTTTCCTCCATGGTGTAAACCGTAGTCCGTATGCGTTGACATAGGAAGGGGCGGCCATTTTGAATTCAAATAACGGTAAATTCCAGGTACATCATTGTCTCCGTGGAACAAGATTCGATCGTTGAGTCGATTTGTATTCTTGGATATTTGTAAAAAGTGAAAATGGTTGGAAAGTTTCCTAGAGGAAAATTTTATCAAAAAATTCAAGTTTTTCAATTTCGAAGCGCATACCACTATGGACAATTTTCATTGCAATATCCACTGCGTCGTTTATTGGATTAATATTATTTTGAGAAGCTGATGATTAAGTCACAGTACACTAAAACCCACCATAGTAGCTTTTTTCAATAAGGGATTATAAAGCTTTTCAACCAAAGCCCAGGCTTTTAATACAATGCCTTAACACCGCGAGACTGTATGCAGAAACATAATGGCGATATCTCCACACTTGACGTAGAGTTCTTTACGAGACAGCATTATTCAGAATACATGATTGTATCGTCTACTTCTACATTCTAGAGCCTGCGGACTAAATGAAGTTCTTGCCGCCTCTAGTGCGGCATTTTGTAATACTGACGCATTTTGTAATAACTTACGCAAAATGTAATAAGGGGTATCAGCATTTTGTAATAACTGACGCATTTTGTAATAACGTCTGCAGTATTTTGTAATAAACCAGTCTACGCGTTTTGTAACAAGGGTATCAGCATTTTGTAATAAAAAATTGTCTACGCAAAATGTAACAAGGGTATCAGCATTTTGTAATAATTCGCACTTTGTAATAACAGTTAACGCATTTTGTAATAATTTAAAAAACTTTTCCCAGTTTTAAAGCATTAACATATATTTTTTGACTTTGGAATGGTATTACAAAGTGTGTGTTTACTCGTTAAGTAAGTACAAAAATTGATCGCTCCCTGACTTCCATTTCAAATTAGAATGACTTAATTTTAGATAGCTGTCATCAGTATTTTTACCAACTGATCATCTGAGGCAGGTAACTACTAGATTTTGACTAGTTTTTTATCATATATTTGAGAGAATAATTGGTATACACAGTCAGTTGATTTATTAAATAGAGGATAACAACATTCTTTCTGATGTACATGTATTGCAGACAACCAGCAATCAACAGGTAGATACTCAGATAAAATAATATACAATAACATAAAATAAATTACTATACATCTGCCTTCGCAAACAATAGAATCGAGCTTCCGTAAAAACGGGCACGTAACGGGCATGCAGTAACCCCTTTACTTTCATATTTGATGATAAACATTGCATCATTGAATGGCTCCATACTGAAACTCCATTGTACTTTGAAAATAACTTCTGATAAAAGAAACAGAAGTAAATGTATTACTGATGTTTGAAGGTGAAAAATATTATGAGGTAATAACGACAGTTCACCAAGACGGCACTGTACAAATCTGGCACGACATCGCTGCTCGGCTCGTACATCCGATGTTGGATGAGCGCGCGATGTAAACAAAGATGGCGCTTACCCTTAACCCGCTCGCAGAATATGCCTTTAAAGTGTATGGAATAATGCATCGGAAACGACGGGTGCATATATTCTTGATAAAAAAGGAGATGTATGATATAGAAATACCGGGCGACGCGCTGACCATTAACGTTTGTTTGTGGGCAAGGGCGAGAGGAAAGCCAAAAATTAACGGGCGAGGCTTGCCGAGCCCGTTAATTTGGCTTTCCTCGAGTTCACGCCCACAAATAAACGTTAATGCTCAGATCGGAGTCTGTTATTTCCATTATATTATCATCGAACGCAAGGAAACCGTCAAAATTTCCGAAAATTTCAGGAGCGAACGACAACTGGGCCCCAGAAACTGAGCAATACGCAACGCACTGTCACGCGTGCTGTCAAAATTGGCAAAGCCGGAGATGTTTTCAGAAAAAAGTATCTTAACTTGACCTACAAGTGCACCATTTTATTTTGTGATTGATTATGAATTACGTTTGAGCTGTAAAATTACGATACTTTGAGTCGTTAATCTTATTATTCATATTCACGGGCATGTAATCAAACCATTACTGTGTATTTTTGGTAAGTCACGTGGTTTAGCTCGACCAATCAAAATGCGACGGGCAGGGCATGGTAATATAATAACTATTACGAAAATACCGCAAAGTAAGCATTCAGACATTAGTGCAACGCATCGCCGGACGCGCTAAACGCGCTAATGACTAAATCTATGTGTCGTTATACATTCTTTGCGTCATTTTCATAATAACCTTAACTATACTGAAGTATCTAAAGTAAACAAAATTAAAACTAAACTAAACTAAACTAAACTAAACTAAACTAAATAGTCAGAATAATCTGATGTTTTAGTGATTTGACTTGTTTGTCCCCGCGGACGAAGTCCTGCGGGGACTTACAGATTGGGTCCCGTCCGTCTGTGCGTCAGTTCGTCCGCAGCCATTTCTCAGACACTGCTGAACCAATTTGTTCAAACTTGGCACAAAGGCATAGCACTATGACCTACAGATGCACATCGATTTATTTTTCGATACGATTCAATATGGCCGCAAGGTGGCCATATTTTTGCGATTTTTCATGTCTTTGAGCCATAACTCAAACATCCTTGAACCGATTCTATTCAACCTTGGCACAAAGGCATAACACTATAGCCTACATATGCATGTAGAATTATATTGCGATACGATCCAATATGGGCGTGAGGCGGCTATTTTGTTGCGATTTTTTCATGTCTTTGAACCATAACTCAAACATTCTTGAACCGAATTTGTTCAAATTGCACAAAGGCAAAGCACTATGGCATCCATATGTACGTATCAATTAACCTTGCGATAGGAGCCAATATGGCTGCAGAACTGCCATTTTGTTGGAATTTTGCATGTCTTTGAAGCTTAATTCAAAGGTCATAACACCGATTTTGTCCAAACTTGGCACAAAGATCATACACTATGGCATACATGTACATGTCAATGTACTTCGTGACATGTTCCAATATGGTTGCCAGATTGTCATTTTTCCCCAATATCGCTACTAGATGGTCATTTTTGAATTTCTTCTTGTCTTTGAGGCTTAATCATATGCAAATATTCCTTATCCAATGTTGTTGAGACTTGGTACAAAGATAAAGTACTATGGCATACATATGCATGTCTACTAATTTTGTGCTATGATCCATATGGTCAATAGACAGCCATTTGATTTCAATTTTGGTGTGATTTTTTATGTCTTTAAAACATAAACATAGGTCACTGTCTTTCGATGGACAGATTTTGTTTAAACGTGATATGGCTGCATTCTTGTGCACATTAATTTGTTTCATTATATGATCCGAAATGGCTAATTACAACAGCATACCCGATCCCATACTATTTCTAAAATTCCACCAAAACATGTGTATAGTATGTGCCATCAAGACACTAGAGGCAGTGAGGGCATCGTTATGTGTGATATAATCAAAAGTTCCTTCAATGGTCATTACCGGCAGAGAGGGGTCAATTTTATTGAACGTTCCTCAGATTACTTTATTATGCAAGTCACAGGCCTGATGCACCCCGCATCAATATCATTCGACAGCTACGTAGACCACAGCTACCTAGACACCAAAGATTATAACAAAATGGACAAGCGGGGACTGTGTCATCAACGATGACTTGTTTAGCTACTAAAGCGGAAGTATATCTGACCTGTTGAGTATGTATGTATGTATGTATGTATGTATGTATGTATGTATGTATGTATGTATGTATGTATGTATGTATGTATGTATGTATGTATGCATGCATCTACGTGGGTAGGGAGGGAGGAAGGGAGGGAGAGAGGAAAGAGTGCCTGAGTATGTCTGTCTGTCTATCTATGTATCTATCTATCTATCTATATTATCTGTCTGTTGTCTGTCTGTCTGTCTGTCTGTCTATCTATCTTTCTATGGCTGTTATCATTTAATGATAATGGCAGATGGCAGGTATAACCAGTAGGATAGCGAATCAAATTTAGCTTAATCTTAGTATCGCAGGGCAGCTTATCCTAGCTCGTTGGCTAGACAAATTTTACCATAGGGCGATAGCGTAGATTCAAAGGAGGAAGACAACGGGAAAGAAATAGATCTATGAAAACAAAACCATGGCTCAGTAGATATGAATTGTCACCTTTTACATACAAGGAAAAGTGGCTTGTCTGTCGATAGAGCTTTATTTTGTACTTGTTTATGGGATGATTAAAATAAATGATCATTCAGTATTTTAATTGACTGCTTCACGTCAGTGTTTATTTCAGTATATTTTGAAAAATATCAGCTGTCAGCATTGACATATTAACGTGCCCCTCCCATCTTATTACCGTAAATTATCGACAATCAACTTTAGAGAATCACATATCATACGTATAGAAGTTGCTAGAATACTGCAATCTTTCGTACGTTATTTTCCACTTTAACCCTTTGCACACCAAGGCCCTGTGGTGGAGTTGACATTTGGAATTACCATCTGCCATGACGTCTGACTTCTTAAATTAACAAAGACTGTCCACCATACCATTATAATTTTGAATCACCATAAATACTTGTCCCAAAAATATGCAAATTACGGTCACGTGATCTCATTAAGTATTCAAAATGGCCGCCAATATATAAAATATTGTTTTTTTTAATATATTTCTTTATTTCATAGGAATTCCTCATTTATTCATCATTTTTCATCACGAAACCTGTTTTCTATCACGTCAGCATGGACTGAAATGAAATTGTGACAAAATTTTGAAAAAACACTGATATTTTGTATCATTTTGACCTGCTAAGTGTAATGAAAACAAAGGCTCTGTATATTAAGTGTTAGGTCGGTCAAAGCATAACGTAACATAACATCCAGCAACTAATATTATGAAATATTTCCCACAGTAAGTATGTATATTTTGAATGACAATGACACACTTGTCCCAAAATATGCTAATAATGGTCATGTGACCTGATTAGGTATTCAAAATGGCCGCCAACAATATAAATTTATCATTATTTTTACATGTTTTCCAATTTTCCAGTAAAAGATAATCGATATTGTATCATATCCCAATGCTTAATCACTATTTATAGTGCCATGACCATGGACTTTGATGTAAACTTTATATATTATGAAAAACTTTACACAGATTTGATAAAACTTACACAAATTTTCTTGTCTTCACTCATAAGTGAAGAATTACACACTGCGCCCTTGAATAGGGGTCAGACAGGTCAAGGTATCCTATTTTATAACATCTGACTATTGAATTTATCAAACTTGTCCACAATTACAAGATATTTTTGGAATTGTAGTATTACAATTGCCCCAAAAATATGCAAATACTGGTCACATGACCTCATTAAATATTCAAAATAGCCCCCAGTATTCTAAATTTACAATGATTTTCACATATTGCTTCTCTTTCTGACGACATTCTTAAGAATTTATCCCTTCCTATTTCTCAATTATGTCTAAATGTATATTAGATTCCGTGGTCTACAACTGATGGTTCCAGGAAAATGTTTGTACACCGTCCCTCCACCCTACAGCGATTTTGCTGAATAAAATTGTCGATATTGTAACACAAACGTTTCGATATTGAGGTGGGAGCCTCAAGGTTCTTTCACATTTTTATACATAAGAATTCATTTCTTTTCAAAGCTTTTGCGTACTCTTTTGGCCTCCAAAACAGATTGAGCTTGCACTGAATCGCCGCTAGACAACTGTACGCGACAAAGACACAAACAAAATCACTATCCCAAAAATCATCGTTTCGGACGAAAAAACATCAAAATAAGTGTCTCACCATTCGTAAAATATCGTATGTTTAATGTTCAAAGACTGAAATATGCTGAGTTGGATTAGATTCAAACATGGAAGGGAGGAAAAAGCTTCGTGACCGAAGAACCAACGTGCGCGATCAAAGTTTCAAAATGGCGTCGCGACAAACTCAACAGCATTCCGAAACATCGAAAGCATAAATTTCGAGTAATGTTAGAATGAAAATCGATTCTAGAAAATAAACTTTTAGGAAGGTATACACCTCGCAAGTCAAAAATTCACGGGGAATTTACGGGTTGATTGGCAATTTTCGTTGTTCAAAAAACGCGTGGCCGACGTATGGTGGCCGCCATCTTGATTTTTAACAACAAATGCATCGTCGAAAACTCGGGCGTTTTCTGCAACAGAACAGAGTAAACGACAAAAAACCGCATACTACCAATTTTAAAATCCCCATCGCTGATTGACCAAATTCGTTTCGATTTATTCTTATTTCTACAAGTGAAAGGGGGGAAAATATTCGTACTATAAGGTGCCTCTTCCTACCTAGCGAGGTCAAATTTGGTGGGCGAAAATTCGACGGAAAAACACGGAAAATCATAGACGAAAATCTAAAAAGAAACTACTCTCAATAAACACAGTTTCTCAGTTGTAGCAGAAATCCTGGCTATGGTAACAAAGTTACCTGAGGAGCAAAGACATGACAATAAATAAAAATACTCCGCACCGCAAGATGTTGCTAAACGCTACTGATGGCGTCCCCAAGCAAGCATTTACATCCGTAACGCGCTTCGTACCAACGGTAGAGCAATTAAGACCTTTAAACAATAGCGCACGTGTCTCGTTTCCAGACCGGTGGGTGGAGGGACGGTGGTTTGTAACATCATTTTTATGAACCCAATAAAAGCTTCGTTCAAATCACTGTGTACACTAATATTACAATCATTTTGCAAAACTAAGAATTTGATTATTCGAGTTTTGCAAACTTCATCCAATATACATGCAAAAACATAAGATACACAATTTTATTGTAACCAAAAACAATATTTATTGTTTTTCTTTTGAAAAAAAAATAATGTAGCAACGCCCTAAAAATTAGACCGAAACCCTCAAAATGTCACAAGGGAACCATTTCTGGATAAGGTTGGTTTTGTTGCATGTACATCATTCGCATAATAAAATTAAGTCGTAGTATACAACGCTGTCAATGTTGATGATGTCGCTGTCTTTTATCATATTCTGAGCTCTGCATGTCATCTCCAAGCCTTCTTCTTTCCATCCACCAACAGTAATATTGAATAAAAAAATGCAGAAAGGTCTGCAGTATATTGTCTTTTCAAAATACAGTACTGTATGTAAAACCAACAAAAACTTTCTCAGTTTGTTTTCTCAATTATAAATCGCATAATCTCATTTTGTCTTCAATTGCATTTTGAATGTCAACTCAGACCCCCTTATATGGCGTTAATATGATAACCTAGCACCGGTAGTGAGATATAATCTCGATATCATTATATGCTATCACATTTTTACGTATTCAGAAACCACAAAGCATTTTAAAATACATACAATATCAGCGGATGTTTATAATTATTACAAAATGCGTTAACTAATGTTACAAAACGCGTTTTATTACAAAACGCTGATACCCTTATTACAAATCGCGTAAACAATAATTTATTACAAAATGCTGATACCCTTATTACAAAATGCGTAGACCATTTTATTACAAAATGCTGATACCCTTATTACATTTTGCGTAAGTTGTTACAAAATGCGTCGTATTACAAATGCCGCAGTAACAACCGCCTCAGAACGCTATTGTTTGCACTTTCCTTTGTTTGGTGCCGCTTGTTTTGGTTTTTCTGAAAATCGAAAATTTACTTTTCCCTGATAGAGCTAACGCTAGGTACGGCTTCCATTTCGTTCTGAGGTAATCAGTAATCTCATGTGATTTGTTTTTCTCGTCCAAAACTTTGCGCGTCAACTCTTGCTGGTTACTCCAGAAAATGAAAGAGATTAATTTTCCTCCAGTAAAGAATGAGCTAAAGCATAATACTTTCATTGTCGAGTCGCGTACTACCCTGAGAGAGAAAGAGAGAGAGAGAGAGAGAGAGAGAGAGAGAGAGAGAGAGAGAGAGAGAGAGAGAGAGAGTCATTATGACGACTATTTGTTGACTCTTTAATGACATACACACATTCATACGCGTACAACAACACTCGCAAATATTTCAGACTTCTTCAATTACGCTTAGCAGTCAGTTTAATACCATTACAGTACCTCATAACCAGGTTAAAGTGAGAGGAATCATAAGCGACTTTGGAGTTTGTGTGATGTGCAGGAATGACTTTTGTCTCCGAAAATGCGCATGTATTATCTTTGAGGGTAACTATTATTTATTGTTATATATAAGAGCAATAATTTTGAGGATTTTGTGAGATTCCCCTTTAAAGTACCGTTTCATGTACTTGTTTAATTTAATTTGCATGAATATCTTGGTAAGAATTTGTATTCATTTTGTTTCACTTGATCAGATTCTTTGCGAAAAATACCATTTTGCTTAAGTTTAAAACCTAGGTGTATCGATTCGTAAAATGCAATATCAAATTATAATTTCATGCTCTATCTTCAGTTGCTAGATTAGGGTATCAGTGAAATGAAGCGAAAGTAGTCGGCAAAATATCGGTTACATGTTGCTCGGGGGATCATCATGTATCTAAAAAACAGAGTCTCGAGACAGCTGTGAACTCATGTGAATGTAAAGTAAACAAATAAAAATACCGTTAAACAAACAAACAGACATACAAACAAACACACAAAAATAAGCAACGATGTACGTTGATGGCATTCCAGAACCGCTGACAGAAATGATTCGTCTAGAACAATTTAATATATCACTAAAGGGAGAGGAAATTTGGCAAGAAAACAAACACATTTTATTGCTTACATTTCCATCTGAATGCAGACCGAAACGATAATGATCTTTTCACTTATGAAAAATGAATATATTCATCCAAATAACGACGTCTCCCCCCTTTAACGTCCTCATAAACCCGTTGCAATTCTCCTTTTATCAAGTCTGTGGTAACTCGTATCGACTGAGGTTTGGTCCGCGTTGGCTAAAAAGGGTCAGAAAATATTATAACGTATCTAAATCTACAACCTAGCGTGTGAAAATCAGCTGATTGGCGTGAATAAACTTTTTTATTCAGAGTGCAACCAATCGTAAACGAAACTTCATGCCTCAACATAATTTGTCGAGGATATGCAACAGATAAAACATTCAACCTTAAGTAAACTTACAGGATTTTAGTTCATTTCTCTGTACCCCCTTGGATATCTACACATTTCGTAAGACAGCATTGGAACGTATTGCAACACGTTGACTGTAAAAACAATATACTGACAAAAAGCCGAGCTTTGACCTTGGGTTAAAGTTTATTCAAACTATGTGTGAAAAAACCTACATCGATTCAAATCCACTGAACTTGATTTCACTGTTCCTACATATGTATATGATAATATCGGTTGATGTAATTGATTAATCTAAAAAGGGCGTTGAGCGGATGGTGTCCTCGCAAAGGTTTCCAAAAAGTTCGCCTCTTTGCTCATGTTCTAAATAGTCGGTTGTGCATTCAAGTTACGCCCTCTACGTCCACACTCACACTCGATGTCGGCGATGTCAGATGCGGTCCTTTACTTCTTCTCTGAAAATAGCAATAGAAACGGCCATGTGTTATTTAGCTTCAGAGAGAGAGAGAAAAAAAAAAGGTGCATGCTATATATAGGACTTCAGGAAAACTGCTTTCAGCCCATATGGTAGCGTACACCAGATGGCGCTGTGCACAGACGGTACAGTGGAAATATTCACAGCTGTGCTCCGGACCACCAGAGTGTAAGCCGATTTAGACAACACCGACCATGTCACCACTGCACTGAACACGCATGTTCCAGATATGTCGCCTGATTTGGAATCCTATTTTCATCCGACTTTCGAACTTGTGATATTTATCCCTGCATATTAAAATTTCAAAGAATACTTCTCGACATCGCCGAAATATGACTCAATGGTTACCATGTCTCGATTTGGAACCCTGATATTACAACCCGGCATTACACCTATCATTTTTCACCATTTTTGTTAAAATCACGAAATGATAAATCGCTAATCAATAGCGTTTTCTGCTCATCAAATTTAAAAAATGCGAATTTAAAACAATCCTTATTGAACGAGTCTTGTATTCAATGATTCCATTAAAGTGGAAGTCATCTTAAAAGTTCACTAACTAAATTTCCGCATGAATGTTGAAAAATAACAAAAAAAAGTGAACAGTATTCAATTCTGATGACTTTTTAACTTACTGTATGGGACATCTGAGTCTTTGACGGCCACGTCTGTGGAGATTTCATTTGAAGTGAATTTGTGCCAAGAAACAACATCACCACATCCACCGTTGCAAGATCCGCACATCATCATCTACAAAGAGAAGAGACATATTGTTTCATGAAAATCATTGTGCCACAATATAATGGGGTTTCGCCCAAAATTAGTTTTGTATTTCACTGTTCAAGGTTTCACCGAGACACAAGTCTGGGAAGCAATGGATGAAGAGCTACAATGATGCGCATGCGTGCTCAGAGAGTCAGTGTCGGCAATATTGGGCGTTTAGATGAGACATTCAGAAGCTGGACGGCGTAAGGCAAACTGCATGGATGACAATCAATGGAAGTCTGACAAAAATGTACTGAAAGATGCAAGTTCGTCGCTTTCATGTCATAGAATTGAAATCATGTACTCTCTCGCATTATAAAATGACTGAAGTTAACCAGTGGTGTGGCTCGTTATCAACCCTAATGGCTGCAAAAAGCCCCGAAGTTCTGTTTGGCAATAGAGGATTTCTGAACCCAAGGTATTTTGCTAGGGCGTTTTGGTCGAATGAAAACTTACAGCAATCTCGGCCTGAGATTTCACAGTGCTCCAGATGTTGAAGTCGGCAAGTTCATGGTTGAATCTCTTCTTGAAGTCGAACTTGGCTCCGATACGGTTCTGTGGCACACCAATGATGACGACTCCGCCGCCGGCGATGGTCTCGCCGGTGCTGACACCTTCGGCCGCCTTGGCGAGAGCACTGTCGCCGTAGTATTCGACCTTACCACCCTCCGAAGCCCAGGTGACGCAGACGTGGTGCCACATGCCGTCGTTGATGGCGGCCTCGCTCTCTGGGGCGCCCTTGGTGTTGACGAAAAGTCTGACGTTGCTTGGGTTGCGGATGACGAAGCTGCCGATGGCGTTGTTCTGGACGCGGTAGCTGAACATGTCCGCTCTGACGTTAGGCTCGGTTGTCTTGCCCCAGGCGCACAGGGTGAATGCTTTCATTTCGGGCAAATCACCGTGAGACATAGCGTAGCCGTTGGGTCCGACTGTGGAGTCGATCTGAAGTACTTTGCCGGCGAACTCGCCACCTTCACAGTTGTCTGGTCTTGGTGCTACGGGAAAAATATTTACAACCGATTAGCCCTTTGAGCGCCAAACTCAAGTTTTGAGTACTCAAGTCAATTTTTTCAGAATTTTTCAGATTTTTGCAAAATTTTGATGAAAAACTGTAGCAATGAAGTATGATGTCTATTTCGTCAAAAATTCTCCAAAAAATTACAAAAAAATCATAAAAATTGGTAAAAAGTTGCACTAAAATTTTGGTGGGAAAATCACAGCTCTCAAACTGTTGATGATTTTAGAAAACTTTTTAACGCCGACACTTGGTAGAATAGGATGGATCTGTATATATATATTTGCAATGACTGGTTATTTCATTAAAGTTCCATGATTTATGTTGTACTTCTGCAACAGTGTACCGTATTGCCAGATAATTCTACTCTCTGTATATGAAAAGTATTGTCGGCTTAAAACGTCCATCGATGACCCTTCTTGAAATGACACCACAGGCACTTACCGCCAGTCAGAACAGTGTCGCAAGTCTCAACTCCGACCAGGTCGGATTCAGCAATTTGTGACCAAGCGACCACATTACCGCAGCCAGTGACGGATGATCGGCTGAAGGCGGCGGCCTGGAAAGTCAGACGGTAAGAAACGTTATTAATGCTGTCTCTTAATTGTGGCGGGAAGTTTCAAAACCAAAGGCGCGAAGTGTCAGAATGTCCGGTCACATGTCCGGTCACATGTTAGTTTTGACAAACATATTTAATGTAATACGCGAAATTTGAAGACTTAAAATTTGCCTAAACGTTCCACAAGTAATGTTTCAACCATTATATTTCAAAATAAAGAATAAAAACAAGCACATTTTTTGTTCTAGAGAAACAATTTACCTAACTTTTATCGATTTTTGAAATTCAAAATGACCGCATCCCTGTGTTAACACTATCGGGAAAACGCTTTTTGTGTTTTTTTCTTTATGTTTGCTTTTTTTTCTATAAAGTAAGGCTTGTGAAAACATTATTGCTCTGCATTACGCACTGCAAGAGCTTCAAAATGAGCCATTCCATTAAAGAAAAAATGCAGTCGTTTTTAGTCGATTTCCGTTTCTCTTGAAGTTATGGAATTCTTCTTTTCGTACATACTTGTCGGTGTTAACATGAAGGGATATTTTTCAAATATTGGGATACCAGCTCCTAGCTGAAAGTAAGCGCGAGATTACATATACAATCGGCGCTTCATTCCGTTTTCGACCTCGACACCACTTTGGCTTTTGACCCCTGAAAAGGTTATGACCTCGTCTTACCTGAATATCGGCCAAATCAACGACGTAGTCAAACATGTCGAAGCCAGCCATTTGGCCCCTGAATGAGTATTCAGAGTTGAGCGCGGAGGAGGCAGATTTGAGGTACTGAGCGAGGTGAAGAACGCCGCCACCCTTGATGGTCTCGCCCTTTCTGAAGTTCTTGCCTTCCTTAAGCATGTGGCCGTCCTTGTACATGCAGTAGTTGCCGCCCTCGCTCACCCAGGCGACGCACAGCTGATGCCAGATGCCGTAGCGGATGTCGAAGTCGGCGCCGCCGTAGGCGCGCTGGCCGTTGACGTACATCTCGAAGTTGGTGATGTCGTTGGCGGAGAAGGAGCCCTCACGCGGCTTGTCGGTGGTGTAGCTGAAGTAAGTGATTTCCTCGGAGTTGGAGGTGGTCTCGGGGGTCTTGGCCCACCAGCAGGCGCTGGTCTTGGTCAGGTCTGGGATGGTGGCGGACACTTTGATGTAGCTGCCGTCATTGCCAGCGAATTCGGCCATCTTGCCCTTGAGGGACCATCACATGCCATTGGTGCGGCTGTTTCAAAGGAAATAAAAATACAAATAATAAATATACATCTACTCCAACGCCTCAGACCATTTCCGTTTCCTTTCAACAAACGCCTTCACAATTACGTTGGATGAGAGAAAAGCGAAACGAAATAAAATTTTGCTGACGATACATGTTGAAGAACGCCAGTCGACTTTTAGCCTAGGTAGCGTGTTTCTTCTAATGTAGACTACAGCTTGTTCACACTTCAGGTAGGTACATCGTAAGAAGTGATTTGATTTTTTTCCTGGTACATACCTGAGATGGTTCCCACACACAGGAGGGCAGCAACAAAACCAAGTATCCTCATTCTGAAATGTTAAAAAGTTCACCTGAAAAATTGAAGGAGGCAATCGTTTGTTGAAGTAAATGATGAGACTAAAAGATTGTTTTCCAAAAAGTAAACGCCACTAGTTGAAAAGTGTCAGCGACAAATATCAACTGAAATGCCTGAGCGACAGACTTTTGTCTGAGGGAGAGACAAGGAGTTGAATTCCATGGAAAAGAACTTTATGAGCGATTTTTTTTCGTCTTGCTTTTTCAATACTTCCTTTTAACTGTTTTGATGGCGATAGGGCGCCACATAAATTTTTGCTTCTGACTTCTTTGCCATCTTTGAAACGTTAACGATGGGCAAATTAAGTTGTTAAATTATTATGCCATCTATATTATTACCAAATGAGCTGGCGTTGATTTCTCGAGCTCCATAGTTTGCCTCGAATGAAGCGAATCGTCACTGACGGGCAAAAACCAAGAACAGTAATACCACGACCTGAGTAACTATATTATTCCTTGTCATTTTTCAGCACTATAAAGCTCCGCAATCCCAAAAGGCCTGTCGCAGTATCGATTGTTGAGACTCACAAACTTGACCATAATATATATCTACGCATAGGTCCATCCGATTTTGTGTAAAGCGAGTGAACACACGACATCATTTTCAGCCGAACATGAAAATTAACAGTATTACGCTATAAGATTAGATTTTCGTGACAATCAACAGATTCCCTTACCTTGCATTAGACGTTTACGCGAACACTGCGAAGATGAATGCAATTGTGTCGAAAAACGAATGACGGTTTTATAGTCCAAATATGCAAATGTACCGATATGAATATTCATGAGGCAAATATATGTTAATGTCTTAGTCTCACTGCCCATCTTCCCTAGTACTAATTTTAAACCAGTAACATCCGTACGAAGTGAAAGTGTTAAAATGCGAAAAAGGAAGAGTTTGTCGGAATATAGTGAAAGCCATGCTCGCCATTGTTTTCGTCGTAAGGCCTTTCTGCTTGAAGCTAAGCGCTTATATTTTAAGTGCATATGGTGCGTTACAATCAACACTGATGCAGTACTTTGGTGTTCTCTGAACTATCATTTTTTGCACCGACTAATATCATTCAATATTCTATTTGATTCGATGACTGCCCGTATACCCACCATTCTATAGTCACAACATGTGCTCCCCTCATCATTCTGTGAATAAGAACTAAATTTTCCATTAGCCGAATTAATAAAAGGTTGTGGCAAAACAAGGGTATTATCATCTATTTGGCATGGTATGCTTGTTATAGCAGGTTAGGTAGGTAAAATCGACGTGTACGACCGTCATCGGATGTTCATCGCTCATATTTTCAACTGTTACATCGGTATCGCCTATAGTCTGCACAGTTTTTCAACCTCGCTGAAATCTTTACTTTGTCCACTTTCGGTTTATCTTTATCAGCTTTTGTCTTGTAAAAAACTTTTACGACCTCAGTTTGTCTCCCTTTCTAGCGCTTTAACCGCTTTTAATCTACCAATGTTTGTGACTTTCTTCTATTCTGCCTTTACTAATCTGCGTCGTCCGGTTTATTGCATTATGTTTCAGCATGATGTAGTTTTTTCTCGCTCGAAAAGCAACATTGTGGATATTAATTTCATACATACATTAGATGGTTTTTTTGAAGAAACGGAGTTCTAGCCAAATTACATTAAAAGCATTATTCCTGCCTTGCTTCCGTATGTTCATATTTGCTATATTTGTAAACTGCAATGGTCAGCTAACAAGGCTACCAAAGTACGCCCATCTGTTGATGCCATACCCATTAATATCCGATCGCCTCCATACGTTGCTGATTTGGTACGCAGTGTGAAAGTCCCCAGGAGACATAGGAGCCAATAGCAGGATACTTCAAAAGTTCTGCAGAGTACTGTTTATATATAAAGTGTATTCTGTACATTCTTTGAAGTCGATGAGCTTTACTAGTCGTAAATGAATTCGCGAAGGACGTTATGGGTAGCCCTGAAATACGAGTCCTCAGGCAACCAAACCACGCATCAACTGCAGTGTACGTAGCAAATGGCAAATATAGACATACAGACTGTTACGCTTCGCCGATATTTCATTTTAAAGTGGCGAGACTGAAATTGTTTGAGGAATACGACCATTATGAGGTACAATTGATAAGCATCAAGTCTGGCTTTGAGTTTAATTGATAAAATTGAAAATTGATAAAAACGTACAACATGTAAGATCGGAGTCAGCCTTTTGTGATCGTCATTATTCTATTTTGTCCTCTGTATCCTTGTAATTGATCAAGTCCCACAATAACGAGTTCCAGATGCATGTGCTTTTGTGGAGTCAAACGATGGATTTCATGGATTATACAAACGGAGACGAAGTTCAAAAGTTTAAAATAATAAGGGTTAACATAATTATAGGTTTTATTGACGTAAATACTTCGAATGCAATGGAATTGTATGTCAAAATTAAAATCTTTACCCGGACGGTATGCATCGTTATGAATACTGGGAACTATTTGTTACGCACAATATGCTGACATACGGTTTCTTTCTTTGAAAGTGAGACACCTTTGGCGACAATCTGCCGGATCTATTTTCAGCGTTACACATTGCTGGCCCTATGCTAGCCTGCAGCTTTGAAGCTTCGTCTGGTGTCACTGAGAGTTTGGGCAAATTTAGAAATTTTATTAGGGCGAGCAAACCTCATCAAAGTAATGAATATTTTGGGATATTAATTCATGTGTATTACTGTATGGTGGAGGCCAGACAAGTCAGACAGTTGACCCTGTTCTCGCCTTTCAAATATGCTTCGTGGAACTGTACATGAGGCGAATATGTTTAGAATTATTTTGTTTCGAAGTTAAATTGCTGTAAAACGGGCACGTAGACGATGATTTGTTTTGCGCAGACAGATATCCACCCAAAGCCGTTCCGCGTGCAAAATTCAGTTTTATAATCCACCGTGAGATATTCGAACGCGAGCTTTTATCCTATATGTGTTTTCGTCGAACTTGCGTTTTGGGTGGTTCACTCACTTCTCTCTCATGATTACAGCGCCCTCTATGGTTTTGATATTTACTTACTTCTACGAAAACGGAGATTCGGAACGTTTGGATTTTATATACTGGCGTCATTGTCACAGCATGCAATATTGAATTCTACAATGGAGTCATGTTACCCCTTGTAAGCAGTAATTTTAATACTTTCGTAATATGTAATGGTTGTGGATTATTCAAGGAATATAATGGAACTATTGTGATATTTACGGTACAGAGTACCGAGACATGAGTTACATTTCAATAAGAAAATAGGGTCAGGTTCCTTGTAGTATTCCACCCACATTGGATTTTTCAAATGTGCGCCTCCCAATCCGCCCCGCAAAAAAGTGGGAAAACGCAGGTTTACTTGGTTCCCCTGACATAGAGGCTATATTTAATCAGTCAGCTCCACTGTCGCCGATGCGATCGCATGGTACTATTTGACCATGGTTGTTGCTATTTCATTCCGGAAATACTTTGTCATATTTTGTCCCACTCTCTTGTGTTCGGAAGAAATGGTTAAGTCAGCAAAATTAAACAAAAAATCTAAATAAAGAATGGGGCGTAAAATAGGGTGTAATTTGACTGAAACGAGTATAAAAGTCAGATATGCTCTGTCAATTATCGTCACTGTATCTCTATTTGTTATTCCACAAACCTTATGTTGTCGCAGCGTGTCGTCACAATATGTTAGCATATTTATAAATTCGTTTTTATCGGAAAGGACACATTTGTTCTTCATATAGCCTAAGTCTTAGACTTGTATCGGTGGTTTTAGCCAAACTGTCTCGTTCCAGTAAAATATTATTTCTTTTCAGTTACTTAAAATACAAAGTAATTATTTTAATTTATCAAAGCAATCTCTAAAGATTTGACAGAAGGCACGACAGGGAGCTTTATGCTATGAAGATGCGTAATAACCTTCGATTTAATGTATTTGACATTAAAAACGATTCAACAGCATGGCATTGACAGAAGCCTTTTTTCTGTCGATTGTGGATATTCATATGCAAATGAATGGCTTTGAAATCTGCATTAAAATCATGAATACGGACAGCCAGCCGACACCACAAACCTGCTTTGACCAGTCGTTTGACTTCAAAATATGCCAATTCTGAAGACAAGCAGTTTTTAAGCTGTGACTTAACCATCTGGTCCTGATCTGTAGGTCATCATCCGAAAATACTCTGTATCTCACGTGATCATTGCCACGCGATATTTTATCGGAATATAGAAACTGCGAAAGGACCCCGATGCACACCAACAAACAGAAAAACAAATAAGTCAGATGTGCCTGTGCAACATCAGTCTGGTTTCCTGACCCATTTCTACCGCTGGCTGGCCGCTAAACGAAAATAGGTTCAGGTGGGGCCCGGATTTATGTTTTAGTCAGAATTTAACTGCATATTAATGAGCACCGGACAAGATCAGGTGATCAGCACATCTCTACAGTGGCAAGCTAGGAAATAAGATGACGAAAGCATCGAACGTTGAAGTTGTTTGCACTACTTCACTTTTAAGTCCTCCGACTCTGTTCTTCTATGATGATATTTATTGGTGGATGACGATTGTCGTACTTTAATCTGTCCTAAGACGTAACCTGGTGACCATGGTGACCTTTGGCCTGTAAGGCAGTGACTCAAAAATAAATGATTTTACGTTTTTCATCAATTATCGACATAGGATGCTTGGTTCGGGAAACTATGGAGGTAAAATGACTCCATAGGCATACGAAATCGAAATTCGAAGGTAGCTCCAAGTTGGAAATAAATTCAACGCAACCACTGCACTCGTACTATTGACCAGTGATATCCATGCTTACATTAGCCCATACCCGACCCTGTTTTCGTAAGCAGCGCAGCCAGCGGTAGAAATGGGTCAGGGAACCAGCCTACTGCAAGACCTATAGTCCTTGCACAGCGGTGTAATGCTGAGACCGGTGCTGAGAGTCCCTGAAGCTAGACCGACCATCTGACCTGTCCGACATCGTGTCTAAGTTACTGCAACTTTAATTGCCTGAGAAATCCACTGGTCCATTTCTCTGTCTCTATATGCGTTTGAGGGGATTCGGGAGATTAAATTACATTGCAACCTCACTACCCTGTCTCTTCAATGTTATTACAGAGAGAGACAAAACCACAAAATTATATCCTAGAATCATACGACAGACTCTAATATAAATCATTGAACTTTGAAACGATAACATAATGCCAACTTACGGTTGTCTGAATTGAGGGAGTAATAAAATAATGACGATATTTTGTGAATGTCAGAATTGACAAATTACCTTAGGAGCGCCGTAATTCGGAAACCACGGCGAAAATACCAATAGTGGATCTGTTCACTGTTGATGGCGCTGTTTGATTTCTATGATTGCCGACTATGTTAAATATTTATGTAACTTTCTCTGCCATCGTGTGCATGACTAATTCAAAAGTGTGGGGTGAACAGACTTCATCATACTTTCTCAAAATGCTATTTAAGAGTACAGGGGTTCAGGGAATCATTGAATAATTACTACTTACCGAACTAAATAACCAATTATAAATTAAAATTAATTAGTAATTATAAATTAATAAACAGAAATCTATATTGCATATATCACATAATTGTTCTTATTTAGCCGTTAACGTCCCTTTACCGATTTTTTCAGAATCTACGCATCAAGGGAACACACGTAACTGAAAGAAGTAGATTTCATGATAGAGGGCGTCCTCTTTCCGACAGATTTTTGCAGACTCCTCTTGTCCTCACCATATTTTCAATTACTGAACATATTATGTATGCAAGTCAAGAAACTGTTCTCTGCCATTTCTTTCTCTTTTCTCAATTTTTTATGATGATAAAAAAGAGAAAATAGTTGCTTTCTTGAAGAAAGTTGACGCACATATTAGCAGTAGTGTAATGTAGTGTACGAGATAACGCCACTGTGGACGGATTGGCAAACATGGCGTTCTCTTTTTCTCGCGACTTCTATCGAAGCATGCAGTTGCCGATTTGTGACACAGAAAGTATTCACGCCATTTTTATGGTTTGATGCAAACTGTTTCTCACTCAATGTGAAATTGCTTTTATTTCCATGCTTTCATTTGTTCATGCATTTTTCTTTGTCCAGATAATGTTTCAAAGACAGTAGATACTCTATGAATTTCCTGAATACACCGGGCGTAGGCAGATTCAACAGACAATAGTGGGGCAAATAGTAAGACAAGACGTTACATACAGAGGTGTGTGCATACGCTATATTCAAAGGAGACAGAATTTCGCTTTCTTAACTTTAGCAACATAGCCTACTTTGTAATGTCGAAGGATATGGCTGTCACAAGTTGTACCCAGACAAAGATACGCTAAGTGGGAAATTGGATGTTATTTCGATAATGAATGTTCTTTTGCAGTTACCAGCAGGAGCTCAAGGTAACGATAAGACTGAACTAATTTGTATCAGAGCATTGTTGTCCCGGCAAAATGTCAATTATGAATTCAAGGTAAAACGCGCCGTCTAAACAATACCACACACATTGTAATTAAGATAGATGCAACTACAATCAGCTTGTATATTTGTCATATATATAATATATATATATATATATATATATATATATCTATATATTATATCTATATATATATATATATATATATTATATCATAGTCGTGTGCATAGACTGTTGAATAGTTAACGCGACAATACAAGTATACGTACTTATTTTCCAACACAACAAAGGTCATCAGATTGGCTCTCAAACAGCGTCCACCTCATTGATCTTTCTGTGGATAAAATATTTTAGCACTATATGTCCGTTCCCAGGGGTAGGGACATTTGGAAACGTCCTAGTCGTAAGAGTTGCACGCTGCACGCTGTG
Organism: Ptychodera flava; assembly: GCF_041260155.1. Classification (NCBI taxonomy): domain Eukaryota; kingdom Metazoa; phylum Hemichordata; class Enteropneusta; family Ptychoderidae; genus Ptychodera; species Ptychodera flava. Next base: position 310,328 of record NC_091930.1, on the reverse strand, counting down.
ATATCCACGTCGGTCGACTCAAGAACTGTATTGCCGCTGTCAGAGACGTCGCAGTCCTTCCTCAAGTGTCGCACAAGAAATACTTACTTTGTACGGACATTCGTGACTGTGTCGAATCTGTTCGACTTGTGAAATGACGGACTCTGTTTGCCAGATAGCAGAATTTCGACGGCGTTCAAGACCGGAGCAAACATCCGACATCCCGTCCAGAAACTTTGGTTTACTTGGGTCGTAACAAAATGGGGGCTCGTCCAGGATACTGAACAGAACGAGTTCGTCTTCCGTCAGTACGGTCAAACAAAGTATCGCTAAAGTCACATTCAAAATGGCTGCCTCAGGTGAGTTCAATGGAGTCGAATTCGTGGAAAATGAAAACTTGTCCATTCAAGATTTAGAGCAATACCGTTGATCGCGATTCCGGGTTTGTTACTAAATATAGCTGCACGCGCGCGACTTTCGGACAAATATGCTGAAATTCGGACAAATTTTGTCGTTGTATGCGCGGCTGTTGTTGCAGCTTTTAGTCTCAGTCATCAATTCATACGAATAAGTGTGACGCTAAATAGCCATTCTAACACTCGCCAGGTTTATTCTCGTCGTTTATGCGGAAAATGCGGACAATGTTTAGTTTATGCATATTATGAGAGAGAGAACAGTGACGTCATTTGCGATCAGCGCTATTGAGAAAAGTCGATTTAAGACTTGTTGCTGATCAAATTGGAGTCTCTCTGAGCAGTGGTGTGAGGAAACGCGAAATTATTGATATTATTGCTGGTGATTTAAAATTAGAGTTATAACCGCCTATAGAGCAAACTTTTGCTGATGGTAAATCCTTTGAAATGGCGAAATTGAATTTGAGAGAGAAAAGCGAAATTTGAGCAATGGAAGAAAAGTGAGGAATTTAAGAGAAAAAAGAACGGGAAGACTTGGAATTGAGAAGAATGGAGTTGCAATCTCAATAATCATGGGAGCACACACTTTGGTCTAGTACAAGGATTTCGGAGTAGGGATTTTGATGTTGCCAAGAATGTTAGGCTCATCCCTAAATTTTGTGAAGATGAAGTCGACTCGTTTTTCTTAGCCTTTGAAAAGATAGCAAAACGGCTTGATTGGCCTCGAAGGTACTGGACCATGTTGCTACAAAGCGTGTTGGGAAAGCGCAAGAAGTATTTTCTTCATTGTCGGATGAACAGTCCGAAAATTACGAAGTTGTTAAAAAAGCCATTTTGATTGCTTACGAATTAGTTCCTGAGGCCTATGGACAGAAGTTTAGAAATCTACAAAGGCAGACAGGTCAAATTTCATTTGTAGACAATGTGCTATCGTTCGCTCCAAGCTGCAAAGGAATTTAATAAATTAAGGGAAGTGATTTTGATAGAAGAATTTAAGAATAGCATCCCCTTAGATATAAAGACTCATTTGGACGAACATAAGGTGCGCGATTTGAAATGTGCGGCAGCTATTGCTGATGATTACGAGCTCACTCATAAGAAATTTAGTAGTGGTCCGTACAATTTCAATAAATACGTTGATAATAAGCGTTTTACTTCAAAACAACAGTCTGATTCCAAATCAAAGTCAAATTCACAGGAGAAAAAGAGTTCCTCTAATCAACGTCGTGAACATAGAAAGACTCTTGTTTGCTATTACTGTGGTAAAGCTGGACATGTTAAGGCCCAGTGTTTTAAATGGATAAAGGATAATCAGAAGTTGAGTAAACCGGTAGCGTTGGTCAATCCAAAAGATGGGTTATCTGTCGATACTCCCTTGGCTAAAAAGGTCCAAATTTCTGTTTTGCAAAACAAACCAGACAATTCTAAAATGTCCCAGTCTGTCCCAAAGGGCTATGAGAGTTTTGTTTCCCATGGTGAAGTTATGTCATTGGCTAGCGATGGAGAAATTAAACATGTTACTATACTAAGAGACACCGGAGCTGCTCAGTCTTTAATGTTATATGATGTTCTGCCAGGTAGTTCAAAGTGTTCCACAAATGCTAGTGTTCTTGTTCAAGGTATTGATGGTGCGTTTGTATCTGTCCCCCTTTATGAGGTAAACTTGAAATCTGAGCTTGTCACAGGTCCTATTAAAGTAGGTTTTGTTCGTACTCTACCTATACAAGATATAAGCTTTCTGCTAGGGAACAATTTGGCCGGGGCAAAGTCAATGTATCTCCCGTACTCACCAAAACTCCCGTTATTCATTCAGAGACTAACAATCAAATGACACCTTCCCAGGCATATTTGCTTCATGTGTTGTAACCAGATCACAATCACGGGAAACACAAAAAGATGAGGCAAATTCCGAGGTGTCTTCGAATTCTGGAGTTTGGCTTGCTGAAACCTTTTCAAAGATTCTGGGCAGTGATGATTGCACTTCTAAGAATGACTCTCCAGAGAGTAAGTTTACTCAGTCTGCTCTTGTTAAGAACAAAAGGCTGATCCGCTTTTGAATGATTTGATTAAAAGGCATTGGTAGAATGTGAAGCTACCGAAGTTCCGGAATGCTTCTATATCAAATCAGGGGTCCTTATGAGAAATGGAGACCACCTTCTGTTCCTTCTGATGAAGAGTGGTCAGTAAAACATCAAATAGTTGTACCTCCATGCTATCGTCTTGAAATTCTACGACTAGCTCATGAAATTCCTATGGCTGGACACTTTGGCATTAGGAAAACTCAATCTAGGGTTTTAGCTCACTTCTATTGGCTTAATTGCACCGGGATGTGGTTCAGTAAACTTGCAAAACTTGTAAAACTTGCAAAACTTGTCATACCTGTCAAATGTTAGGAAAACCACAGCCATCGATTAAACCAGCTCCCCTGATTCCAATCCCAGCATTTGGTGAACCATTCACTAAGGTTCTTATCGATTGTGTTGGTCCTTTACCAAGAACCAAGTCGGGCCACAAGTATATTTTGACTATTTTGGACAGAGCAACAAGATTTCTGGAGGCTATTCCCTTGAAAAACACTACTACAAAAGTTGTGGTTGATGCTTTGACACAATTTTTCACCAGGTATGGTTTGCCAAAGGAGGTTCAATCAGATCAAGGGTCAAACTTCATGTCAGGTCTATTTCAGGAAGTTATATATGTCACTTGGACTGTGTGTCCTGTGTGGTGGCGCCAGATTTTTGCAAGCCATTTAAATTGGCTATCGATGCCAGTGACGTCGGATCGGCGCAGTATTACTTCGGGATGATGATTCAGGAATTGAATGTCAGTTTCTTCTCAAGAAAGCTGAGCAAGCATCAGAAAGTGTACCCACGATTGAGAAAGAGGCTTTAAGCCTTGTATCCGCCCCAGCTTCAACACTTTGAAATCTACGTAACAAATGGCGTAGGTGGTATCACTGTGTACACTGATCACAATCCGCTAGTGTTCCTGAATAAATTTAAAACAAAGAGTAATAGGTTGTTTCGCTGGAGTCTGACACTTCAGCCGTATTCAATCAAAATAGTACATATCTCTGGTAAAGATAACATTATTGCTGATGCTCTATCAAGAGTGTAAAATAATGTAACAAGTTGTATACGAATTCTGAGGAAATTAATACTTGTAACTCCCCTTTAAAAACGTCACGGTCATGACGTTTTTCTTTTGCGGGGGAGGTGTTACGATGTCTTCTATTGTAAGTTGATGCAGTGAATGTATCTTTTCTTTTTGCGTGACCAGTGCACACATGAATAATTTATTTTGTGTATGCACGAATGACTCATAACGTACCAGGATGGCCCGTACTCATATCTTGCTATCCATGATACTTCATAAATACCTACACGTCATCGACGAAATAAACGTTGCAGTACTTCAGTAGCCTTCCCTAAACTCACTCTGTCACTCATGCTTGCGCGTTAAAAATATCACAATCTGCACTAGAGAAAACAAGCTGACGTACATCAGACGCATACCTGCTCAGTGTTCCATGTGATGTGTAGTTAGAATTTTTTATTGTCCAAAAGACGCATCAGCAGGTGCTTCAAAAGTTCCGCTGTAACAGTTTCATATTTTTATTAATAACCACTTGTTTTAATTACGGCAAGTATATTATGTTCATATAGTCGTGAAGAAAAGATACCAATTAAGGATTTTCAATGATGACGGGAACATGTGTGCCAAATTAGCATATGGACTCTGTGTAGCCGTTGTCATATGCTCGTCAGGTGAATACTTTTGCAGGTCTGTCTGTCTGTCTCTCTCTCTCTCTCTCTCTCTGTGTCTGTCTCTCTCAATTAATGCCTAATAATCATTGTGAGAAGGAGGATTTTTACTATTCTGCATTTGATACATTTTCAATAAAGAGACAGCGCATGCTATTGGAATCTTCACACAAGATGAATTTGAAATGGTGAATTAATATAGTAATTTTGACCCCAACACTTTAGCAATTTATTGATTATGTTCCTTAAATGAAGTAATTATATACTTGCGATTATTTGATGATTTCACCTTCTACAGTGTCACTCTAATTTACTAAAATAGGCATCAGCATAATCCTTGATATCACAATCTTGTCATTATTGACGCTAAGAAAATAGTCCTTCCCTCAACTCCACAATTCACTTACTTGAAAATCACTACTGTCAAGACCTTTAATGGGGAGGGGGGGCATAAGTTTAAAAACAGTTGTGTGCACAATTTTAGTCTTCAGACACAACCATACAGATTGCAGGAATGTTGCATAAAACACAGACTACAATAATTGTGACATTGCAAGCAGCATGCTTAGGGTATTTCAAACTAGTTAATACAGAGAACGGATTTTAAAATATGCGACACCTCTGCGTTTTATGATAATTTAGTGTCTTTCTGACAAGATTTCAGTAGGTAGCACCGTTCGGTCCCCATTATCCTGCCCAAAACGTTGGCCATCAAACACCGGCTACTTAAGGAGAATATGCGTAAACGTCAAATGAGAAAATACGAGTAAAATAAATTAATTACCGACATTTCATGATAGCATTATTTTCTTCGCACTGACCGTCGTCCGTAAGAAACCAATGTCCCCAACGCTTTGCTAGCTTAATTTTCTCATCGACACCAATAACGTAATTCACTTGGATAACAACAGGATTGGTAATCTCCCGCAGTTTAGGTTTTTTATACCACAATCCAGACACAAAATTCTTCAAGCGGTAGAGTTTTGACTCTTATATCAGTCTTCGTCAGTTCTTCCGATAAGATCTTCATTTCGGAGCTACTGAAACCCATCTTCTGGGATTCGTCGTTCTGTCGTTCACGTGTCTTCGAACCGATGAAACACGTCCAACCAGAGCGTCTTAGTTACCTGAGTGTTGCTAAGGTATATAAATCCTCCCGATATGCCCCTCTCTGTGGCACCGTTGGGCGCCGATACTATATCATAGCCGGCATAGCTGTTGATGATAGGCAGTGCGTCGTCGAACCATACAGCATCGGATTCGATCAGAGTGACTGAGATGTCGCTCTGCAGTAGTACGAGTATCACCCATGTCCGTAGCAATATAAAGCGGTAGTACGCCACAAAGCCTATGCTTAACTTGAAAAGTGTTTCTAATGGCAAAAGTAGTACTTGTACTTCGGGGTTCAATCTAGAGAGACCGTCTAGCGCAGCTTTATCGGTAGCTATGAACAGAATCTTCGGTAACACCCCCATGCATTTTACGTTGCACACCCAACTTTTAGTGATATTGAGGTAGCCACGATTGAAGAATTGCAGAGTGACGAAACCATAAGTTTCCGCGATGTTCTTAGAAAGGGAGAGTATCCTGAAATGACCTTTGTCTCGGTGCTGACTGTTTGGTCGCCAATCTTAAGTTGAGGTTCTGTTATCTGTCGTTGTTTAAATGCGTTTTCACACCGATGCTCGTCAAGTCGGAGTCTCTGGCGAGTAGCTGGGGACTTCTCATCTTGAGTGTTTGCCTCGGAGCCTGAAATGACTTCTTCGAACCCTGCAACTCTCTGTCGAACATTGTCTTCGACATTGGTTTTGAAATACTTGCCACTTTTGACAAGTTGGTCTTGAACCGTTTCAACAGTCCTTGCTTGAGTCACGGAACCTTTCTGCATTCCAAATATCACTATATATACGAGTACGATAAAGATTGCAGCAACGAAAACAAGAACTTCTTTCTTCATTATCACACGTATAGCCGACAAAGCGGGGATAAACGGAACAGTACAACAACCGTGAATGTAGGCACCGCTCAGCGTAAAAATGTGTCTCGCCTTTGTCGTTTCAGTCCGGGCGCATTTAGTAGTAAAGCACGCATTAATATGTGACACTTCATTGCTCGTTCACAAACCATGGAACGTTATTGGAAGATTGTTCATATCGGTAGAATTATGCAAATCACTGCATTCACCATGGACACAGTAATTAATTATTTCTGAACTGGCATAATATCAAATAATGTTTTATATTAATAATATGATTTAAAAGGGGCGAAAACATCAATCTGAATTACTCTTATAGAAACATCGTGATGTGTTTTATCGTGAAAGCTAATGTCAATGTTTTTCGGCGAAACGCAAGTACCATTGGCAAACTTTCCAATGACCGTTTGTTTTTTCAGGTAACATACTTATAGGGAAACAAACGCATTAGCATATTTCCTTGTAGAGAAATATTTCAGTTATTGTCGTAAACAACTTTTTAGAATATTAAGAACTAACACAGAATACATACACGAAAAATCAGCGTTTGTCGAGTGGAATGTATGTGGAACATGAATAATTTTGAATAGTTGATGATTTGAGATATATTTAAAGGAAACCTAAGTCCAGCGACATTGACCGTTTACCCTTCCAAAGTCACCCTTGAATAAAATGCAGCTCAAATTTGCAACATAATTGCACGCGCCGACGACTACGGAGCGACGAAAAGGGACATTGAAGTAGACGACATTTATGGAAATGAGCTCGGAATTCCATGGGCGCGAAAGGGCTCATGGGAGGAGCGTGCGTGACGTCATCGGCGATACACGAACGTGTGTAACAGCTTACCAAAGCATTGGAGTCTATGACTGCAGCAGTGCAGTTCTGCACGTTACGACTCTTTTATGCTCAGTAGCATAAAAAATGATTAACTGTTGTTCACTTGAGTGCAAAAATCACTCAAGGAAGAACAAACTGAGTCAGCTTTTATCGTCGTCCCACAGAACAGCTTTTTCGAAGACAGTGGCTAAAGAAAGTCGGGCGAGTTTTAAAATCTTTAAAAGATAAAAAGTTATGTTCTACTTCTTTCATGATGATTGTTTTATAAGGGATTTCGGGATTCTGATACCGATACAAGACTATACTACACAATGCGGTTCGTATCTTGACATGCTGAGTCAGCCTACTATCGCCGGTTTTAACCAGATAAATATTAATATTGGCGATTTCGGGACTCTAAAATCCGAAGACGGAAACTACACAAAGCGTCTCTTATCTCGACAGCCCGGGTCTGCGAAATCGCCGATATATACCCAATAAATATAGGCAATTTCGGGACTATATCTGGTAATATTGATATAACAAGATATACTGGAATGACTTCTCGCCTATTGTGTCTCGGCACGGCGGGTCTGACAAATCGCCGATATTATATTTACCCGATAAATATCAATTGCGCCGGGACTCCTAGGCTAATGCAGACGATTCAGTGTGGCTGTTTTCGGACGACCTCGGTTTTCGGACATTTAATGACATGCTGTTCGTTGTACTCACTTCGCTCTGTATTGATAGTGTTTTACAAGTCATGTGACAGCATATTAAGTCAAGTGACGCTGTTGTCCCGTTTCGGATATTTTTTCGGTAGAAGCTATTTCGGGCTACAAACTTAGCCACACCGTTCGATACAAGGTGTCGAACGCAACACACAGAGACAGCCCATGTCCCATATTTAAGCGCCATACACGTCGAAATAAGCTTATAGTTGCGTCGTCCATGGATTAGATGTAACTAATTTGTCACATATTTTTACAAACAGTTTTCTAAACACATCGAAATTGAAAATCGGGGGTTTGAAGTTTCAAAATATCAATATTTAGCCCCTATAATCACATTCGAAATACGACGTCCGATTACTGCGATAGCAGTCCAATTACTACGCACTCAACATGGGGTCAACAATTTGGCAACTTTGACCCCCTAAATAACACTTCCGTCCTGTTAACAGTTTGAGGATAAGCGCAATAAAGTTTCGAAGGATATGGTAATAAGATTTCGCAGTGCTCGTCATTTATGAAACGGCTTTGAGCGAAATTCACTACCCTGTCCGAAAACTGTCACTAGATTTACTTGCACTGTGTGGTGTCGGCACGCCGGGTCTGCGAAATAAGATATTTATCCGATAAATATCGGCGACTTAGGACTTTAACTCTGATACTAGACGATACATTGTCAAATTGAGGGTAAATGTCCGATGTACATCGGAGATTTCACCACCTAACAAATCCGACTACCTCTGTCCGACTCTAAGTTCAAAAATAGCATCCATGGCCGGTAGTCAAGAATACTGTATGTTTTACATTATTAGATTTATTCATGCACGAAATACATGTTTTACATGCAAAGCATTTGTTCATTAAATGTCCACACGAACTTTCATACACTACTATCGGGACTTCGTCGAGAGGGCCGATCGGATATCACCGTGAGTTTGGGAGGGCCTTGCACGAATTACATTCTGTACAGGTAATACATTTTTACTTGGCGATCGATCGGGACTTGAACAGAGGACATATCGGACATCATCGGGAGTTTTGGCTGGTCTTGTATGAAATACATTCTTTACAACAATAGACGATAGCGGGCAAATATCCACTATATCGGAGATTTCATCACTTTGTAGATCTGAGTAAGCCCGACATCCTAAGTTCGAAACGAACTTCGAAAAATAGACGACACTATAGATTTGTCGAATCGCGAATAAATATTTTCCGATACATATCGGAGATTTCGCAACCTTAAAGATCTGGCCAAGCTCGACTTACATGGTAACACCATAGACCCTCGAGGGTCTATGGTAACACATACAATCAGTCAATCCTTCCGTATCATTCACGAACCAAAAATTAATTTTAAGCGACTGGTAAAGAAAAACTATGTTTTAGAAACGTAGCGTTGAAGGATCGCAGGGTCACTCAGTGTCTCCAATTCAGTTCGGGGTCTGTACAAGCACAGTGACTCCCTTCGTGGAATCATACACAAAACGCAAACAACCAAATATGAACGATGTGTGGAGATGCTTTCATGATATTTTGGTTCAAATTAGTATGGTTTGATTTCAGTCGGGGAAAAGTAATACTCGATTTCAGAAATATCGCTGTCCGAACTCTCCATAGTCGTCTTACAAACGCGCTGAACTGTTTACAGAACTCCTTCAGCTGCAAGCTACAATCGTCTGTATCGCCGATGACGTCACGCACGCTCCTCCCATGAGCCCTTTCGCGCCCATGGAATTCCGAGCTCATTTCCATAAATGTCGTCTACTTCAATGTCTCTTTTCGTCGCTCCGTAGTCGTCGGCGCGTGCAATTATGTTGCAAATTTGAGCTGCATTTTATTCAAGGGTGATTTTGGAAGGGATAAACGGTCAATGTCGCTGGACTTAGGTTTCCCTTTAATGAATTTTTGTGAGTTGGTATAAAAAAAAATCTGCGTTGATTTCTCCGGGCGACCGACGTCAGAATATCAAAAACAATCATTGCACACGTTAATGTATGACAATGCATCTAACTGTCAGCTTTTTTGAGTCGTGCGCTGAGTAAATTGTCTTTTTCTGAGTACAGTAGTCCAAAATATCTCAGAACAGATCGATTAGAAGACTGTCTGATGGCATAGATTGTCCATTCAGGCGATAAAATTAAAACATCGAGATTAAATATCTTCTGTTGGTTCCCATTACATTCACCATAAACTGACAGAATTACTCAACAGCAACTTGTACTTGCCCTCATATCAGTACCGTAATGCCAGGATGGTCCCTGCTTAATTATAACATATATTCTTAATGAAAGCCGTAATGACATTGAAAGAATAAAGGTTTATTCTGTTCCAGTCACAGTCATGTGATTTACTGTTTAGTTCGCACATCGCTTGATGCCTACAAGCAGGTGGAAATTTAACACCCTCATGCTGCAGCAATATTACTGAAACGATAGCAATACTTTTATTAAATTGTTATCGTAGATACCTAAAATCCGAATCTTATACAAGCTGGAGTTACACAGGGCACCGCTGCGGCCGATCTGTCAGCTGTTTCTAATATCGACACACATTTTTTTTTATTAATGAAGAGACTGAGTAACAATATCAACAATTTCCGTAAAAGAAACTCGTACAGCAACAAAATCACCAACGAGTTACAATGCTATACAGCTTACAAAGTACGCACTGCACGTATTCCCTTATCCTCTCACAAATTCCTTTCTAAGATGGTAAATTCGGCATATACTTTCCGTCTGAGGACATGTATAATTCTTGGAGATAAACTGACTAATATGGCCACTACATCCACTGTGCATTCATAGATGTCGCAAAGCCGCTTTTTCTATGCTCTCAGCTGTTCATTGAGTTTGCAATCGAACTTTGTCGCGGCGCGAGTATTTTGACCCGGTGTCTTATTCTGTTTATTTTTGTTTTTTTTGCAGGGCTCATGACTTTCGCGAAGGGTTAATATTATGTTTCAAAACATGAAAACACAATCATTTTGCATACTCGGGTCTATTTGTACATCCACCCCCATTTTAAAGTTAAAATAAACCTTCTTCAAATGTTAGAACCTGTGTCGACATCTTAATTTAAATTGTTCGGAACATAAACGTTTCCTCGAAGTGAAATGGCCCAACAGCGGAATAATATCAAGGAGAAATACGCTTACCATCACTCATAAGCAACCTGAGTACAGCGAGGAGCAAGAAAGGTAGATTTCAGTTGATTTCGTCGCTAATTTCGGAACGTCCATAGGAAAACAGTCATAACCAAAGCATGCATGTATGATAAAGGGGTTATTACACGAAGTTTGGGCGATACCGCGTCGTATTCTCATGATGTGTCCGTATTTTGACTCTTTGCTTAGCAACTCGTCAAAATACGGACACATCACTCGAATACGACGCAGTATTGCCAAACCTTCGTGCAATAACCCCTTAGTACAATTATTGTTGTGACACTGCAGCGTATAATTACTTCAAGCGTTAGACATTCCAAACTAATAACTAATACAGAGAGCGGATTTTCAAATATGCAATTGTTCTGCTCTTATGATAATTCTGTATCTTTCCTGTCAGATTGACGGACGTACCATTTCAGTCCCTATTCTCCTGGCCAAACTTTTCGTCCTCCAAAACCTCCCAGCTACCTAAGCAGACTAAGAGGAATCATCTGTAAATACGATCATTCGAGTAAAATTTAATTTAATTACTGACATTTCATAATACCATTGTTTTCTTTGCACTGACCGTCGTCCGTAAGAACCAATGTCCCCGACGCTTTGCTTGCTAAATATCCTCATCGGCACCAATAACATATTTGACTTGGATAACGATAGGATTGGTAATCTCCCGCCATTTTGTTTTTATACCACAATCCGGAAGGAAAATTATCTAGTGGTAGAGTTTTGACTCTTACATATATGACTCTTCCATGTATTTTACGTAGCAGACCTAACTTTTAGTGATATTGAGGTAGTCACAATTAAAGAACTGCAGAGTGACGAACCCATAAGTTTCGGCGATAGTCTTAGAAAGGGAGAGTATCCTGGAAATGACCTTTGTCTCGGTGCTGACTGTTTGGTCGCCACTCTTTAGTTGAGGTTCTGTTATCTGTCGTGGTTTGATTCCGTTTCCAGAATCATGCTTGTCAAGTCTGACTGTCTAGCGACTGGTGGACAACTTCTCTCCTGAATGGTTTTCATCAGGGCCTTTGGTGACCTTCTAATCCTCTGTCTTGCTGCCTACATCTCTTTGTAGAACAGTTTCTTCCAAGTTGGTTGTGAAGGCGTAGCCACTCTTGACAAATGGATCTTGAACTGTTTCACAGCCTTTGCTCGAGTCAAGCAACCTTTCCGCATTCCAAATATCACTACATTAACGAATGCAAGACAGACAGCAGCCTCGAAAACATGAACTCCTTTCTTCATATTCACACTGGCATCTTTCATTTATTAGCTGACCAAGCGGCTCAAACTGAACTGTACAAAAATCGTGAATATAGGCACCGCTTAGTGTAATAATGTGCCCTGCGTTTGTCCTTTCTGTCTGGTCGGATCTACTAGCGTAGCCCACCTTAATGTGTGGAACTTAAATGGTCGTTCACAAGCCTTGAAAAGTTATTGGAATATTGTTCATATCGATAGAATTATGCAGCTCACTGGATTCACCAGGGAGTCCACTTTGTGTCATCACCGACGAAGTAAAAATGATTTATAACCAGCACAATTTCACCATAAAATTATGTTTTATAGCTGTGATTTATACTAACAAAATTATTATTTTTGAAAGGACCAAAACATTTATCTGAATGAGTCTGACTGAAACACTGTGATGTATTTATTGTGAAAGCTCATGTTCGAACAGTTCATAATATGAGATAATTAATATTCGGTATATAAGCTTAACATCTGCATTACTTTCTCCGGGCGACCGACGACAGAATACCTAAAATACTATTTGCAAGCATCAATGCCTGGCAACACGTCGATAATTGTCAGCCTGTTTTGAATGGCGTGCTAAGAAAATTGTCTCTTTCAGTACAGTTATCAACATTTCCAAGAAAAGAGTGATTAGAAGACTAACCTGTGACATACATTGTCTAGCCAATCGATAGAATGGATATATGAGATATAGAGACGCAATGTCTATAACGTTCTCCACGAACTCAAAATATACTCTAAAGCAACTTGCATTTTCTCTAATATTTCAGTACTGTGCTACCAGAGATCCCATGCATAATTCTACGATTCATTCTTTATGAACGCCGAAAAGACGCCGAGAAACATGAAAGCTGAGTCTCTTTCAGTCACAGTCGTATGACCAACAGCTTTACTTGCCTATTTCGTATAGCACATGATACATATGTGTTAATACAATACGCAATAGGCATACCTTAATGCATCGAATGAATGGATTAATTATGATGGCTGCCGAAACTCTTAAGTCTTATAGAAGCTGGAGTTTCACGGGGTACCGCTGCGACCGACCTGTCAGCTGTTTCTAATCACGACAGACATTATGTTTGTGATTAGCGACTGAGTATCAATAGCAACAATTTCCGATGACAGCAACTTGTATAAAGGAGGGCGATGTAATCTATTTGTATGACTAACCCGTGGATATTGTCTGACAACAAAAAATTAAAGTAGCGTATATCTAAAGGACACTGTTGAACTTTAGATATCTACAAAATAGTCAAGGATGATTGTTGGTTGATCAGTATGACAATGATGACAATTAGTTAAAAAAATGAATAGTAGAGTGTAAAAGAAAAACGATAAATGTAAATTATTCGAAGTATCCAGGTTTATAAAGCACATGAGACCTAATTTTATCAACCAAAGTAGCTTCCAAATCCGGAATGGAAAGTGCTGATATTTTGACAATGTTTTGTTCACTTTATCGAGCAAGCTACACCACCAGGCTAAGTCAAAGTACACATTAAACATTTCCATCCACCCAAAGTGATTTTGATCACACGCCTGACCAATGTATGGTCGACATACGCGTGATAAGTGTTCTCAAACGGCGAGTGTAATAGCAAGCATAGCCATGACTGAGACAAAGACTAGCAAAGTCTGGTTGGGCCTCTCCCGCCTTCAAATGATCAAAAGCGGGTGCTTGCTTCAGTGCAAATGCTACACTCCATTGCTTTGGCATATGACACTTTCTTATCCCCCAACACTCGCCCGTCTCATTGCGTCTCATTAAAATTAGAATACGACGTGATTTGAAAACACGTTCAGTAATAGTACAACCTGTTCAGTCCACTGGTCAGACCGTATCTATGTCACATGCTCATTCGCTACCCCCATTCTGAGGAACGAATCACGTTACGGGTAAATAGGTTTGACTACTGCCAACTGCCTCGAAAAATTGAATGTCAGAATTGCTTGTTTATCAAATTAAAAATTGTCCGTTCACGTAGTCATACAAGGAGTGAGCACTGCGGGTTTGAAGTGATTTTGGGGTGTAGGAATACTATACGATACGATAAAACCTTTACGGCACTGATACGTTTGCTTCATCTGTTAGCACCTGGCGGTGTTTTCTTTGTGAAATTCTATTAGTTAAATATTCCTAAAATAGCTATGGTTCTACCTTGTTCCAAAATTCAGTCATTCGCCATTAAATACTTTTTGCAAACTGGATATCGCTTTTTCCGTCCACCGTTGAATATTCTACATTCTTAAAGTTCACAGAAGGCTGTGAGCATGTTAAGATAGCTGTATCTTGTTGTATTCCTATTACCGTAAAATGCCGTTAAATCTTCGGACAAATGGTCCAGATTCCAAAGAATAATCCATAGTGCCTTTGAAAATGTCACTACTTCAAATAAGTCGAGTGTCCTTCGGTAATGCTTGGAAAATGTCCCGTGGTTTCACTTCGGTAATCATTTTAACGTAATTTGCATTGAACTTCACACTATCTTCTCGAAAATATGCAAAAAATATTTAGCTAATGAGGTTTAATCATGTTAGCGTCTTTCTCTGCATTTTGACACAATCATGTATTCTTTCTTATTTAATACCAAGGACAATGCAGCAGCAAATTGTTAATGATGGTTTGCAATTTTGAATGACGGTCGTTGACTTTCATGATAGTATTTGGATGATGCAAAAGGCAGCACCTGTAGTATTATTTTCGTGTTTGTATTATTCCGGTAGAAATAAGAATTTGTGCAGTTTTTGTATTTTTTTCAAGTCCCTCTAGTAATCGGTTATTTGAGTACTTTAGTTTTGTGAGCTTCACCCCAGACGTATCGCCCCTGTGCGAACATGCGCTGCATATACCAATTTGCGATTTGATAGTCGCAATATGTACGGGTTTTTAGGTGTCTACATGGTCAATGTATTTTGTACATATCAATCGACGGTCGGGATACCAAATCCAAATGCAGAGAAAGATATACAGACGCCCGGCAAATTTTTGAAATATAGCATTAGAGGTTAGAGGTGTTATACAGTCTCTTCACTGTAGAGTAGAGACTGCACTGACAGCAAGATAACAGTTGTGTCTCACCGTGGCCAATCAGTTCTATTCACAAAACAGCAAAATATAACGGACATTTACAAATAAACTAAACTTTTCCTTTATTGCATGTGGCTGTCTGAGCGGTCACCAACTGTTGTTGAGTGTCTCCTTTTCTGTTTGAGGGCTTCTTTGTCAGTATTAGGCAACGTATTCTTATCCCATTCAAACAGTCAATTGTTAACCGATTCAAAAGGTATTTCACCATTGCCTTTCCAGATTGCTGAAGAAGAATTAAGAGAACCGCGTATTAAAATTAAATGACTGAATGGTATAACTGGTACTGAAATAACATAATATGTTAGCTGATGGTTGCGTTTAGTTTTGAGATATTTTTATTATCGTAACTTCCTCGATGCAAAGAGACTTACATGTTTTGAACAATACGAAAAATTGAATGTTACTATCCTAAATCCTAAATGTGAATTATTTGTTTGTGCAGCTGATAAATCTAGGGCGACCTTTTTGCTTCCTGTACTTAAAATAAACGATGAAATCCAAAAAGGCGTTTGTTTGAAATGCGTCAAACACTTGTGTAGACAGATGGCAAAGACATCACGTCCACATAATTAAGAGACGAAAACTCTGCATGACCGTCAGGTGGAGGCGGCGCACCTCGTTTTAAGCATGAACACAGCAGTCTTTTCAAGCATAGCATTACACAAACGTGTACTTATCGTAGGTAATTTTTTGGAAATTCAATACAGTAACATTTAAAATTATATTCGAGTGAAGAGTTGCTTCACTGAGTTTCTGTAACTTTTTGGAAGATTAATAATGCTCAGTAGCCGAAGTCATTTAATTTGACATACATTTTGGAATTGTATGGATCAACTGTTAGTACAGGATGCGGCTTCCTACCTCGGTTTAAAACGAAACATGCCATTGGTTGTTTATTTTCGGTTTGCTTTCCTGAAAAGGAACTTTCCTGTAATGCATAGTTATAAAATCATTATTACGGTTTGCTATTGTAACTAACGTGGATCACTGTCGTTGGTCATTTACCCTTAACGACACTTTTCTTTTGCGTCATTTCATCAATTGTTCGCAAATATATACTGATATACGTAATTTTAAGCTCACAAAGGAATTCTAGTTGAGTCGTGTAACACGACAAGCTGAATTATCAGGTTAGACGTCCCCAAATAATCGGAAAATAGACAGTTCTTTCTACCAGAAAAGGCTATTCCATTACACATTGAAACATTATATATTATAGTTCAAACAAGGGAGCAAGTGTCCGAAATCAGCTGACCATTTTTCCAACATCAAGGGGCAAATTGTCTCGTGCTTCGAGGGTTGATATTTCCTTGTTTGGGCTATAATGTAACTACTGCTTGACTTTTATACATCGTTTTCACCTCAATTTTTTGGATCCACATGCAAATGATAACTGAAATGTTTGATTTCCATGATAGACAAAAATAACTTAAAACAGAACGATGTTCAACAGCACATTGATGAATTTAAATCACTGTTATGCAGTTTATAGATTTTTAATGCATAATTTGTAAAAACTTTATTTCTTGTGCAAACCGTGCACTTTTAAATCCTAAAATTGTCGAGTTGAAAATAGTTCCGGCTCACTTTCAGCTAACTGATGACTGTGCAGTCCGCAACCGATCCCAACAACTTAACGTTAAATCCTATAGGGCAACGCAACGTTCGATATATCGCATGTAAGTTAATACTTTTCGAAATCTAGTCAAAAATATTAACATATCACCACAAAAATGAAGAACGCCAAAAATTCATGGCACTTGAAGTTTTCTTATAACATTGTTCACAGACTAAGAGTATATAGCACACACACATAATAATCAATATGCAGAAATCCTGGAATACATATAGCAAAGCAACAGATTCTGCCTCTGCAAGCCAAAAATTTTAAGACCTCCTACCGGATAAATTCTCTAACGTTACAAAATTTTTGAACTCAGTTTTAATTGCTTCCTTCATTTGGCCATCAACATAGAAGAGACAAATAACACAACGGAGGACAGACGACTTAAACACATGTAAAATAAGTGAAAAATATTTTGACAGTTAGATGGACTACCAACAACCCATCGAGGATCATGCAATTCAAAATCGTCTCGATTTTCAATTTTATAAATATTAAGTAGGTACCTGTGTGCCCTATCATTAGGTAGATGCACCCATGGCAACTTGACAGGATATAGATTTCAAAATTTTGAAGATAATACAAAATAATCTGTACATTTATAAATCTAATACGATACGATCCGACGCTGTGGGAAGGTGCCAAAGCAAGTTAGAATGTAACCATAAAAAAAACTTTCCGAGAACATACAATGCGAACAATAGTCATTTGACATACCTTTTCGATATTGACACATACAATAACAGCATCGAACAATGTAAAGTTACTGACATTTCATTATTTCGTCATTTTCTTTGCAGTCACCGTCGTCTGTCAAAAACCAATGTCCCCAGCGCTTTGCTTTACGGATCTTTCTATCAACACCAATTACATAATTGACCTGGATAACCTTGGGCTTGGTCATCTCACGAAACGTGTCGTTCTTGTACCATACCCCAGACACGAAATTCTCTAGGGGTAAGGTTTTCACCTGTACAGCAGTCTTCTTTAACACTCTCTCAAGGATGCACATTTCAGAAAGTCCAGTGGCCATGTATTTTGAACCATCACTTCGCCTCTCAACGTTGCCTTAAAATTGTTTAAACACATCCAACCATACCATTTTGTTGTCTGTGTGGTGTTAAGATAGAGGAACCCTCCTAATTCGCCCTGTAATTTCTGTCCAGTCCATTATAATGGTGATTATATTGTTTCCAGCATGTTAGAATTTCAACAAAAAAATCATTAAAAACTATTACTACCGTCGGTGGCGCTCGACAGCTGATTTACTTAACTCGCGTGAGTTGACAGTTTGTATTTCATCAACCTAATTCAGTCTCAGGAGAGTTAGATTGTTTCAAAATTGCGGAGCACAGCGATGATGGAAATCGGCTTATAAAAGTGATCGAAAATTTCAATTTTGAATCAACTTTCCGACTGTTCTTTTTCACTAGTGAACTTCCACTTATTGACGGGTTGCATTTGTGATAAATGAAATCTATTGTTTCACGCAATCCCTGATAAAAGAGATAAAATGGCCGCCTCAAAATAAACTCGTAGGTTTAGAGATTCCATTCCAAATACACTGTACCATGCCTCTAATAAAGTACTCTTACTTTTGAATATTAATTTTTGTAGGTAAATGTTAATATAGTTTTTAAAGTTAGAATACAACGTACTTTGAAAGCACTCCTCAGTAGTAATACAAGCCGTGCGATACCCTGGTTAGAATGTACCAACTAGTTCTACGCGCCACATGCGCATTCGGGACGGCGATTTGGCGGAATAGTCACGTTGCTTGGAAATACTTACGTCTAGTATCCACTGCCTCTAAAAAGTGACGTCAGCCGTACTTTTTTCTTCAAATAATTGCGCTTTCACGTGATCATAAAGTGTACAAGGCTGTTTTCAAACGATTGTAGGAAAGACTTTGCATAAAAGAAGCAATGTTTTCGTTTCATCTGTACAATAATTGTGTCTTAAAACTTTCCTTTCTGGATTTTTTAAATAACAGAACTCGTTATACTCAGAGTGCCAGGGAGCATACCATAGTCTTGAGTATGCAAATCAAAGACAATCTGTGTTGAGAATATTGCGCACTGTGTTTGTCAATGGATGATCATTACCAGCAGAAAACTGATTCGAGCGACTTCGTCTTTTTCGAAATCCACTTGAACTAAAGCCTATTCGGTTCTCTAGGTTGGTAAATATATTGGCTTCGTCTGCTAGTAAAGAAACCGACTCCAATGCCGCGACTACCAGCATCCGCATGGTGGCACTATTTTCTTTGTGAAATTCTATTTATAACCAGTACCTAATATAGGTATTGTACGACCTTGTTTCAATATTTTTTTTTCGCCATCAAATAATTTTTCTTCTTTTCCCCTTAAATGGGTAATAAAATACGGGTAGTAATGCTTTGCCAAACATGGGTCAATGGCTTTATTAGCGGCCGCCGGTGGTTTAACGTTAAAAAGGCATGTAAATTGACTGAAACAAGATGGTTATTTACATAGAAAATACTACAGTCCTTGAGGCTCTCTTGTATTCTTTCCTCGCCCATCGCCTGGCTTATGATATCTAAACTTTATATTCACACTGGATATCGCTCTTCCCATCCACTGTTGAACTTTTACATCTTCTTTGTCATAAATGGTTTACGTCGAAACCTGGTTAGCTGTACCTGTTGAATTGTACTTGCCAAATGAATACAACCAAATCTACAGAAGGATGTTTTAGATTCCCATGATTAAGTCAAAGTTTGCAATTGTCACTATTTCAATTAAGTCTCTAAAATATAATTTGTGCGTTCGTCTGCAATGTTTATAAAACGTTTTGTGGTCACATTTCGGTAAGCCATTATACTTGATTTGCATCTAATTTCAAACAATCTTATTGAAAATATGCAAAAAGATACAGCTAAGGGCCAGGGGGCTTTAATGGTATGTGAGTTCTTTTTTTGCATATTGATACAATTATATCTTCTCTCTTTTAATATCAAGGGCAATGCAGCCGTAAAATGTTGTCGATGTTTTGTAACCTTGAACGACAGTCATTGCCCTTCATGTTAGAATTTCGATATGGCACCAATGGCAACACGCTTTATTATATGTTTTTTATATTGTTCTGTTAGTTAGTAATACGTGTTTGTGTAGTCTATTATTTGTATTATTTTCCAGTCCCTCTTAAGAGCTTCGTCCTGGAAGTTATGCATTTTGCGAACCAGCAAAGCATGCAACAACTTGTGATGCGATTGTCCCATTACGTATCGGGTTCTTTTTATCGACATTGATCGATATATTTTGTTCATGTCATCTGACGATCAGGTTCTAAATCTGAATGCAACGCAAGACACAGACTGCAATTATCAACATGAAATTTATTTCTTCTTGCTCAGAGCAGGCAGAATATAATATTTGCCAGCTTCCTCACTTAAAATGTAATTTTTTTACAAAATTTGCACCGACACTTAACTATTTCACCCAAACTCCCGAGTGAGACGTACCATAGGAAACACTAGGAGTGGACTGGAGCATAGTTTAAAAGAAAGGTTTAAATATGCAATGTGTTTTTTTGCAATCCTCTTACTTTCAGTTCTCTTTTACACGAAGAACGTCGAGTATGTATAACACGATTGGAACTATTTTAGGATAATTGGATGCTGAAGTAATGTTGATTTAATCTACAAATGTGATCTCATCTGCTTTTCTTTTTACATTACACACTTGTTTTTTTATAAGGAATTTGTATTATTGCAACTTTAAACTATCTGGCAACTAAAACTTTTGAGAACTTTAAAGATTATGAAAATCCAATTATCTTATCCTGCCCACTCTCCTTATGAACATGAAGCTTGATCTATGAATCGCATGCAGGCATGCGTCGAAAAAGATGCAGGTCTTCCTGTTTCCAATTTAACTGAATATAGCAAAGCTATTAAGAGTGGAACGATTGGGAGTTATTTTCGATTTCAAGGTACAACTTTTGCTGTTTAATTACATGGCGAGTCCCTGAAATTTCACATAAAAAGCATTTAACGGTAACACTTCTCTCATACTATATACTATCATCACAGTGGAAATAGCTCCTGTTGACAATAAACAACCATCTGTGCTACACAGGCTCTTTGATCGGAAAGCGGTTTGTGAGTATATTTGTGTATTGTTTATGTGGGGGACTTTCAGTTTACGGTCGTCTAGGAAAACATGCATTTTCACTGAACGCTGCTATCCTTTGTTTAATCATTCCTCTCAGGCCGGGATG
The DNA here is from genome assembly GCF_041260155.1 of Ptychodera flava. Lineage (NCBI taxonomy): Eukaryota > Metazoa > Hemichordata > Enteropneusta > Ptychoderidae > Ptychodera > Ptychodera flava. Next base: position 289,258 of record NC_091930.1, on the reverse strand, counting down.
TAGGTGTCATACACTTTTTGCCTCAATGCACGTCGCCACTTATGCTATGAGCTAGAACGATACTATGAAAATACATTGTTGTCGCTAAGTTTTGTGTAAATATCGTAAATTGACATTTACACGATTGGAACTAATGTAGGATAATTAGATCTTCATAATTTACAAATGTATCAAAGTTGTTAGATGCCCCAAAGCTGAATGTTCGAATTTGACAAATTAGTCATAAAAACAAGTGTGTAACGTGAAAAGAAAAGTGGATGAGGTTACATTTGCATATTAAATCGACACTACTTCACCATCAGATTATCCCAATTTAGTTCCAAACGTGTTCATTTCTTTCTAAAATAATGGTCTGTGGTTTTTTTATCAACTAAAACATATATGACTTTTCTTTTTGGTATCACGTTTTCTTTTAACAGTGACTATCAGAGTAAGTGCTTTCTTCTTGACTTTTGAAAAATCATTATTGTATAAATTTTACAAGTAATGCAAATCGTTCTTCCTGACTTTGTAGATAGTATATCAGACCCTCCTATCAACCATGATCTCATGCATCGCAAATCTTTACAAGTTGTTCGCATGGTGCTTTGCTCTACATGAAGCTAAAATTATTATAATTATGCTGGCACAAGTGATGGGCGTATGGTTAAGAATATTTTGTACAATCTTTAAAAAAATGAACCAGGAGAAGTTGTGACAGGGATCATCATATATACACCCTCTCGCATTAACTTAATGTTTCATTTAAAGCACTATGATTTCAGTTATTGCTTTAATTTCCACTGTCTAACATTCTATCGTCTGTCACTTTACCAGGGTTGCTACTGCGTTGTCGTCATGGACGGTACTCGTTTCCTGGTGTTCGTAATTTCTTTTGCACATACGAGCACGCCTGGTAAGGGTTTAAGAAACATTTCATTCACACTACTATGAAATTAAAGTAATGACATATAAATCTATTCAAATCGATGTGATGTTCTTCGTACTTAAATGCAATAAGTATCTGAGGATTTAGGGAGATATAGAAATTGAGTAAACTTGAGGTTTGTGGTTTTGCAGTTCTTTCACTAAACCAGAGGTGGTTTGAAATATACATGTTCCTTGCATCAATAGGTGTCCTTAGAATAATTGACTACTTGTCACTATTTGATGTTTCCTGGAGTGCCTGCGACTTGTTAAGTAAAACCGTTTGTGAAAATGCTGAGGCTTATTTGGAGTGTCCCCAAGGCGAAATGATTTCTATTTCAACCGGCAATTATGGACGCACGGACACAACAACCTGCCGTCATGAACAGATGTACGATACCGACTGCAGGGCTTCTCATACACGTTCAATATTACAAGAGGAATGCCACGGAAAACGAAGCTGTACAGTGTCCGCATTCAACTCAGTGTTTGGCGACCCGTGTCCACAAACCTACAAGTATCTACAATTTGAGTACAGATGTAAGTGGTTTGACGTTATTTTGTTGTAAGATCCTAATGCTAAATATCGTGTGCAGCTAAGGACTCCGAGAAGGGTGAAGGCTTTACTTCAATTGTCTAACCATGATAATGTTGGTACGTAAGTCTGCCAATGCCAATTTCTTTTAATAAGAGAGGGGAGGGAGAGATGGGAAAAGGAGAGAGTAGAGCAGAGCAGAGCAAAAAAGCAAATCGTGTCATTGGCAATGTAGATAGCAATGATTCGTGACTGAGCATCTCTATATTCTCTTTATAACATGCATTTTGGGAAGAGATGCCAAGTCCGCCAATGCTAATTTCGTTTAGTAAAAGAGGGGGGAGGGAGGGAGGGAGGGGGGCAGGGAGAGAGTATGAGCAGAATACAAATCTTTTTATTGGCAAAGTAGGCAGAAATATTTCGTGACTGAGTGACTCTTTATATTCTCTTTATAACAAGTATTTTGGGAATGGATGCCCAGCTTGATGCAAAGCCCGGATCCTTTAGCGCACCAATAATGTCTGAGATAAAGTCATTTGTCTTGTTTCCTGGCGGACCAATCAGGGCAAAGATATAATCCTTGTAGCAATTTTCTCACGTTTATTTTGTTACAAGTTCTCTCGTGACGGGTCAGAAGCCATTTATAAGGAATTCTGGTTCGGGGAGTTCAGAGTTCTAGTGTTCTTTTTTTGTAATTACTAGGTTTTCTATGCAAATAACCTCAAGTATTTTATATGATTCTACTTCTGGTGTCCGAGACTCGTGACTGCCATCAAATAACCTGCTTTCCCATTCCCGACAACATGAAAGAAATATGTGGTGGTTGGTACACACCGAATATTGGTAATCAAGTAAAGGCGCGACATTCGTTACAATGTATGGTATTCTAACATTTTCAATTTTATCTTAATGCATTGAGACTATTAATTTAATTAGTTATCCTTACATTCATATTTTGTCGATATCACTTCCGAACATTATTTTCTTAAAAATACTTAAAGGGACTGTTAAACATGCAATTGTAATGAACCGCCGTCATATGTTACTACTCTCTCTCTCTCTCCCAACCTTGCGTAAAAGGTATTCCAGAAGCACATGGACTCTATGAGTTTGCCGCCATCGTCTGTCAAGGGGACACATACACTATTGACTGTGGAAGCAAGACTATCGACCTCACTCAGGGGGCCGGCTTTGGCCGAAATGACATCGTCACTTGCGTTTCCAGCGGTACTTCAACAGCTGACACGGACTGTTCCTTCGATGCCTCGCCTCATTTGAGACAAAAGTGCGAAGGCAAGAACACCTGTGACTTTGTGGCCGATGTCGCCGAATTTGGAACAGATCCGTGCCCTGGTACGGACAAATATGTGAACTTGTGGTACATATGTAAGCATAATATTTCTCATTCAAATCCGAATCAAAGAAATATGTCAAAAGTCAAATGTCTAATCTAATTGCGTACTTCTAGTGTTGTGCATTATTATATGTAGTAAGTCTAAAAGGTTACTTTGGAAATATAAAATATATGTAGTGTCGGGCTACATATATTGGTAAATCGACCTATTTATTAATACCTGGTTACCAATACTCCAATGGATTTTATAAAGTTCGCTCGAAAACTGTAGTGTTTGCATAGCAACATTGTTTTTCGGCGTTATGGTACCTCTGTCTTTTGCTGTCTGTCGGTTCATAGCTTTGAGATAACTTTGTTCTATTCCACAGGTTTCTAAATCAGACATGGATATCCTTGACTGACGTTTTACGGTAGGCAATCGCGGGTTTAAACTCCCATTTCCTGTCGGCCTATACGTGGCGTTATGACATGAATGACACCACGGACACTGGGTATAACAGCCACATGCAAAGTCGTCTACATGTTGAATTAATGAAAAATCATGATTTCGGTGGATGCTGTATTATATTTCCAAAGCAGTCTTTATATGTATTTACTAGCCCTTGAAATGATTGGAAAACTGACCTTTGTATCATGGTATGAATCCACATATCCGAATTTCGAGGTAAAAAGACAATTTTGCTTTTTTTTAGTCAGTTTGAAATCATGGTACAATTTTAACAACATATACCATATCATGCCAATGCATATGTTCGTAGAATATTTACTGAGTAAAGTGACTAAGCTCATTTTCTTCTCTTTTTAGAGACTGAAACAGTTGATGTTACCGATGAAGACTTTTCCTTTGTTATGCTCCTTTGATGATTTGTCTCTACTATTCTCCACACCAATGTCGAGCTACTTCAAACCGCACTTTGTTATACCACCTTGAAGAGGTTGCTCCATTCAAAATACCTGACCTTCATCTTGTAGTTGAAATCATTTTCGGTGTAAATGATAGGTGTTTCAATAAATTGGTGAATGCAATTTATTCTCTCGGGTTTGTTTCCAACATCAGTGGATAATAAATCCTCATGTGTGGCGGGAATTGAAGTGTACTCTCACATTGCAACTCACGAAAAGTCCGGAGTGTTATTGATAACTGCGAAGAAGTATGATGAAAGAAATTCTAATCAAAGTAGGAAAAAGTTATTGAATACCACGTGTCCGAAACATGGTGTTCCACACTGAGACTCTGCCATGCCTTGTTAGCATCAATTGACCGATGGGGCACAGTGCACCGACCCCTTATGTGAATGGGAAACAAGAGTCCTTTTAAAGATTCCATCATCCTTTTCGCACCATGATGAGTATATGATAATTGTTGCTGACGCTACCCTGGCTGATACGTTCGTTGCCAACTGATACGCAGTTCACCATACCTTTTAAGCATCATGACCGATATGTAAACACCGCAAACCATCACGGTAAGATCCGAAATGTGATTGTCTGCTGCGGTGTTTTTGTCATCCTCAGCTGGTAAGTGCTCATCGCGGATGATGACTGTGATTCCTTGACAAATTTAAACATATTGAATAGTGGAAAGTATTCCCATCGAATGCGAACTATGTTTGCTTTTTGACAGCAAATATCGTCTAAACAATGACACGGAATGATAGCAGTAATCACTACATCACAATGCTTTATGTCAACGCGTAACTTTCGGTCTCAATGCACTCGTTTTTGTCGATGAAATTTTCGGTTGCAACACTGTAACCTTTCTATGCGGACTGACCAAATCTAAATCATGTGACCTATCCTCTACATGAAATAGAAAATCTACCATAGACATTCGGTAGTTTAAATGGACCTCTGCTTCTGTTGAGAAATGGTCGTAGACGAAAGACGTAGATCTTCAACAAATGTAGTTTTCATGGTCTCTCTGGTTCCCTAAAACAGAATTACATGCATGGCCCTGAGTGGCCTGACCCTGACGCAGCATCAGATAAACAGAACCAGTGCAGCGTGCATAATAAACGTCTATGACTCGAATGTGATGACGCATGCCCTCAGGGTCTTAATGAAATGTTACCTTTAGTTGGTTTTTCCCATCCAGAAAATAATGCTCGTTAAAGTTCTAAACATAACGTTAAAGGTTAGTAGTGTTATACAGTCTCTTCACTCTGAAGTAGAGACTGCACAGACATCTAGATTACAGCTGTGTATCGCCTTGGTTAATGAATTCTATACACAAAACAGCGAAACATAAAATGTACTTACAAAATACACTACATGCAAACAACCCAGATATAAACGATGAGTGAAGTTTCTTTCCCTTTATTACATCCACTGAAAATGAATATTAGGCGACTAAGAATGAAAGCCTGGCAAACTTTCGAAACATAGCGTTAGGGGATCGGAGTGTTATACATTCTTTCCACTCTGGAGTAGAGACTGCACTGACAAACAGACGGCAGCTGTGTCTCGTAGTGGTTAATCCGTTCTATACAAAAAACAATGAAACATAAACAATACTTACAAAATACACAAAATACACCAAACGCAAACATCAAGATACAAACGATGTGTGGAGCTGCTTTCCAGGTATTGCATGCAGCTGTCTGAAAGGTCATCAACTGTTGCTCAGCTATTTCCTTTTTTGCTTGACGGCTTGCATTCAGTATCAGACAACTTATTCTCGACGGCTTTCATACAGTCAATTGGTACGGTGATATGCACCTCGAAAGTGAAAAAATTAATCTTTTGCTCAATCTTTCTCATGGAATTTTTCAACCATGTTCTTTCAAAATCAAGAATTAAAATTGGGGGTCAGTGCACAAATGTTGGTACAAAGGACACAAATGACTCAAGAGTTATCACTATTCGAAATTTAAAATGGCCACCATATCTCTGTATTCTATCTAGAAAAATAAGATTTTCGACTTCCGAAAAACTAACACGCAGAAAAGTTTTCCTACACCAAGAGCTTTAAAATTAACCCAAACACGTGGTAGATCAGAAAAGAATAGTAAAAATTTGAGAGTCTGAATATTCGTCGCCGAGGCTTATTCTTCCTTAACCGCTTCAAAAGATATTCCGCGTTTGAATTGCATATGGCAATGTACACTGAACTGTTAGAACCGTCTATTAAAAATAAGTGAATAAACGATATGACTCGTTGTTCAATGCGTTCAGTTTTGAGATCTTTTCATTATTGTGACTTGCTCAATGCAAAAAAAGGCTTACATCTTTTGAACAACACGATAATGAATGTTACTATCTTAATCCCAAGTCTGAACAGTGTGTTTGTCCAGCTGATACAACTGGGGCGACATTTTTGCTTCCCGTAAAATCTAAACATGCGTTAATTTCAGCTTCCATTTTATCGTGTTGAAAAATACGTTTTGAAATAGGAACTATCTTATCAATGTAAAATGGTTCTTATAATAAGATCATTGTATCTTTTATTAGAGACCCGATAGATACATTTCAGGCACGTTAACTATAGCTGTGAAGAAGACATTCTACTTTCTCGTTTCTTTTTTTCTGCCGAACAGAAAATGTTTTATTGGAAATTATAAACATCTCCAAATTAGCAAATTAATTTTAGTTTAAATGCCCAAAAACACTTGTGTAGAGCAGGAGGCAAAGACATCACGTCCGCCTAAATCACTCACGATAAGTTAGCATGACTGTCAACTGGCGCACACTCCGTTTTAAACATGGACGCAGCAGTATGTTATAGGATGACATTACACAAACGTATATTTTCATCGCAGGTACTTGTTTCGGAAATTCAATACAGTGATTCTTTAGATGCTATTCGAGTAAAATGTTGCCCTAATGAGTTTCCGCAACTTTTTGAAGATTAATAATGCTGAATAGCCAAATTCATTTAATTTGATATACATTTTTTTGGGATTCATAGAACAACTTTAAATGCAGGCTGCGGTTTTCTACCCTGATTTACCAGAAAACATGGATGTTTTATTTTCTGTTTGTCATCTTTAAGAAGAACTTTCCTATAGTCATTTCAACGATTTCCTTTCCTGTGGCTGATGTCGATCACTTTCGTTGATCATTTACCCCTAACGACACTTTTCTTTTGCGTCATTGCATCAATTGCCTGCGAATTTACACTGATATACTTATTTCTAAACTCACCAAAAAATGCAACTTGAGCCGAATAACACGACTGGCTGAATTAAATTCCAGAGACTGGATTCAACCAGATAATGTTGTAGTTTTTCAATGTTTCGGGTCAAAAAGAACATTTTGTAATATATATATATATATATATATATATATATATATATATATATATATATATAATATATATATATATATAATATAATATATATATATATATATATATATATATATTTATACTGATGATTGCTTAGCGCATGAAACAGCCTGTAGAGTGACAACTACAAGTTCCCAGCTTCTCAGTATTACCGCCCTGCAGAAATGCATTGAGCACTATACTTTGCCTGCATTGACAAGCAATCCATTTTCGTATATATATATATATATATATATATATATATATATATATATATATATATATATATATATATATATATATATATATATATATATATTATAATAGTTAATCGAATGACAGTGAAATGTTTCTAATAGTTAAACTGCGAAAAATAAACATCAATTCTCGATATCAAATGTGTTAAATTGTCGCTTGTACATCTCTATCTAGGGCGACCCTCTGTGCTCTCAGTATCAGAGTAAAGAATGAAATCCAAGCAGGCTCAGTGTAAGATAGTATTTTATTACGTGCTACCAATAGCTTGGTAAATGAAAAATTGAATAGGAGCTAGCGTATCATCAAGAATAAAAAATCCTTAAAAATAAGATTGCTTCTTGAAATGAGAATCTTTGTCAATATTTCAAGGACTTAAAAGGTGGATGCGAAGATGAAATTACAAATTGCCATGTCCTTTCAGAGATAATGTTCTTTAAGAAATAATCAATCTCAACAACTGAAATAAGCAAATAAAGCAGTAGCCAAAGAGTGATGCTGGTATTGTTTGTCAACGTGTCTTTGTAAGGTATCTCCGTGACGTTCAGCCCAGATGTCCCCAGATAATCATGAAAATGCTCTTTCACCGCTACAGGCTATTCCATTACATTTTGCAACATATATTATAATCCAATCAAGGGAGTATGTGGCCGTGGCCAGGTGACCACTTTTCCAACATCAGGGGGCAAATGTTCTCCTGCTTCGAGGGTTTACATTTCCTTGTTTGGTCTACACTGTCTCCGTTACATGACTTTCATACCGACTTTTTACTCCAAATTTTTGAATTTACACACAAAACATAATCCCATACGTGATTTCCACGAAAGACGAAAATAACTTGACAACAGACCAGTCTTTATTACAGAACAGTGCAATGATGTATTTAAATCACTGTTATGAGGTTTATCGATTTTAATGCATAATTTTGTATAAACTGTATTTCCTGTGTAAACCGTGTAAATAGATCAATTTTACATCCCGAAGATATCAAGTTGAGAATAGTTACGGCTCACATTCTTTCATTCAACTGATGACTGTGCGGCCCTCTAATGATTGCAACAAGTTATCGTTAAATCCTATAGGGCACTTGACTTTCGATATATGAGGCAGGCATCTTCAAGTATAAGTCTCGCAATAATCCAAAGTTAATTTTCTTAAAATGAGCCATGCTAAATGATTTTCCATCCCTACTTTATCAAACAAATACATCATCCGAAGGAAGTAACGAGGTGAAATATTATAAAAATACAATATTTTGTGCGATTTTGAAGTCGGCTCGTTTCGGAATTCACGGGCGTTGCTACAGGAAATGACGTAACTATTGAACTTACGAATGAAGGCGTCCATCGGGGCCATAGCAAATGCGAGCCTCGCCGCTGCACTTTCAACATGGTAGAAGTTTCGCTTTTGGTGGCTAAAGTCACTGCGCCCATTGGCATTTTAACATGACGAGTCTGAACTAGAAAATAGTCCTAAAGTCAAACGAGATAAACCTCAAAATATGGCGAGACTTGCCCTTTTAATATATTAAGAATGCTTGTAGTAAACATATCAACATGTCACAAGAAAGATCAAGAACGTTAAAGTTCATGCTACTGGAAGTTTTCTTATTATAGTTTTCTCAGACTCAGAGTATATAGCACACACATAACAATCAATATACAGAAAACCTAGTAGAATATAATAGCAAAGCAATAGATTCTGCCTTCGCAAGCAAAATGTTTCAAAATTAGATACTGGATAAATATTAAATTCTGTAACGTTACAAACCTTTAAACTGAGTTTTGATTACTCCCTTCATTTGGCCATCAACATCGAATAGACCGATAACACAACGGAGGACAGACGACTTAAGCACAGGTGCAATCAGTGTAAAATATTTTAACAAGTAGTTGAGTAAAAATAAGCTGCAATAGATGATAAAAATAACAACTAGAATTTCATTTTTATAAATACTTGGTAGGTGCCTGTATGTAATATCATACAGGTAGATGCACTACTGACAACTTGGTAGAACATAAATTCACATTGGCTGAGACCTTGTACTGCAATAAAGAACTGTACTTTACTGTAGAGATTCACATGTGTCGACGAAGAAACCGATCCATCTATATATTTATAAATCTAATCAGATAAGGAATGACATTTGTTCCCAATGAGGTTATGGGGAGCTACCAAAGATAGTTACATTGTAAAAACATTAAAAGCTTTAACAGAGCCTTTTGAAGACCTTTTCCGAGAACTTGTGACAATGCAAATGCCAACAATAGTCATGAGTTGACATACTTTTCGATATCGAAACATATTTTCACAGCGTACAAGAATATAAAGCTACTGACATTTCATTATTTCGTTATTTTCTTTGCAGTCACCTCCATCTGTTAAAAACCAATGTCCCCAGTGCTTTGCGTTACGAATCTTTCTATCTACACCAACTATATAATTGATCTGGATAACCTTGGGCTTGGTCATCTCACGCAACGTGTCATTCTTGTACCATAACCCAGACACGAAATTCTCAAGGGTAGCATTTTCACATTCACAGCAGTCTTCCTCAACACTCTCGCAAGGATCTGCATTTCAGAGTGTTTCAGCGCCCATCGTTTCTGAACCATCACTTCGCGTATCCATGTAGCCTTGAAATTGTTTAAACACATCCAACCAAACCCCCTTTGCCGCCTGTGTGGTGTTCAGGTATATAAACCCTGCCGAAACGCCATTCCCCGACACGGTGTTGGACGTAGACACCAAATCATAGCCGGATAAACCCTTAATGGTAGGCAGTACGTCTTCGAACCATACAGCGTCAGATTCTATCACAGTCAATGGAATGTCTCTCTGCAGTAAAATGAGAATGATCCAAGTGCGTAGCAATACGAATTGATAGTAAGCAACTAAACCACATGATAATTTGAACATTGTTTGAAAGGGTAAGAGCACTACTTGGGCCTTTGGATTGAACTTTGAAAGACCGTCTAGCGCATTTTGGTCTGTAGCTATGAATAAAACCTTGGGTAATACCCCCATGCATTTCACGTTGCAGATCCAACTCTTAGTGATATTAAGGTAGCCACGATTGAGGAATTGCAGGGTAACGAAACCATACGTTTCTGCAATGTCCTTAGAAAGAGAAAGTATCCTTGATATGCTCTTCGTCCCTGTGCTGACAGTTTGGTTTCCAATCTTGAGGCGAGATTCTGTTATCTGCTGTTCGTTATCTTTATTTGGAAAATTTTGCGTTGGCCAACACGGTTTGGTTTTTCGTGACTTGTGGCGGGGTTGTTTTCTGATGTGTTTGCCGTTGAGCTGGTTGAAATTCCAGTCACCGTTGTTTTGCTGTCTTCTCCTTTTGATAGTAACGTTTCTTCATCAGTTGTAGTCATTTGATTCCCGTCGATTCTAAACAGCTGATTTCGATTGGAGTTTCGGATTTTTTCTCGAGGAAACAGCTCCGGCCCTTTGTTATATCCGTATAGCAGTACGCTGGCAATAATAAATATTGATGCAAGGCCCCGATGTAGTTTCGTCATTGCATACTGACATAAATAGTTCTTCGCCGGTCAGGAGAATCAGTTGAAGTTGATCGAAAATCAATTTGATCTAAAATATATAGGGAGTCTTCCAAAAGAGTAGTGTGTCAGATGTTTTAGTTGTTGTAAAGTATTAGTTAATGTATACATATTTCAATAGATACGGTGCTATCCGTTGAGAAGAAAACATCAAACTAATGTAATTTTATTCATGCATAAACATTATTATACTCAAACTAGTTCATCCGTGGCGACCCTCTGTGCTTCCAGGGAAGGGTCAACGATTAAAATGTGAGCAGGCGTTATGTGAATGCAAGATTTTTCGTTACCACATGGTAAAAACAGTTTTTATTGGTAAATGATAACTGAGGACTTCAGCCTAATTAAAGGGAAGTTCACCAAGGATGATTTTTACATATGTGGTAGCTCTGTGGTCATTTACCCCAGAAAAGTTGTTTCCACCATTTATAACTCGCCCTATTTTCTACGAAAATGATAAAAATAGTACAGGAAAATGCCCATGTAATTTGAATCATGGGAAAAAAGCCCCAAGCTTGGAGCTTGCATCATGTGATATGGAAGGGACCATCTTCGGATGGGTATGGCCCCCACATTGTCCACTCACAGTAATACAGTAGTAAACAGCAACACAAAATCTGACAGTGGACAGTTTATTATAAGTGATTCACCGTTTATGCAAGGATACTCAGTATAAACAAAAGTTATGTAAATACGCACAGCCTGGTTTAAGCATGGGTGAGTGGACAATGCCATACCCATGGGAAAATGGTGCCTTCCATATCACATGATGCAAGCTCCAAGCTTGGCGCTTTTTTCCCATGATTCAAATTACATGGCAACTTCCTGTACTATTTTTATCGGTTTTGTAAAATCGTGCAAGTTATAAATGGCAAAAATAGCTTTTCCGGGGTAAGTGACCACAAAGCTTGCACATATGTAAAATCTTCCTTGGTGAACTTCCCCTTTAAAATGAGAGACGCTGAGATAATTCAACTTCGTTTGTGACATACTTCACTGTTAGGTGGTTACAGAACAATGAAGCTGTTGAACAGGTAAAGGTAAGAATCATTTACATATTATTTCTCGGACATGAATGCTATACTGTAACAAAGTCGCAGTCTTGTGATACTGCTAGATTTACAATTAAGACGTTTCAACTGAAAATGCATACATGTGTGCATATCTCGTCTCACCATATGACTAAACAGCGACTAGAATCGTTAAAATATGCTAGCTGTCCGACATCATTATTTCTAATTGTTGGAGTAAAAGTATGAAATCGTGATTTTATTTGATGAGGGTCTAAAAGAGGACAACGCTGAAACGTTTAAATATGTTTACATTCCAGTTTGAAGAAATTCTAAACCGTTTAGGTGTTCAAAAGAGGACAGTTCACACTCAAAGGGTTCTTACGACGACAGTAATCTAGTATCAACGGGATTATTGTGTGTTGTTAAAAATAGGTGTTCAGTTTTATCAGCAATCAATAGAATGATTGTAGGTTTATAGTTTTAATAATATGTGTTGTCATTCGAATATTATGGGATAACTTTCCGATCTCATCATATCCAACTGTTACATTCCCAAACATTGCAACCGTTACTGAGGCCGCTGATTAGTTTTCAGACCGATACATTCCTCAGGCTATATGACTTCACAGTTGTATACATCAAAATTAACGAACGTAGGCCGTCATGGTTCAGTTTACATCTCAGTTTTGGCAAGTCACAACATATTGTGTAAGTAATCAATGATAACAGACTGTCGTCAAGGTTAAGTAACTCCGACACCAAACTCTGGATCTGTGTAACGCTAAATAGCCACCCTTCTCTATAAACACGGATGGGCCACATAAGGTAAAACGCGCAATGGGAACATATATTTGGACTCTCAAATTTCTACATAATTTCTACATTTCATTTGTAATCTACCATTTTAGGAGATTATTTTGAAGCTCTTGGAGCAAGAAAAACTTTCACTGTCTTAGTTTTACCGAAAATCGAAAATTAAATTTTTCTCTATAGAGTTAGCACAGGGATGGTGGCCATTTTGAATTTCGAATATTGGTAAAACTTGGATAATTTGTATCAATTGTACAAAAATTTATGCGCTGACCCCCAATTTTTACTCTTAATTTTGAAAGAAAATGGTTGAGATATTGCTTGAACAAAGATTGAGCAAAAGTTTAAGTTTTTCACTTTCGAGGCGCATATCACCGTATCAATTGACTGTTTGTTAACCGTCGAGAATAATTTGCCTAATACTGACATACATACATACATACATAGCCGTCAAACCAGAAGGAAGACAGCTCAGCATAAGTTGATTAGCTTTCAAACAACCACATGCAATAAAGGTAAGCAACTCCATCGTTCGTATCTTGGCTGTTTGTAAATGTATTTTACATTACATTGCTTAAAACTTATCAGCCACGGCAAGACACAGTTGGAATCTGCATAGTCTCTACTCTAGAGTGGAGAGAATGAATAACACTACGCTCCGCTAACGTTATGTTTCGAACGTTTGCGAGATTTTCATCATTAGTCAAATAACATTCATCTTCAGTGCATGTAAAATACACTAAACTAAAACAACCAAGATATGAACGATGTGTAAAGTTGCTGTACCTAACCCAAATCTAAAAATAGAAAAGCATTAACGGTAAAGCCTTTTAAGACATTTGCCGAGAACATATAACAACGTAAATGCGAAGAATAGTCATGAGTTGACATACCTTTTCGATATTGACATATTTTCACAGCACACAAGATTATAAAGTTACTGACATACCATTATTCCGGTATTTTCTTTGCAGTCACAGTCTCCTGTCAAAAACAAATATCCCCAGTGCCTTGCCTTACCAATCTTTCTATCTACACCAACTACATAATTGACCAGGATAACCTTGGGCTTGGTCACCTCACGCAAAGTGTCATTCTTGTAACATATCCCAGACACGAAATTCTCAAGGGATAGGCTATTCACCTTTACAGTTGTCTTCTTTGAAACTCTCTCAAGGATCTGCATTTCAGAGTTTGCAGCGCTGATCTTTAGGCATCCAACATACCATTGTTCTCGTCAGTGTTGTGTTAAGGCAGAAGAACCCTCCCGTAATGCCTTTCTCTGACACGGTGTTGGACGTAGACACCAGATCATAGCCGGATAAACTCTTAATGGTAGGCAGTACGTCATCGAACCATACAGCGTCAGATTCTATCACAGTCAATGGAATGTCTCATTGAAGTAACACGAGAACTATCCATGTGCGTAGCAGTGTGAATTGTTAGTAAGCAACGAATCCAAAGGTTATAGTTACATTGTTTGAAAAGGCAGGAGTACTTTTGGGCCTTTGAAATGAACTGGGATAGATCTTCTAGCGTATTTTGGTCTGTAGCTTTAAGTAACACGACCCATGCATTTCACGTTGCAGATCAAACTCTTAGTAATATTAAGGTAGCCACGATTGAGGAATTGCAGGGTAACGAAACCACACGTTTCTGCAATGTCTTAAAAAAGAGAAAGTATTCTTCATATGCTCTTTGTCCCTGTGACAACAGTTTAGTTTCCAATCTTGAGGTAAGATTCTGTTTTCTGCTGTTTGAAATCTTCATTTGGTAAATGTTGGCTATGGCCCCCACGGTTGTGTTTTTTGTGACTTTCCAGTCACCGTTGTTTCGCTGTTTCCTCCTTTTGGTAGAACCGTTTCTTCATGAGTTGTAGATATTTGATTCGCATAAAACAGTTGGTTTCGATCTGTGTTTCCGATTTTTGTCCGATTAAACAGCTATGGCCTTCTGTTATATCCACAAAGCACTAGTTTAGCAAGAATACATATTGATGTGAAGCCCAGCTGTAGTTTTGTCCGTTGCATACTGAAATTGTTAGTTATTCGCCGGTCAGGAGACTTTAATTGAAGTAGATTGATCTAAAAGATTAGGGAGTCGTAATAAGGGTAGTGTGTCAGATGTTTTTATTTTGTAAAGTATTAGCTAATGTATCCCTATCCGCCAGGAAAGAAAAGTGAAACTTATGTAATGTCATTCATGTAGAAACATGATTATATGCCAACTAATTTATCCGTGGCAACCCTCTGTGCTGCAGGGCTAGGGTGAACGATTAAAATGTGAGCAGGCGTACATGTACGATTTAACTTTATCACGTGGTAAAAACGGCTTGGTTAATAAGAACTGACGACTTCTGTCTTATTAAGATGAGAGACGCCAAGATAATTCAACCCCATTTTTACGACATACTTATCATCCCAGTGTTCTGCCTAAATAGCAAAGTATAATTATTGACATTAGGAATTGATATTTTCATCGTTCGATGCTCACAGAATAATGGGCTATTGAAGAGATGGATGTAAGAATCATTTGCATATTACCTCTCTTGGCCACAATACTGTGCTATAACAAAGTTGGAGTATTGTGATACTTACGGATTTACAATTCATGCGTGACAATTCAAAACGCATACATGTGTTCATATTTTGTCTCGCCATATGACTGCACGCGACTGGAATCATTCAAATATGTTAAATGAAATCATTCATAACAGCTTAGCTGCTCAGTGTCATTTCTATTTTCGAAATACATGATGACTCTTGCCTTTGATATTCCCCAAAATTATTGGAGTAAAAAGTTGAAAATAGTGATTTTAGTTGATAAGGACCTAAAAGAGATCATCACGTACCTACATCAGTGCATTTTTTACGTATCACGCCCTTTGCTGGTGTCCATCTTTTGATGAGCGCAAGGCTAATTTTGTATTTAGAAGGTTTCACTAAAAACAATAGAGCGCAAGATTCAAAAGTTGTTGTCAGGCACACCGCGTCCAAATATGGGCAATCGCGTGCATTTCAGATCTAGCTGCATTATGGTTACTACGTGCGTTGCTTTCAGCAAACGTTCCAGATTCGAACGTATCCTCGTTCTTATCGTACGGGCGACAATAATGCGGCCATCGTTTTACCGAACATTTGACAAATATGGCGAGAAATATGTGATATCACGCGTATTGTCATTTCCAAATGTTTGGACAATGTTTTGAACTACATATTAACCTTTCATAAGGCAAATGGTAACACCTTATAACGGCTCTAATACGAGTTTTGCTTACTCGGTCGTACGGCGTACGGGCACTCGCACGTTCGGGCCCTTCCACCTTATAACCGGTCCGCAAACCTCGTACCAGGGCGATAAAGATTAAAAGCGATAAAGTATTATAATATGTCGTAACAATGTGCGAATGTTCTCCCAACAGTCAATTCTGCTAAAGATAGGCGTCTATGTAACATGTTGTAATGGTGTATTATTGTGTCGTTATAACTGAGCACAAATTGAAAAACTTACCTGAGCAAAACGAAAATGCATGTCGGTTTGAAGAAAGTTCTAAGTCGTTTAGTCTTTCAAAAGATGAAAAGTTCGCACTCACAGGGTTCTCACGAAGATAATAATCTAGTATCAATGGGATTGGTGTGTGCAACTTTATCAACAACTTAATAGGATTAAAGTGGATAGACGTTGTTAATATCTTTTGTCCCTTGAATATTACTGGATCCTGTTACTATCTGATGATATCTGACGGTACAATTTTCTAACAGCCCAACCGTTAGCAAGGCTGCTGATCAGTCGTCACATCGACAGATTTTTCAGACTAGAGACTTAACAATTGTGTTGTCGTCGCTATAATCAAGATATTTAATGAGCGAATGTGCGCTGTCATAGATTACGCAAAAGTTCGTCGTTGGCAAGTGAAAATACTGTGTCGTTGTTGAATAATGGCACAGTGTCGCCAACGTTAAGTAGTTCCGACACCAAACGCGGGACCTGAGTGATACCCAATTAACCCTCACGTATAGTATCCAACCTTGTCCATGTCGACAGAGAGACCGTGTAAAACATAATACTTTTATTTATACCAGATAATGCCGTCAAACTATCTAGCCTTTTGTATGTGTTTGCTGTCAAACAGGCTGATACATAAAATATGATCACAGCATGCAGCAGACGATGGCACATATTTGTAGATTCCCACTGTGATACCATATCTTTCTGGTGCTTTGTTTTGTGTTGCCATGGTCACTTGACACATTTCTTCGGCACGATAAAAATCCTTTAGAATCTTTTCCAACAAAGGCGCTGCTCCAGCACATGTTCATGAACAACAGAGCGCGTGTGAATGTGTTTGCCAAATGCAGTGTACCAAACTTGTCAGCTATTCGTAAGAGAGAATATTAGCATATTACAATTGGAAGAATTGTGAATATACTGTATAAAGAGTAGAGTAATGATATGGTGGAAAGCTGGACTATGCATATATCATAGTGACTGATAATCCGAAAGCATTGTTTTCTAATATAACAACAACACATAAGGTGGTAGTGTTTTTCTCTTCCATCTACATATCATACAAAAATTGCTGGTAGCAGATATATGGCTCTAATATGGTGAATACGTAATTCCAATATATATTATATATATATATATATATATATATATATATATATATATATATATATATATATATATATATATATATATATATATGTGTGTGTGTGTGTGTGTGTGTGTGTGTGTGTGTGTGTGTGTGTGTGTGTGTGTCTGTGTGTGTATATGTGTGTGTCATTTACTGATCCACTTGTCATTTACTGATCCATGTTCCTTGCTGTACTCTGAAAAATGTCATTTAACACTGTTGTCCTTTTCCTTTTCAAATACCTATCAAGGATATACGTTGTTGATCTCCATGAATGTCAGAGTAACTTGTTCCGTTGGGAATTTTCAATGGTAATTTAGTATTTCTCGAGAACCGCTCACATAACAAATTGTGCTTTCTTGAAAATTTTATGATTGAAAATCGGGAAATAAATATAAATTATTTGGCGTTCGTGTTCACCTGTTATGGAATGGCTCTCTTTAAATTATCCGTATTTGAAAATGTCCCAGACGGAACGATACAGCGGTAAGCAAACGAGCAAAGACATATTTAGGGATTTCCACTCGTAATATCAACTAAGTATGTAAAGTGAGTATAATAATCAATATATAATCAAGTTTGGATATCTACAATTACATTGGCAGCTTCAACTCTACTCGCCTTTAGCATAGATTAGCACAATATGGCATTGCATAGCATAATATAGCATATCAAAGCATAGTCTAGCATAGCAAAGCAGAGCAAAGCGTAGCATAGTAAACACCTATTGCCTGGTCATGAGGGCTATAGCGCCCGTCTATTACCCCGAGGGGCCGTGTGTTATCAAAACACATCGCTATTCCCCGAGGCCGTAGGCCGAGGGGTATAGCGATGTGTTTCTGGTAACACACGGCCACGAGGGGTTATAGACGAGCGCTATAGCCCGAATAAAGACCACGCGATAGGTGTTTTATAACACACCACATGCTCATGTTGTATTGTTAGCCTATATAGTTTTTAATGTGTTTTGATATTTTGCACCACAACAATCCATTGTAACAAGTTTACCGGGCGATGTTTCCACAGCGGTTTCAGTTATACGTGGTAGTACCACTTTCTTTCAAAAATATTCTAAGCATACCTAGCGACATCCTTAGTTGCACTTTAATCTTTTCCATCGATGAGCTGTTCAAGTTCCTACGCTGTTGGAATGTTGGAAAATGTTGGAAAATCTGTCACGTATCCCGGACGCACATCACGTTCCAGTCACCCGCCATTGTTGCAAAGCTGCAGACGACACTACGGTCACGTGACCAGACACTTTTCCAAATTTGGTCAGGACTATTTCCCTAGGGAAATAGCTTTTCAAAAAATACCATCTGACGTCACTTTTGTCGATCCGATGGGGACTAGACGTATCTATTTTCTCGTCACATGACGTATTCTAGCGAATCGCGACAAGGAATGAGCATGTGGCGTGTTATAATATAGTTTAGCATAGCATGGCAAAGCATGTTATAGCAATGCATAACATAGCAAAGCAAGGTATAGCATAACAAAGCATAGCATAGCATAGCAAAGCTGGCATAGCAAACATGGCATAGCAAAGCACAGCAAAGCATACCAAAGAAAAACATAGCAAAACAAAGCATAGTATAACCTACCATAGCAAAGCAAAGTCTAGTGTACCATAGCATAGCATAACATAGCAGAGCATAGAATAACATAGCATAGCAAAGCATAGCATAGCATACCATAGCATAACAAATCGTAGCATAGCATAACATTGCAAAGCATTGCATAGCAAGATCAACAAAAATGTTTTCATCACTGCCATTGAAGCAGTGCCACAGTCAATCACAGCGTTGAGTCGCTTTAAACACTTACTGTCACAGCTTAACGAGCACACAATCCCATAGAATTATTTGCATATGGCACTTTACCGAAGGACTGTGCCTTGCTATACATTACTGCTGACCCTGATATTCTTTACAAGTGGAAAGAAAAGAAGTCTATGTAAAACTTTTTTGTACATATTACTAGTACTTATAATCTCCTAGAATGGTTTACAACTCAGGTGAACCAAACGGTATCGTCCATCCAGAACACTACATATATGATATTACTGTTAGTCATAATATGATTTAGTCAAAGTGGGCTAATATAACGCTCGTAGCAGAAATTTAGATGATTACGCCAGTTATGACTCAAATATAAATCGTCTTTGTTAGAAAATGAGGCTGATCACTTTGATTGGGGCAGAAATTCAGAAGATGAAGATGTTTATACCTTGTGTACAACGTTGGTTGAGTGTTGTTGTCAATTTGATATCCACATTTTCAATGGTAGTTTCCAAGGAGCCATGAAGGGTAAATTTACATGCATCCCTTCCGATCCATTGTATATTATCCTCGTATATAAAACACGTAAGTGGAAACCAATATTACTACTAGGGACATAAATGTTTGTCCTTGGTATAGACATTGATTGGAGTACTGATTTGTTTTATTCTGTAAGGGCGAAATTGTAAAATGACATCAGGGCGAAGTTGCGAAATGATAGTGCTGTCGCTCTAGTTAATAAATTCAGGGTGGAACTTGAAAATGGGAATGTAAATGGTGGCTTGCTTATAAGACCTTGCGTTTTATGATATCATAAAAAGAGATTTAAACTCGCATGATCGTTACTGCTTTTGTGCCAGAAAGTGACCCACAGGATGTGAACCGTGCAATTCTGGTTGTGAAGTTCAGGAGTCAATCATAAGCTTTCCAAGCAGCAAAGATCCTCGTCCGGATGACTTTTCTTTTGCTGAGGTTTTAAAAAATGTTGATATAATGGTGCTATACCTTTGCCGCTTGTTTAAGGTGGAGGTCTACTCAAAATTAAAAGTATTGTCAATTTCCTGTTTTTTGCATATGTTGTGGCCTGATAAATTATATCAACAAAAATAAACACAAAAAGGGGGGGTTCCCGTGCTACATTTTGAGTTAAGGGGTCCTAAAGTACCTCTAACCCATGCTATTTCAAGTGTTAAGGGACTTTTTCTCACATTTGGATACTTTCAGCAAAGAACATGCGCAAATCTTGTCAAGGAATATTGTCATTTTTCTGATTTTTACATATGTTGTGCTCTGATCAATTATATCAACAAATATCAACAGAAAAAGGGGGGTTCCCATGCTACTTTTTGAGTTAGGGGCTCCTATATTACCCCTAACCCATGCTTTTTTAACCACAAAGGGGCCTTTTTCTCCCATTTTGATAATTTCAGCAAGGATCATGCTCAAAACCTGTCAGGGAATATTGTCATTTTTCTGATTTTTGAATATATTGTGCTCTGAACAATAATGTCAACAAAAATAAACAGAAAGGGGGGGGCGTGCACTGTTTGAGTTAGGGGGTCCTATAATACCCCTAACCCATGCTTTTTCAACTACAAAGATTGACCCAAAGCGACAAAATTCATTGTTATTTGGTGAATTCACCAAATTACTTTTGTGAGTCAAAATTTGGTATGCTGTCACTCATCATTTGAGAAACAGACAGGTCATATTTTGATACAACATCTCCGTATCTACCGTAGAACTTTTTAAATGATTTCACTAATCTACTTTCTGAGAATCCTTGCCTCACTTACTTTTGAGCTAATAGGCTGTGTCTAACTCGAAAGTATTTTACTATTGTCAGTGTGCAGCAAATTTTTCACCAAAATATTGAAATCTCGTTTGGTACAATGAGCATCCGAAAAATGTATTATTACAAAGGAACAAGCTGGTTTTTGCAAAGGGTACACTATTGTTGACCAAATATTTTGTTTGAAATCTTTAGTTCAGAAATAGCTGTCAATAAGAGTTAGATGCTTATGCACAAACAACTTTCCTATAGCCGTATAACTTTCTATAGGGGGAGGTTAATGAGCAATGACGTAAATTTTTTGAAGAGCGCTGCCATCGGCTCATGCGGACAGGTTTTGCTTGTCTTGGAATCACGCTCGATTCTGAATCAACAACTGGCTGAAAACATTCTGCACATGCGCAAATCGCAAGACAGAAAGACAACCTTGTAAACAGTGAAAACCCGGTGAAATTCTGTCATTTCTTTCGTAAGATACATATTTTTGAAAATCGCTCTCAAAAATTTGTGATTTTCTGAAGTTTTCTGGGCATTTTTTCTGTCCTTTTTAGAGGACCTGGAGAAGATGAATGAGATTTTTTATGTGGAAACCGCTAATTTTCCCAGTGACCTGAATACATCACCTAACATTTCCACTCACAACCAGTCGGGAACGCGACTGTTAATGTAGGGAACGGGATTTTATGCATAGCCTATTTTCCGTCTTTTGACAAATAGGATTGGCTTGTTTGACCTAGAAAATGGAGGAGGTGAGCGGTGATAGACCCTCTGAGGAGAAGCATATCTCCATGCTGACACGTCTATGCCGTGTGTGTGGCACACAAGACCTAAAAGCCTGCAAATGTCAACTTATATGCCAATGAACTCATGAAGGTGTGCCAGTGCCACCACAATGTTGATCACGTCCGTACAGGCCTTTCCGACATCCCCCCATGGCAGTACGTACGTACGCGTACGGCAAATCGTCGGCATACGACCACAAAATTACCTCTGAAAACTGTTTCACGCTGCACAATTCGATGACCCTCTGCTGGGAAGTAGTTATCCGACTGCTGCAGTCTTTTTGTTGAGGCTTTCCGTTTGTTCTCTATTGCCTTTATCAATGGGACAACGCGAAATGTTTTGCCGTCGCTAGTCATTGTTTACGTATTGATTTTGAAATTCGCTGGATATTGCGGGGTCAAGTCAGGTCGTAAGCCATGTGCGCATGAGCACCAAATTTACCCAGCAGCCTCGGCGAAAAGTTATACGGCCATAGGGCTCTACGGGGAAAGTTGTTTTTGTTATGTATATCATTTTTATAGATTATTAAAAGGCATTCGACCCCATCAACCATGATATGTTCTGGCATAGATTAACAAATATGGTAGCCATGGCAATAATTGTACAAGTATTACATTCTATGAACTCCCCAAAATAAATAATGTATTCTTTGCAAGGAAGGTCTTACAGAATATTTCGATTGTGATATTGGCACTCGACAAGGCTGTATGCTCAGCCGCTTTTTGTTTACACTGTTTATTAATGAGCTTAAAATTACACGGATAGTGAACCGTCAGGAGGCGTATACATTATCGAGGAATTCCCGGAATTCTTTTGTATGAGGAGAAAATTGCTGACGCAGCTGACATGCCAATTAACTTACAGCGCAAGTTGAATCAACTAGAAAGATTCTGTAGGCAGCGGGCGATGGTAGTCAATCTTCCTCAATCAAAAATCATTGTATTTCCAAAAGAGTATTTAAGAAATTATGAGAAATGGTTCTTTACGAGGGGGAGTTTACACTGTAAAGCAGTATAATTATTAGGCAATTTAGCCTCATCTTTCTAAGGAAGCTGGATGGTTGTATTGTAAATTTAAGTCTTTGCTTGAACATGAAAGATACTCGAATATTCCGACCCTGAAGTAAATATTTATGCTGTTGTCTTTTTGTTGTTCAAGCCACAAACTCAATGTTGAAACAGGACGGCGTAGAAAGGTTATGTATTATTTTTTATTGTAAAAAGGTAAAAGATATTCGAGCTGCCGAAAATAATTCAATTTTGTATTTGACTGTCCCCTTTACGAAGATATAAGAGAAGAGTACATAGCCAGGTCTCTTAGATTTAATCCATTAAATCATAAGTTGTCAAGAATTAAATCATCTGAAATTCCAAACAAAATTTGCCAAATTTATTTATGATCAGCTTTGAAACGTCGAGATAATACTGATCCAGACCTGAGTGGAATGCGATTTTATTATATTAGAATATTTTAGTGCCAATGTTATACTCTCCTCAATTGATTATTGTCTATTCTCCATGTGCCGCTGTACGTTTTCTGTGCTTATATTCAGCTTATGAGTATACTGACCATAGCTTTTAATTATATTCTTTGTAGACACCGATTACGATGGGCCGAGGCCCTTGTATTGAAATAAATTCTATTCAATACCATCCACTCTCTCTCTCTCTCTCTCTCTCTCTCTCTCTCTCTCCTCTCTCTCTCTCTCTCTCTCTCTCTCTCTCTCTCGTGTGTGAGTGAGTGCAGCCCTTATATACATTTCATGACATCACTGTTCGTAATTTACATTAAAATAAAGATGATTAGGGGTCACTTTCGCCTTTTAAAGTGACCATAATCTGTCACAAATCTGGTTGCGCCCAAATGTAAATATTTAAAGGACCCAGGAGGCTATAGTTTGAAATATGTACGTTTAAAAGATTGCTCTTCTCTACTATATACTTCTCATCTCGTGTACACAAGCAGTATCATTCATTTCCGCGAGACTCACTCGCTTACGAGATATTGTATATGTAAGCATATGTGAAACTCATAAAATGAAAACAGAACGCAAAGTTACACTGATATTCCGTAGTTATGTCACATTTCTACACAACATAAATTTATTTTCATAATTTTCAACATTGTCTGTGTCATAATAGCAAGTCTTAGAATTTTGATTACAACAGTCGCAAATAAAATAACATATATAAATATTTTTTGTCTATATCGAACTCCCGTGAGTCGAATTGTGATTTTAGTCATTAGAAAAGTTAACACAGATAGTTTTAAGCATCTTTTCGCCAAAATTTGATATCAGAAATCAATTATCGTTTTAACCTTAAGAAGTCCGCGTTATTTCAGAACTGTGCGGAAACTAATATCAGGCCTTCCATACGTTCAAGGTAATAAGTAATACAAAAAGCTTAATTCAGCTGAAAGTGAGATTTGTAAACATTTTTGCCAACATTACTTTGTGAACGTGGGGCTTATGTTTGAACAGAGGCTCGGCTCAGTTAATAATACGTGTTAAAATTATCATTACGTACTAGACGTTTATGCCTTTTGTCATTACAATCAGATATCTACAAGGCTTGGTATTTGTTCCTATTGACGCTATGGGAAGCTTCAAAGAAAGTTGCACCGTATAATTGCATTAACAATACAGAGCCTTTGAAGAGCCTTCCCGAGAAAATATGACAACGTAATTTCCATAAATAGCTATTTGACGTATCTTTGAATATTGACACATGTATTCACAGCGTTCGAGAACATATAGTTACTGACATTTCATTATCTCGTCATCTTCTTCGCAGTCACCTTCGTCTGTCAAAAACCAATGTCCCCATCGCTTTGCCTGACGAATCTTCCTATCAACACCAACTACATAATTGACCAGAATAACCTTGGGCTTGGTCATCTCACGCAACGTGTCATTCTTGTACCATATTCCAGACACGAAATTCTCAAGGGGTAAGGTTTTCACCTGTACAGCAGTCTTCTTTAAAACTCTCTCAAGGATGCACATTTCAGAAAGTCCAGTGGCCATGTATTTTGAACCACCACTTCGCCTCTCAATATTGCCTTGAAATTGTTTAAACACATCCAACCATACCATTTTTGCCGTCTGTGTGGTGTTAAGGTATAGGAACCCTCCCGTAATGCCTTTCTCCGACACGGTGTTGGACATCGACACCAGATCATAGCCGGAAAAACTCTCAATGGTAGGCAGTACGTCATCGAACCATACAGCGTCAGATTCTATCAACGTCAATGGAATGTCTCTCTGCAGTAAAATGAGGACGATCCAACTGCGTAGCAGTATGAATTGATAGTATGCAACAAACCCGAAAGATAATTTGAACATTGTTTGAAAAGGTAAGAGTACTACTTGGGCCTTTGGATTGAACTTGGAAAGACCGTCTAGCGCATTTTGGTCTGTAGCTATAAATAAAACCTTGGGTAATACCCCCATGCATTTCACGTTGCAGATCCAACTCTTAGTAATATTAAGGTAACCACGATTGAGGAATTGCAGGGTAACGAAACCATACGTTTCTGCAATGTTTTTTGAAAGAGAAATTATCCTTGATATGCTCTTAGTCTCCATGCTAACAGTTTGGTTTCCAATCTTGAGATGAGATTCGGTTATCTGCTTCTTGTCATCTTCATTTACAAAATGTTGGCGTTCCCCCTCATGTTTGGGTTTTTTGTGACTTGTGACGGAATTGTCTTCTGATGTGATTGCCGTCGAGCTGTTGGAAATTCCAGTCACCGTTGTTTCGCCGTCTCCTCCCTTTGATAGAACCGTTCCTTCATCAGTTGTACTATTCCATTGATTTGAAACAGCTGATTTCGATTTGAGTTTCCGATTTTTGCTCGATGAAAGAGCTCCGGCATTTTGTTATATCCATATAGCAGTATATAAGAGAGGAGTAATATTAATGTAAAGCGCAGACAGAGTTTCGTCGATAGCATGCTGACATAAATAGCTCTTCGCCGATCAAGAGGCTTTAACTGAAGTAGATCGAAAATCAATTTGATCTAAAATATATAGGGAGTCTTTCAAAGAGCAGTGTGTCAGGTGCTTTAGTTGTTGTAAAGTATGAGCTAATATATAGCTTTAAAGGTTAATAGTGATATACGGTCTCTTCACTCTGCAGTACGGACTGCACAGGCACCCTGATTGCAGCTGTGTCTCGCCGGGGCTAATCAGTTCCGTTAGATAAAAAACAGCGAATATAAAATAGACTACCAAAATACATAAAAGCAAACAACCAAGATATGAACGATGTGTGAACTTGCTTTCCCTTTATTACATCCACTGAAGATGAATGTTAGGCGACTAATGATGAGAATCTTGCAAACTTTCGAAACATAGCTTTAGAGGTTCGTAGTGTTATACATTCTCGCCACTCTGGAGTAGAGACAGCACGTCACTGACAAACAGATGGCAGCTGTGTCTCGTCGAGGCTAATCAGTTCCATACACAAAATAATGAAACATAAAATACCTTACAAAATACACAAACCGCAAACAACAGAGATTGGATTGATGTTTAGTGTCGCTTTCCATTTATTGGATGTGGCTGTAAGAAAGGTCATCAAATGTCGCTGGGCTGTCTCCTTTTTTGGACTGCTTGTATGTCAGTGCAAGTAAAATATTCTCGACGGTTTTCAAATAGTCAATGTTATCGGTCAAAATAAAGAATAAAAATTGAGTGTCAGCGTGCAACTTTTAGTACGACAAAAACAAACTACTCACGATTTACATATATTTGAAATTCCTAATGGCCATCATCTCTATGTTAATTCTATACAGAAAAAAATTCGAAAAACTAAGATGATGAAAAGTTTTCTTACATCAACATCTTAAAGATGAGCCCCTACAAGTTGTAGATCAGGAAAGCATTCAAAAGTTTCAGAGTTCGAATATTCGTCCCGAAGCGCACTCAATCGTTGTTGACGTTGTTGAAGTTATAATCTGGTGACATCGTCCAGAGCTTAGTAACTTACCCTTGCTTGCTTTTGCGTATTAGGCCAAATCAGGGGATAGATAATACCGAGACACCAAGGGTTGGAAGTTATAAACCTGTTATTAGACGAAGACACCTTTATCCAATCCCTACCCCTATGCCATTATGGTGTAACTCGACCGACTGGATTACATTACAGAGACTGGATTCAACGGGACAATGTTGTAGTTGTAATTCAATGCTTTCAGTTAAAGTAAACTTTGTATTATATAGTAATTGGAGTGACAGTAAAATATTTCCGATAGTTGAAATGGGTACAAGAAAAATCCATTCCTTATATCCCACGTGTAAATTTGTCGCTTGTACATCACTATCTAGGGCGACCCTCTGTGCTCTCAGTACTAGGGTAAAGAATGAATACAAGCAGGCTCATAGTAAGATAGTATTTTATTACGTGTTACCAATAGCTTGGTAAATGAAAAACTGAATAGGAGCTAGCGTATCGTCAGAAATAAAAATCCTTAAAAATAAGATTGCTTCTTGAATAGAGAATCTTTGTCAATATTTCAAGGACTTAAAAGGTGGATGCAAAGATGAAATTCCTAATTGCCATGTCCTTACACAGTTAATGCTCTTCCAGAAATAATAAAGGTCAACAACTGAAATAAGCAGATAAAGCAATAGCGATATAGTGATGCTTGTATTTGGTTGTCAGCATTTCTGTGTAAGGTATCTCTGTGACGTTCAGTTCAGACGTCGCCAAATAATCATGAAAAAGCTCTTTCTACCATTACAGGCTATTCCATTAAATTTTGCAACATCATAATATTGTAATTCGATAAAGCGAGTATGTGTCAGAAATCAGGTGGCCATTTTCCCCAATATCGAGGAAATGGTCTCCTGCTTGGAAGGTTTGTATTTCCGTCCTCAGGGCTATAATGTCTTCATTACATGACTTTCATACCGAGTTTTCACTAAAAACCAAAATTGGTTATCAAGTTCAGAATAATTCCGACCCACTTCCAGGCAACTGATGACTGTACGGCCAGCTAACGATTGCAACAAATTATCGAAACTTAGTGATATTTTAACATTATTTGAAAAGGTAAGAGTACTACTTGGGCCTTTGGATGGAACTTGGAAATACCGTCTAGCGCATTTTGGTCTGTAGCTATGAATAAAACCTTGGGTAATACCCCCATGCATTTCACGTTGCAGATCCAACTCTTAGTGATATTAAGGTAGCCACGATTGAGGAATTGCAGGGTAACGAAGCCATACGTTTGTGCAATGTCTTTAGAAAGAGAAAGTATCCTTGATATGATCTTTGTCTCTATGCTGACAGTTTGGTTTCCAATCTTTAGGTGGGATTCTGTTATGTCTTGTTTGTTATCTTCATTTGGAAAATGATGACGTTAGCCCTGACGGTTTGGTTTTTCGTAAATTGTGGCGGAATTGTCTTCTGATGTGTCAGCCATTGGGTTGTTTGAAATTCCAGTCACGGTTGTTCTGCTGTCTCTTCCGTTTGGTTGAACTGTTTCTTCATCAGTTGTAGCGATTTGATTCGCATCCATTCGAAACAGCTTATTTCCATTTGAGTTTCCAATTTTTAGCCCCACTAAACAGCTCTGGCATTTTGTGATATCCATATAGCAGTATATTAGAGAGGAGTAATATTGATGCAAAGCCCAGACGTAATTTCGTCGATTGCATGCTGACATGAATAGTTCTTCGACGGTCAGGAGGCTTCAACTGAAGTAGATCGAGAACCAATTTTATCTAAAATATATAGGGATTCTTTCAAAAGAGTGATGTGTCAGGTGTTTAGTTTTTGCAAAGCATTAGCTAATGTATCCCTATTTCACCAGCTACGGTGCCATCCGTTAAGGAAGACAGGTCAAATTTTTGTAATATTATTCATGTAGAAACAACTTATTCATTCATGGCGACCGTCTGTGCTTCCTTGGTTAGGGTAAACGTATGAACCGTGGGCACACGTAAATGTAAGATTACATTTTCTGTATCACATGGCAACAACAGCTTCGTAAATCAGACCTAAAGGGCTTCAGTCTTATTACGACGACAGACGTCAAGATGATTCAACTCCATTTTATGACATACTCATCCCAACGTACTGCCTATGTACATAGCCATACATAATTATGTTGACACACGTACCGTAGAGTAACAGGGACACAAGGGAATTAAAATTTTCATTGTTCAATGGTTACAGAAAAATAAAGCTATTGAAAAGGTAAAGGTTTGAATTCTTTGCATAATACATTTTCGGCCAACAAGTTGCAGTCTTGTGATACTACTAGATTTACCGTTCATGTGTGACAAGCATACTTGAAAAGCATACATGGCTTCATATCTCGTCTCACCATATAACATGCACTCGACCGGAATCGTTCAAATATGTTAAAATAATTAGTGGGTTGGCATTCTTAATATTTGTTGTCCCTGGAACATTGTTATCTTATCATATTTGACAGTAAGAATTTCCTAACAGCGCGACTGTTAGCTAGGCTGTTTATCAGTCATCAGACCAATTCATTTATTAGGGTACATGACTTCACATGTGTTTTCCGGTGATATTAATTAAAACATCGAATTAACGAATGTACGTTGTCATGATTCAGGCCAAAGTTAAGCATTGGCACGTCACAACACTGTGTTAGTGTTCAATGATGATAGTCTGAGTTTCGTCAACGTAGCTCCGACACCAAACGGGGGTATTCTGTAAAGCAAAATTAACCCTAATATATAGTATCTAGTCTTTTCTGTAAAGACAGATGATAATACTTTGTAGTCATGCCAGCGAATTTCGGTAAACTGTCGTGGTGTGTTTGCTGTGAAACAGGTTGATACCACAGCAGACGATGGCGCATATTTGCATATTCCCAGGTCATACTCTTTATCTCTCTAGAGCTTTCCTTTGTGTTGCCATGGACATTTGACATATATCCTCGCCCCGATACAAATCTTCAAAATTCGTTTCCATCAAAGGCGCTGCTTCAGGCAGATGTTTGTGGTAAACACAGCGCGTATGAATACGTTTTCCAGCTGCTGTGTTCCCGAATTGTCAGCTGTTCATATCTCGTCTCACCATATCACCGCACTATGCTGGAGTTGTAAAAGATAATTACTTGAGAATATTACCATATTGTCATGGCAAAAATAGTGACTGTGATGCCTGAAGAGTTCAGTAATGATACTGTGGAAGTCTGGACGTTTCATGCTCACGGTTGTCACTGGCAATTTAATCTCTTCCATCTGAACACCATATAGCAGATTTATGTTGCAGATAGCAGCAGATTTCAACATGGGGAATACGTAATAATGACTGAAAATTAATCTCATAATGATATATACCATGGAAACGTGCTGGTATATAAACGGAATTAGAACCCCATTCAAAGAATGCCCAATTAAACGAGCACGTTGTATCTGAAAAAGACACTTGTCACACAGACACAGACAGAGACACAGATACAGACACAGACAGAGACACAGACAGAGACATATATATATATATATATATATATATATATATATATATATATATATATATATATATAACAAAATGTATACAATGTGCCCTCCCGGTTATCACCATAATAGCTTTATGGCAACCTCTGAACTTGGGCACAGAGAGTAGTGTTACACATTGTTGATGATTGAAAATATGGACTCACCAGAGTGCTGTAACGGCAATACGTAGCATGAGCGAAGCATGTGCCAACAGTGAATGCCCCTTATAGTACGCAAGAGGCTGCCCAAACAATCTCAGAGTGTTTCTAACTACTATTAAAGCAGTGAGCGAAATACACAAAATGTATACAATTTGCCCTCCCGGTTATCACCATAATGGCTTTATGGCAGCCTCTGAACTTGGGCACAGAGAGTACGGTTACATATTGTTGAGGATTGAAAATATGGACTCACCAGAGTGCTCTAACGGCAATACATACCATGAGCGAAGCATAGTGCCAACAGTAAATGCCCCTTATATTACGCAAGAGGCTGCCCAAACAATCTCAGAGAGCTCTAACTACTATTAAAGCAGTGAGCGAAATACACAAAATGTATACAATGTGCACAAAATGTAAACAATATATATATATATATATATATATATATTATATATATATATATATATATATATATATACATATATATATATATATTATATATATATATATAATATATATATATGTACATATATATATATATTTTCAATTGCAAATTCATGTTGACTACGGACACCATCACCAGCACTACTACAGGAGAACACTGCAACATCAGAGGCGATCTCACCTGCAAGTCATCATGGGTAGTTTATTACATAATTTGTAGTAAATATGAACAAATGTACGTCGGACAGACAACTAATATCCTCAAACAGCGCATCAGTGGTCATTGTAGCTGTATCAGAAGACAGCAATACAGTACAAGTCCACTAGTTGCACCTCATTATAATAGTCCTGGACAGTCAGAAGATAACTTCACAGTTGTAGCGATCGAAAAAATAACCAACAAAGACCCGGTCAACTTAGATGCCAGAGAAACGTTTTGGATCAAGAACTACACACTTTGTTCCCCGATGGACTACTCACAGAAACACCTCTAACCGTGTAATTGACACGTTCGAGTTCCAACAATCCCAGTTCAATCTCATTTTAGTATTGTTCCTGTCATCTGCTCATAACTCCGTTAACACCTTATTGTCTTTTTTTCACACCTGTACTTCCCCGTTGGTTGTACTTTACCCCTGGATTCTGTTCATCAGTTGGGCCTGGCGATGCCCTGTGAACAAGGCGAAAGCTTGTCACTGTAAGAACCATAAGTTGTGTTTTGTTGAGACCATCATATTCTAATATATATATATATATATATATATATATATATATATATATATATATATATATATATATATATATATATATATATATATATATATATATATTAGTATTGCTTCTTTTTTTTCTTTCCCTAGGTGTATATTGCCTGCAAACTTTGTTGAATAAGCTCATTCAGTCGTCTTACATACGTGTGCTGAATATTGATAATTGGCAACAAGTTTAAACTAATGTTCTTTTAAGGTCACGCTAAAATTTTAATAGGAAGAATACATAAAAAACAGACATGCAATAACTAGCAGCTGTATTCCGAGAATAGCTTGTCTATGCACATATCTACTCTCTGTGATCTATGCACGCTGCGACTCAGATGTCTCCTAAGGCCAGAAAAAAAACATAAAATGTTCATCGGAACCGCCGCTTCTACTTTACCCGATTTGGATTTTTTGTTTATTTCGGTAAATTCATAGTTCTGCATTGCAAATACTTTAGTACCGCTGCTGGCGGCGCCCTACACTTGCTCGGGTTTTCGCGGGCATGTTGGATTCTGAATGAGATTGTTGTGCAAACACCGACTGTATATGTAATTCGCTGTGTTATTTTTGAGAAATATAGAGTTGAATTCACTAACCAATATCAGTGTATCTTGTCTGAGATATTTTTGGTTAGCCTAAAAGGGGAAAAGATTATTTTGTCTTGTCTGCATCCACGCAAAAATGTTCGAGGGACCGCGCGCGGTTACCTTTTGTCTAAAATAAAAAATAAAAAAATTCGCTCGCCGCTCCCGGACCTTGGTCCAAAAATCAGATGAAGATTTTTTCTCAGGCCTAAAGACAAAAATTATACGGTAAGCAAGAGAGAGGGCGCTCTTCTTCTGACGTCACACAAGTATGTAAAATGTTATGTCGTGCCTTCCACAGTGCTGCTGATATAGGGTAGAAGTTTTTTCTCGCTCCTTTAGCCGATATCAGGCTGCGTTCACAAATAACAATAAGGGGTGGGGGCTGGAGGAATCGTGATTGAAATATTGTTTTTTTCAGATCCCCTCTCAATACCCTAAAAAACATATTTGTATATACAGACTTTGTAGACAAACTGAATATTGTTGGTTTGAGGATACTGTAGGGAAACAGCAAGGAAGTGTAGTTGATATATTGCACAGAAATATTGCAAAAGTCATCAATAGTTGCAGCTTCTGCCCTGTTACTAGGCTAAAGTTTGGTTTTTACGACAAATCATACATGTTTAAATTTTTCAAGATAAAGGTCATGAAATGAAACACAATGGTTCTAGATTTTGTTAAATGATTACTAACATTACAACAATTAGATGACATAAAAATTGTATTCATTTTTCAATGAATTACCTACAAAATGTTGGAATTCGAAAATATACAACATAAAAAGGAACCAAAAACTGTTTAAGTCCCCTCCCTACAGGTAGCGCAAAATTTTCAAGTCACTCTCTACTACCATAAAAATTTTCAAATTCCCCTGAATTCCTCGGGCCCCCCAACCATGTTCTGTAAAAGGGTAAGGTCGTCAGTTTTTTATCATCTGTGTTCATAACTGCTTTATCAGAGGCTTGTCAATCAACATACCGCAGATCTGTTAGGCTATCGTTTGCACGGAGTTATGAAAGCTCTATGACGGTGTCCACGGGCCGACAGGTTGTTGATCCACGGTCACTCCATAAAAACCGTGGATGTGTGTTACAATTGTGGGCGGCTATTATATATATTGTTAGAGGGCTATTCTTTAGACAGAGGTCATCTTCCTGTTACACCACAGTCAAACGAGAATCAATATAAGGGCACTGACCAGACCATGTAAACATACTGCAGTTT
Organism: Ptychodera flava; assembly: GCF_041260155.1. Taxonomy (NCBI): domain Eukaryota; kingdom Metazoa; phylum Hemichordata; class Enteropneusta; family Ptychoderidae; genus Ptychodera; species Ptychodera flava. Next base: position 255,898 of record NC_091930.1, on the reverse strand, counting down.
CTATGCGATCACACGAAGAGGCGAATATCGTACAAAAGTCGTGAAAATTCTATAGGGCCAAAAATGCTCGGTCTGCTTAGGCCTATCAGCTTACCTATTGTACGCAAATAGCGGTTCATAATTTTGATAAATGAGGTGTGATTGACGATGTCACAGCGGTAAGAGACAGGCAGCAAATTAGTGACAGCAGTGTTCAAGCGTTGCTGTACTTTAACATGTAAAAACGCTCATTTACAAACTTTTTAGTTGCATTTGTTTTCGTGTTTGCTTACTTGCCTATATTTTATTTATCTCTTTATCTATCTCTCTGTCTGTATTTCTACTTATGTTTTTCTCTCATCTATGCATACATGAATATTTAATTTTCTTTACATCAAACACATTTATTTTCTAGTACCTCCCTCCCTTCCTTCTCTCTCTCTCTCTCTCTCTCTCTCTCTCTCTCTCTCTCTCTCTCTCTCTCTCTCTCTCTCTCTCTCTACCCTTAGCACAGGAATGTTATCATGACATTACATTGAAAGTATCCATTCTCTTCACAGGTTACGGTTACTACTATTACGTTACCGTAAATTCAAAGCATTGAATTTTACATGGCGGAATCAAGTGTCGGTAAGGAACTTGACGACCAGTTTCTCCAATGTCCAATATGCATTGAACGGTTTTCGAAATCCCAATCTGTTGCCCAAGTGTTGCCATATCGTCTGCCTGACGTTTCTCAACGGAATTGCTTCCCAAAACTGCGGCAGACTGAAGTGCCCCATTTGCAGAGTTGATAACTCTTCCTCCATAAGGGGCAAGGGCGTCGACGGCCTCCAGGACAGCTTTACGACCAACGCTTGATAGCATTCGTGGAGAAAAAAAGAAGGACGAGGCTAGCCATTTCTCAGGGGAACCTTGAGGAACTGCAGGAGGTCTTCCGTGGCGTACTGCACGGTAAGCGACCAACTTCAGAGCCAAGAAAGTCAAAACAGACACATGAAGATAACGGTGACCAGAAACCACACCATGGTCCCATTGAGGAGTTCCACTCGACCCCGAAAGATCTGCCGCGACCGGCCAACTGTTTACGCCACGTACAGTGGCCACCAGGTGTAGATGTACTGCATGACATGCTAGTTCCTCGTATGCATGGAGTGCATTCTCAGCGAACACCAGGGAGGGCACCACAAGCACGTGAGCTTGAAGACAGCCGCTGAAAGGTAACGAGAGAAGGTAGCAGACCTCTTCAACAGCATAAACAAGAAACTGCCAGAGCTGCAGGTGGCCAGTGATACTATGGGCTGCATCAGAGATCAGCATCTCATCAGAGAACGGAGCGCTCTGTACAAACGAGTGTCGGCAAAAACTTTGGCCACTTTACAGGAAGTAAAAAAATACAAACAATCGTTGCTCCAACAGATTTAGGACCATTATACTGGTCACTTTAACGCCTTAGAAAAAGGAGTAACCCGATTTGACGACATGGTCAAGCAAGGGGATAAAATAACTGCCATAACAACTGAGCTGCTTTAGAGCGAAGTTGACTCCCTCTCATTCTGGTGGAGAAGCAGCATCTTTGCCAGTTACTGTTGCAGATGATTGTCTCTCAAAATACCTACCTCAATTCAAAAACCTGTGAAGAAGACATCCTCAGTTATTGTTTCTTTTTCTATAAGTTCTATAGGAAAATACATACACCTTCAGTCAAAACAAAACAACAAAACAAATATTTTTTGGTTTAAATGCCTCGAACACTTGTGTAGTGCAGTACACAAATGAATCAAAACTGCATAAATCATGCATGTAATCTCGGCATGATTGATAATTGGAGCACATTCCGTTTTAAACATTGGCAAAGCAGCCTGTTGGAGCATGACACAAACATATATTATCGTCGTAGATACTTTTTTCCAAAAATTCAATACAGTGACACTTTAGATGCTATTCGAGTAAGTTGCCCTAATGAGTTTTCGCAACTTTTTGAAGATTAATAATGCTCAATAGCCCAATTAATTTCATTTGATATACATTTTGGAGATTGCACAGAGCAACTTGAAATGCAGGATGCGGTTTTCTACCTTGGTTTACAAAAAAAAACATGGATGTTTTATTTCCGTTTGCTTTCCTGAAAAGTAACTCTCCTCTAACCCCGACGTATGCTCCAAAATCATAGTAACGATTTCTTTTATGACTAATGTCGACCACTGTCGTTGATCATTTACCCTTAACGATTCTTTCCCTTGCATCTCTTCATCAATTGGTAGTCTGCCAATTTATACTGCATTCAACAGAATAATTTGGTGGTCTTCAATGTTTTGAGTTAATAAAAAAGTTGTGTGTTTTATATATATATATATATATATATATATTTTATATATATATATATATATATATATATATATATATATATATATATATATATATATATATATATATATACAGTAAAATGTTTCCAATACTTGAAATGTGAAAAATAAACCTTATATTCCTCGTGTAAATTTGTACTACCAAGCCGGTACATGTTTATTTAGGATTACAATTTGTGCTCTCGGTATTAGAGTAAAGAATGAAATCCAAGCAGGTGTACGGCACTCTTTCATCACGTGTTACCAACAGCTTGTTAAACGAAACGCTGAGGAAATGGTATCGTATCATCACGAATAAAAAAACCTTTAAAGTAAGATTGCATCTTGAATTCAGATTCTTTGTCAATATTTCAAGAACTTACAAGGTGGATGCGAAGATTCAAATTGTCATGCCATTCGAGAGCTAACTATAAACGTCAACACATACAGTCAATAAAATACCAAACCATTTAAAGCAAGAAAAAACTAATTATCTCATAAGTTGTCCAATAATATTAAACATAGGGCCAAAGTCCCTGAAGCTACTATAGACATGGATACAAAATTAAGTATTTCCTGACTGTATGAAATTATCTCACTAAGGTCATCCTAGGGACATGTAAACCAAATCTGTCTGACCAGCGGTTTTGAAAAAAACAAGCGACTCAACAGTTGACAGAGCTCTGCTGTGTTATGTAGAGAATAACCTTTTGTGACACATGTATTGATGAAGAAGGTGGATATGTTTGATAGCTCATTTCAGGATGGCCTGACCAAAAATGGAAAAAAATTCCATAAAAATACAGATTTGCATATTTCATCAGACTATATTAGTCTATAATAGCAAATAAACGAGAGTTAATTACATTCTAATTAAAGTAAACAAGACTTGCTTAAATCAAGATTTACGTCATAATAAAACAGCATATCTGTCAGGTTATAAAGAATCTTGAGCTGGTTATCTTTTATTTTCATCCTATTAACCAAGCACATTTTAACTTTCAAATTAACATTGTAAGTTCTGTTGAATAAGTTGAGACTGTACATACTCAGAGAAAGCACACTGAAGAGACAAATGTTTGTAACTTAAGAAGTTCAAGGTCATCAAAAGCATTATAAGGAATCATGTTACACTTTCATTGCACTGTTTACACAGATTGCATAATTGCTATAAATAGCACAAGGAATCTTACAGCCCAGCTTTACCATAAAAACCCTATCACTTTGACCACTCTTTTAATTGACCACTCTATTTTTTTCCTCAAAAAGTAATCTTATTTTATCCTTACCAAGTCAACCATAAATGGAAATTAGAACTTTCTCTATCTCTATTTATTTGACCACCCTATCATGACAAACTATATGAGCAATTTCTTTTAGATAACATAAATGGTGGTTCAGAATATATCAAAGTTGGGATTCAGGAAAGTTGCCTTTACATGTTTTAATCCTCCAAGATGGTAAGCATTTCACTATGAACTGTCAAAAAAGGTGAACTTTCTGATAATTCCACACTAAAATTATTTTGGCTTTGATGATTTCCTAATTAATTCAATTATTTAAAATCATATTAATTATTTTTTTCTGGGTGAATTGATAGGGTTTATACAGTAAAAGAATTACATACAATGTAAGTCAAATTTTGACCAAAAATGACAAAAAAATTCCTTAAAAATACACATTTGCATATTTCATTACAATTTGAACAAATCTAAGTTGGGTTATCCCTAGGGACCTGTATACCAAATAACAAAGCTGTCTGACCAGCGGTTATGAAGAAGAAGATTTTTTACCAAAAACACCTTTTTTGGCATTAATTTGCCTATTTTCAACAATATCAAAAAATTAAAAAACACAGTTTCTCAAAATCATATTTTTCATCTACACAACAAATATCAAATCAGTAAGTACTGCGGTTCTCAAGATATTTGAGTGGACGGACGCCTCACAAACGGACATACATACATACATACATACATACATACATACATACATACATACATACATACAGACTGACGACGGACGCCGGACGGATACCCATCCCAATAGCTTCTATAGACTATAGTCTATAGTAGCTAAAAACTAATCAGTGCAGTTGATAAAATTCTTTAAAAAGACCTGTTTTAATTTATATTTAAAAGGTTTAATTTATGTTATGCACTGTAACTCGACTGGGAGGGAGTTCCATTGTACTACAAACTGCAAATGCTCGATCGTTAAACTTGTTGAAAGATCTTGGTACTACAAGATTCATACCAGAATTTATCCGCAGACTATACCTATTGACAATGACTCTTTCTACCAAGTCACAAATATACTCTGGTGCCACAACATTTAAAGCCTTCAAGACCTGCAAAATAATTTTGAAATTAACACTGGCTTTTTCTGCAAGCCAGTTTAGTTGGATTCAGTTACACCGTCATACATTCTCAGATGCATTACATTCCGAAATCGTTATAATTTATTAAAAACTTGATTTATCATCACTATATGAGATTCGACGATCGATATGTGAGGCACGTTTCTCGATACTATCAGAACGCTTGTAGTAAAAATATTAACATGTCACCAGAAAGATGGAGAACGGTATAGTTCATGTTACTGGGAGTTTTTGTGTAATATTTTCCATAGACTCACAATATATGCCGCAAGCATAACAATTAATATGCAATAAAACCTAGAATGTACATTGAAAGGCAATAGATTCAGCCTACACAAGCCATTTTTTTCAAGATTATTCGCCAGATAAATCCTTTAGCAATACAAAACCTTTCAAATGATTTTTAATTTCTTCATTCATTTGGCTATCGATATCAAAGTGACCAATAGCACAACGGAGAATAGACGACCTAAACAAAAGTACAATCAGTGTAATATATTTTAAAATGTAGAGTAGAGTAAAACAATGATCCCACACCCCCCCCCCCAAATCTATACCTTTATATATATAACCAGATAAGAAATGCAATTTGTTCCTGATGACGTTCTGAGAAGCTACCAAAGAAAGTTAAACTGAGAAAACGGGAAAAGCATTAACAAATCCTTTTCCGAGAACATAAGATAATGCAAATGCTAACAATAGTCATTGACATAGCTTTTTATATTGAAAGATATATTCACGGGGCACATGAATAAAAAGCTACTGACATTTCATTATCTCGTCATCCTCTTTGCAGTCACCGTCGTCTGTCAAAAACCAATGTCCCCATCGCTTTGCCTGACGAATCTTCCAATCAACACCAACAACATAATTGACCTGGATAACCTTGGGCTTGGTCGTCTCACGCAACGTTTCATTCTTGTACCATAACCCAGACACGAAATTCTCAAGGGGTAAGGTTTTCACCTTCACAGGAGTCTTCTTTAACACTCTCTCAAGGATGCACATTTCAGATCATGGAGCGCCCATCGTTTCTGAACCATTACTTCGCATCTTCATGTAGCCTTGAAATTGTCCAAACACGTCCAACCATACCATTTTTGACGTCTGAGTGGTGTTAAGATATAGGAACCCTCCCGAAATACCTGTCTCCGACACGGTGTTGGACATCGACACCAGATCACAGCCGGACAAACTCTTAATGGTAGGCAGTACGTCATCGAACCATACTGCGTCAGATTCTATCAACGTCAATGGAATGTCTCTCTGCAGTAAAATGAGAACGATCCAACTGCGTAGAAGTATAAATTGATAGTAAGCAACAAACCCGAAAGATAATTTGAACATTGTTTGAAAAGGCAAGAGTACTACTTGGGCCTTTGTATTGAACTTGGAAAGACCGTCTAGCGCATTTTGGTCTGTAGCTATAAATAAAACCTTGGGTAATACCCCCATGCATTTCACGTTGCAGATCCAACTCTTAGTAATATTAAGGTAGCCACGATTGAGGAATTGCAGGGTAGCGAAACCATACGTTTCTGCAATGTCTTTTGAAATAGAAATTATCCTTGATATGCTCTTCGTCCCTGAGCTGACAGTTTGGTTTGCAATCTTGAGGCGAGATTCCGTTATCTGCTGTTTGTTATCTTCATTTGGAAAATGTTGGCGTTGCCCCTTACGGTAGGGTTTATCCTGACCTGATGCGGAGTTGTCTCCCGATGTGTTTGCCTTTGTGCGAGTTGAAATTCCAGTTACCGTTGTTTCGCATTTGATACAACCGTTTCTTCACCGGCTGTAGGTATTTGATTCGTATCGATTCGAAACAGCTGAACAAGTAGTAATATATATATGCAAAGCTAATAGTAATTTCGTCCACTGCATTTTGAAATTGTTAGTTCTTCGCCGGTCAGGAGACTTAAATTGAACGAGATCAAAATCAATTTGGTCTCAAATATATAGCGAGTCTTTCAAAATGAGTTTGTCATATGTTTTAATTATTGAAAAGTATTAGTTAATGTATCCCTATTTCAATAGTTACTGTGTCAATCCATTAGAATGAAAAGTGGAACTAATGTAATGTTTTTCATGTAGAAACATGATTATATTCCAACTAATTCATCCATGGCGACCCTCTGTGCTTCAAGGGCTATGGTAAACAATTAAAATGTCGGCAGGCGTAAATAATCGAAATCATACCAATCCATAATCCAATAACACTAGGTCAAAATTTGTAAGACAATAGTTGTAAACACAGACACAAAACAGCACAGAACAGACAGCAAATAGACGGTACACAAACAAGAATAATTATGTTGACACCAGGGAACAGTAGCTTGGTTACAGAGCAACGGGGCTATTGCAGAGATAGACATAAGAATAATTTGCATATTATCTATCCTGGCCACCAACGCTGTGATGCAGTCTTGTGATACGTCTAGATTTACACTTCAAACGTGACAAATGGAAACGCATGCATGCATTTTTATCGGGCCAAAAAAATGTATCGTGCCCATGGCAACACATAGCAGAGCACCAGAAAGAAATAGTATCACAGTGGGAATATGCAAATATGTGCCATCGCCTGCTGCATGCTCTGATGATATTTTATGTATCAGCCTGTTTGACAGCAAACACACTGAATGCCAGACAGTATGACGACATTGTCTGGTATGAATATAAATTATATATATATATATATTATATATATATATATATATATATATATATATATATATATATATATATATATTTACATATATATATTTCCTCTCTGTCTTTGTTAAGTCATCTAGCCTGAGAAAGTGACGATTGATAGCAGCCTCATGAGCGTTTAGGCTGTTAGAAAAATATACCGTCAGATATGATAACATAGTAAAAATCTCCAGTAATATTAAAGTGACAACAGGTATTAAGAATGTATACCCACTTTCATTCTATAGAGTTGCCGATAAAGCTGAAAACCTGTTTGTGTCCTGCACACACCAATCTCATTGATACAAGATTAACCCTGTGAGTGTGAACTTTTCATCTTTTGAACGGCTAAACGATTTATAACTTTCATCAAACGGCCATGCATTTTCGTTTTGCTCAGGCAGGTTTTGCAATTTGTGTTCAGTTATGCGATGACATAATGATACACCACTACCACTTGTTACATATACGCCTACCTTTAGCACAATTGATTGTTGGTAGTACATTTGCACACTGTAAAAACATATTAAATCATTACATGCCTCGAATATCGCACGAAGCTCGCTCCAAAGGATTTAATTGGAATTCGTTTATGACGTCGCGTCCGCATATTCATCATTTGACAGAAAGCGAACCGGAATTTTTATAACTTTGACAACTTCGGGATTTAAAGAAGATAAGATAAAATGTTCTACATAGGAAATGTTATATTTACAAAAATTATGCGAAAAAATGATGAACCGCTTAACAGTTATATCAATGCGCTATTCGATGGGGGGTGATAGCAAGTTTTAGAATGCCGGTGTTTCGAAAAACTCCGGCCAATTCGCCCTGTAATTTCTGTCCAGTCCATTATAATGGTGACTTATATTGTTACAGAAGGTTAGAATTTCAACAAAAAAATCATTAAAAACTATTACTACCGTCGGTGGCGCTCGACAGCTGATTTACTTAACTCGCGTGAGTTGACAGTTTGTATTTCATCAACCTAATTCAGTCTCAGGAGAGTTAGATTGTTTCAAAATTGCGGAGCACAGCGATGATGGAAATCGGCTTATAAAAGTGATCGAAAATGACAAATATATAAATATATTGGCTTCGTCTGCTAGTAAAGAAACCGACTCCAATGCCGCGACTACCAGCATCCATCGTGGCGCTATTTTCTTTGTGAAATTCTATTTATAACCAGTACCTAATATAGGTATTGTACGACCTTGTTTCAATATTTTTTTTTCGCCATCAAATAATTTTTCTTCTTTTCCCCTTAAATGGGTAATAAAATACGGGTAGTAATGCTTTGCCAAACATGGGTCAATGGCTTTATTAGCGGCCGCCGGTGGTTTAACGTTAAAAAGGCATGTAAATTGACTGAAACAAGATGGTTATTTACATAGAAAATACTACAGTCCTTGAGGCTCTCTTGTATTCTTTCCTCGCCCATCGCCTGGCACACGATATCTAAACTTTATATTCACACACTGGATATCGCTCTTCCATCCACTGTGGAACTTTTACATCTTCAATGTCATAAACGGTTTACGTCGAAACCTGGTTAGCTGTACCTGTTGAATTGTACTTGCTAAATGAATACAACCCAATCTCCAGAAGGATGTTTTTGATTCCCATGATTAAGCCAAAGTTTGCAATTGTCACTATTTCAATTAAGCCTCTAAAATATAATTTGTGCGTTCGCCCGCAATGTTTATAAAACGTTTTGTGGTCACATTTCGGTAAGCCATTTTACTTGCATTTGCATAATCTTATTGAAAAGATGCAAAAAGATACAACTGAGGGCCAGGGGGCTTTAAAGGTATGTGAGTTCTTGTTTGCATATTGATACAATTATATCTTCTCTCTCTTTTAATATCAAGGGCAATGCAGCCGTAAAATGTTGTCGATGTCTTGTAACCTTGAACGACAGTCATTGCCCTTCATGGTAGAATTTCGATATGGCACCAATGGCAACACGCTTTATTATATGTTTTTTATATTGTTCTGTTAGTTAGTAATACGTGTTTGTGTAGTCTATTATTTGTATTATTTTCCAGTCCCTCTTAAGAGCTTCGTCCTGGAAGTTATGCATTTTGCGAACCAGCAAAGCATGCAACAACTTGTGATGCGATTGTCCCATTACGTATCGGGTTCTTTTTATCGACATTGATCGATATATTTTGTTCATGTCATCTGACGATCAGGTTCTAAATCTGAATGCAACGCAAGACACAGACTGCAATTATAAACATGAAATTTATTTCTTCTTGCTCAGAGCAGGCAGAATATAAACATAATATTTGCCAGTTTCCTCACTCAAAATATAAATTTTTTACAAAATTTGCACCGACGCTTAACTATTTCACCAAAATAACGTACCATAGGAAACACTAGGAGTGGACTGGAGCATAGTTTAAAAGAAAGGTTTAAATATGCAATGTGTTTTAAAAAAGATTGTTTTAATTTTTTGCAATCCTCTTACTTTCAGTTCTCTTTTACACGAAGAACGTCGAGTATGTATAACACGATTGGAACTATTTTAGGATAATTGGATGCTGAAGTAATGTTGATTTAATCTACAAATGTGATCTCATCTGCTTTTCTTTTTACATTACACACTTGTTTTTTTATAAGGAATTTGTATTATTGCAACTTTAAACTATCTGGCAACTAAAACTTTTGAGAACTTTAAAGATTATGAAAATCCAATTATCCTAAATTAGTTCCAATCGCGTTGTATATACCACTTATCCTGTCCACTCTCCTTTTGAACATGAAGCTTGACCTATGAATCGCATGCAAGCATGCCTCGAAAAAGATGCTGGTCTCCCTGTTTCCAATTTAACTGAATATAGCAAAGCAATTTAGAGATAGAACGATTGGGAGTTATTTTCGATTTCAAGGTACAACTTTTGCTGTTTAATTACATGGCGAGTCCCTGAAATTTCACATAAAAAGCATTTAACGGTAACACTTCTCTCATACTATATACTATCATCACAGTGGAAATAGCTCCTGTTGACAATAAACAACCATCTGTGCTACACAGGCTCTTTGATCGGAAAGCGGTTTGTGAGTATATTTGTGTATTGTTTATGTGGGGGACTTTCAGTTTACGGTCGTCTAGGAAAACATGCATTTTCACTGAACGCTGCTATCCTTTGTTTAATCATTCCTCTCAGGCCGGGATGTAGGTGTCATACACTTTTTGCCTCAATGCACGTCGCCACTTATGCTATGAGCTAGAACGATACTATGAAAATACATTGTTGTCGCTAAGTTTTGTGTAAATATCGTAAATTGACATTTACACGATTGGAACTAATGTGGGATATTGGATCTTCATAATTTACAAATGTATCTAAAGTGTTAGATGCCCCATAGCTGAATGTTCGAATTTTTACAAATTAGTCATAAAAACGTAACGTAAATGTAACGTAACAAGAAAAGTGGATGAGGTTACATTTGCAGATTAAATCGACACTACTTCACCATCAGATTATCCCAATTTAGTTCCAAACGTGTTCATTTCTTTCTAAAATAATGGTCTGTGGTTTTTTTATCAACTAAAACATATATGACTTTTCTTTTTGGTATCACGTTTTCTTTTAACAGTGACTATCAGAGTAAGTGCTTTCTTCTTGACTTTTGAAAAATCATTATTGTATAAATTTTACAAGTAATGCAAATCGTTCTTCCTGACTTTGTAGATAGTGTATCAGATCCTTCTTATCAACCCATGATCTCGTGCAACGCAAATCTTTAAATGTTGTTCGCATGGTGCTTTGCTGTACACGAAGCTAAAATTATTATAACCTTGCTGACACAAGTGATGACGTATGGTTAAGAATATTTTGTAAAATCTCTAAAAAAATGAACCAGGAACAGTTGTGACAGCGATCATCATATATCACCTTCCCGCATTAACTTGATGTTGAATTTAAAACACTATCATTCCATGACGAATCTCAACTCACATGCGCCATGTTCAGTTATTGCCTTAATCTCCACTGTCTAACCTTCTATCGTCTGTCTCTTTACCAGGGTTGCTAATGCGTTGTCGTCATGGACGGGAATCGTTTCCTGGTATTCGTAATTTCTTTACTACATACGAGCACGCATGGTAAGAGTTTAGGAAATATTTCATTCACACGACTATGAAATTAAAGGAATGACATATAAATCTATTCGAATCGATGTGATTGTACTTCGTACTTGAATGCAATTCGAGTATAATGCTACAAAGGTGTTAAGTACTCTCTTGTTTGGGAGCTTCTTGACAAGTATCTGTGGATTTAGGGAGATATAGACATTTAGTAAACTTGAGGTTTGCAGTTGTTGCCGTCCTTTCACTAAACCAGAGGTGGTTTGAAAAATACATGTTCCTTGCATCAATAGGTGTCTTAGAATAATTGACTACTTGTCACTATTTTGTTTTTCCTGGAGTTCCTGCCTTTGACAAGTTAAGTGAAACCGTTTGTGAAAATGGAGAGGCTTATTTGGAATGTCCCCAAGGCGAAATGATTTCTATTTCAACCGGCAATTATGGACGCGCGGACACGACAACTTGCCCTCATGCACAGATGTACGATACCGACTGCAGGGCTTCTCATACACGTTCAATATTACAAGAGGAATGCCACGGAAAACGAAGCTGTACAGTGTCCGCATTCAACTCAGTGTTTGGCGACCCGTGTCCACAAACCTACAAGTATCTAAAATTTCAGTACAGATGTAAGTAGTTTGCCGTTATTTTGGTGTGAGGTCCTGGTGTTAAATATCGTTTGCAGCTAAGGAGTAGGGTAAAGGCTTTACTTCAATTGTCTGACAATGATAATATTTGTACGTAAGTCTGCCAAAGCCAATTTCTTTTAACAAGAGAGGGGAGGGAGGGAGGGAGGGGCAGGGAGAGAATATGAGCAGAATACAAATCTTTTTATTGGTAAAGTAGACAGCAATATTTCGTGACTGAGTGACTCTTTATTTTCTCTTTATAACAAGTATTTTGGGAATAGATACCTAGCTTGATGCAAAGCCCGGATCCTTTAGCGGACCAATAACGTTTGAGATAAGGTCATTTATATTGGTTTCTGACGGACCATTCAGAGAAAAGATATAATCCTTGTAGCAATTTTTTCACGTTAATTTTGTTACAATTTCCCGCATGACGGTCAGAAGCCATTTATAGGGAATTCAGGTTCGGGGAGTTCAGAGTTCTACAATGTTTCCAGGTGTTCTTTGTTGTAATAACTAGGTTTTCTATGCAATAAAACCTCACGTATTTTATATGCTTCTACTCCTGGCGTCCGAGACTCTTGCCTGCCATCAAAGAACCTGCTTTCTCATTGCCGATTATATGAAAGTAAATGGTAATATCTGGTGGTTTGTACACTCATAACCTAATAAAGGTAATCGAGTAAAGGCGAGACATTCGTTACCATGTATGGTATTCTAACATTTTCAATTTTATCGTAATGTAGTTAGACTATTAATTTAATTAGTCATCCTTACATTCATATTTTGCTGATATCACTTCAGAATTTTATTTGCTTAAAATACTTAAACAGACTGTTAACCATGCAACCGTAATGAATCACCGTCAAATGTCATTCCTTTCCCTCAAAACCTTGCGTAAAAGGTATCCCAGATGCAAATGGACTCTTTGAATTTGCCGCCATTGTCTGTCAAGGGGACACATATACTATTGACTGTGGAAGCAAGACTATCTCCTCACTCAGGGGGCCGGCTTTGGCCGAAATGACATCGTCACTTGCGTTTCCAGCGGTACTTCAACAGCCGACACGGACTGTTCCTTCGATGCCTCACCTCATTTGAGACAAAGTGCGAAGGCAAGAACACCTGTGACTTTGTGGCCGATGTCGCCGAATTTGGAACAGATCCGTGCCCTGGTACGGATAAATATGTGAACTTGTGGTACATATGTAAGTATAATATTTCTAATTCAAATCCGAATCAAAGAAATATGACAAAAAGTCAAATTTCTAGTCTAATTGCGTACTTCTAGTGTTATGCATTATTATAAGTCTAAAAAGTTACTTTGGAAATATAAAAAATATGTAGTGTTCTTACGTGTCTAATCGAACTATTTACCAATACCTGGTTACCAATACTTCAATGGATTCCATAAAGTTCGCTCGAAAACTTTAGTGTTTGCATAGCAACATTGTTTTTTCGGCGTTACGGTACCTCTGTCGTTTGCTGTCTGTCGGTTCATAGATTTTGAGATAACTTTGTTCTATTCCACAGGTTTCTAAATCAGACATGGATACCCTTGCCTGACGTTATATGGTATGTAATCGCGAGTTTAAACTCCTATCTGCTGTCGGCCTATACGTGGCGTTCTGATATAAATGACTCCATGCTGGGTATTACAGCCACATGCAAAGTCGTCTTCATGTTATATTAACGAAAAATCATGATTTCGGTGGATGCTCTATTCAATTTCCCAACCAGTCTTCGTATGTATTTACTAGCCCTTGAAATGATTGGAAAACCAACCTTTGTATCATGGTATCTGAATTTCGTGGTATAGAAAGACAATTTTGCTTCTTTCAGCCAGTTTGAAATTGTGGTACAATTTCAACATCATATACCATATCATGCTAATGCAAGCGTTCGTAATATATTAACTAAGTAAAGTGACTAAGCTCATTTTCTTCTTTTTGTAGTGACTGAAACGGTTGGTGTTACCGATGAAGACTTTTCCTTTGTTATGCTCCTTTTAGGATTTGTCTCTTCTATTCTCCACACCAATGTCAAACCGCACTTTGTTGTACAACCTTGAAGCGGTTGCTCCATTCAAAATACCTGACCTTCATCTTGTACTTGAAATCATTTTCGGTGTTAATGACAGGTGTTTCAATAATTTGTGAACGCAATTTATTCTCTCGGGTTTGTTTCCAACATCAGTGGATAATAAATCCTCATGTATGACGGGAAAACTTACAATTGGGGTGTATAGTTTGAATTGTACTCTCACATTGTAACTCAAGAAAATCCCTGAGTGTTATTGATAACTGCGAACAAGTACGATGAAACAAATTCTAATCAAAGCAGGAAAAAGTTTTGTATACCACGGACACGTGTCCGAAACATGCTGTTCCACACTGAGACTCTGCCATGCCTTGTTAGCATCAATTGACCGACGGGGCACAGTGCACCGACCCGTTATGTGAATTGGAAACAAAAGCCTTTCAAAGGTTCCATCATCCTTTTCGCACCATGATGAGTAAATGAATTGATATTTGTGACTGACGCTACCCTGGCTGATACGTCCGTTGCCAACTGATACAAAGTTCACCATACCTTTTAAGCATCAGTAAACACCGCAAATCATCACGGTAAGATCCGTAATGTGATTGTCTGCTCTCCACAGCTGGAAAGTGCTCATCGAGGATGATGACAGTGGAAAATATTCCCACCGAATGGTTACTATATTTGCCTTATAACAGTACATAGCGTCGAAATAATGACAGGGAATGATAGCAGTACTCACAACATCACAATGCTTTATGTCAATTTATAACTTTCGATCTCAGTGCACTCGTTTTTGTCGATGCAATTTTCGGTTGCGACACTCTAACTTTCCTCTGCCAACTGATCAAATCTAAATAATGTGACCTATCGTATACCTGAAATAGAAAATCGATTATAGACATTCGTTAGTTTAAAAGGACCTCTGCTTCTTCTGCTGAGAGACGGTCGTAGAGGAAAGACGTCGATGTTCGACAAATGTAGTTTTATGGCCTCTCTGGTTCCCCAAAACAGAATTATGCGCAGGGCCCTGAGTGGCCTGACCCTGACGCGGAATCAGATAAACAGGACACATGCAGCATGCATAATAAACGTTTATGACTCGGCTTTGATGACGCATGTCCGAAGGGTCACAATAAAATGGTACCTTTGGTTGGTTGTTCCCATCCATAAAATGAGGCTCGTCAAATTTCAAAACATAGCGTTAAAGGTTAGTAGTGTTATACAGTCTCTTCACTCTGGAGTAGAGACTGCACTGACATCTAGATTACAGCTGTATCTCACTGTGGCTAATCAGTTCTATACACAAAACAGCGAATCATAAAATGCACTCACAAAATACACTAAACGCAAACAACCAAGATATAAAGGATGAGTGAAATTTCTTTACCTTTATTACATCCACTGAAGATGAATATTAGGCGACTAATAATGAAAGCCTGTCAAACTTTCGAAACATAGTATTAGAAGATCGTAGTGTTATGCATCCTCTCCACTCTGGAGTAGAGACTGCACTGACAAACAGGTGGCATCTGTGTCTCGTAGTGGTTAATCAGTACCATACAAAAACAATGAAACATAAACTATACTTACAAAATACACAAAGTACACAAAACGCAAACAGCAAGATACGAATGATATTTGGAGTTGCTTTCCATTTTAGGTGCCGCTGTTTGAAAGGTCATCAACTGTCGCTGAGCTGTCTCCTTTTTTAGTTTGACGGCTTTGTGTTCAGTATCAGGGAAAATTATTCTCGACGGTTTACATACAGTCAATTGGCATGGTTTTATGCGCCTTCAAAGTGAAAAAAATAAACTTTTGCTCAATCTTTTCTCATGGAATTTTTCTACCATTTTCTTTCAAAATCAAGAATTAAAATTGGGGATCATCGCACAAATTTTGGTACAAGGGACACAAATTACCCAAGAGTTACCAATATTCGAAATTTAAAATGGCCACCATATCTCTGTGTTACTTCTATCTAGGAAAAAAATTATATTTTGGATCTTGGATTTTCGACTTCGAAAAACTAACTCGGTGAAAAGTGTTCTCATACCAAAAGTTTTAAAATGAACCCAAACACATGGTAGATCAGAAAAGAATTGTGAAAACTTGAGTCTGAATATCCGTCGCCGGGACTCATTCTACCTTAACGCTTCAAAAGATATTCCACGTTTGCCTTGCATATAGCAATGTACACTGAACTGTAAGGACCGTCTATTAAACATAAGTGAATAAATGATATGACTAGTTGTTCAGTTTTGAGATCTTTTCATTATTGTTACTTGCTCAATGCAAAAAAGCTTACATCTTTTGAACAACACAAAATGTTACTATCTTAAATCCCAAATGTGAACAGCGTGTTAGTCCGGCTGATACAACTGGGGCGACATTTTTGCTTTCCCGTGAAATCTAAACATGCGTTAATTCCAGCTTCCATTTTATCGTGTTGAAAAATACGTTTTGAAATAAGAACTATCTTATCAATTAATGTAAAATGGTTCTTATGATAAGATCATTGTATCTTTATAGAGACCCGATAGATACATTTCAGGCACGTTAACTATAACTGTGAAGAAGACATTCTACTTTCTCGTTTCTTTTTTTCTGCCGAACAGAAAATGTTTTATTGGAAATTATAAACATCTCCAAATTAGCAAATCAATTTTAGTTTAAATGCCCACAAACACTTGTGTTGAGCAGAAGGCAAAGACATCACGTCCGCTTAAATCACTCACGATAAATTAGCATGACTGTCACTGGCGCACACTCCGTTTTAAACATGGACGCAGCAGTATGTTATAGCATGACATTACACAAACGTATATTATCATCGCAGGTACTTGTTTCGGAAATTCAATACAGTGATTCTTTAGATGCTATTCGAGTAAAATGTTGCCCTAATGAGTTTCCGCTACTTTTTGAAGATTAATAATGCTGAATAGCCAAATTCATTTAATTTGATATACATTTTTTTGGGATTCAAAGAACAACTTTAAATGCAGGATGCGGTTTTCTACCTTGATTTACCAGAAAACATGGATGTTTTATTTTCTGTTTGTCATCTTTAAGAAGAACTTTCCTATGATTATTTCAACGATTTCCTTTCCTGTGGCTGATGTCGATCACTTTCGTTGATCATTTACCCCTAACGACACTTTTTTTTTGCGTCATTGCATCAATTGCCTGCTAATTTACACTGATATACTTAATTCTAAACTCACCAAGAAATGCAAGTTGAGCTGTATAACACGACTGGCTGAATTAAATTCCAGCGACTGGATTCATCCAGATAATGTTGTAGTTTTTCAATGTTTCGGGTCAAAAAGAACATTTTGTAATATATATATATATATATATATATATATATATATATATATATATATATATATATATATATATATATATATATATATATATATATATATATATACTGAGAATCTAGGAACTTGTAGTTGTCACTCTACAGGCTATTTCATGCGCTAAGCAATCATCATCCTGATGATTGCTTAGCGCATGAAACAGCCTGTATAGTGACAACTACAAGTTCCCAGCTTCTCAGTATTACCGCCCTGCAGAAATGCATTGAGCACTATACTTTGCCTGCATTGACAAGCAATCCATTTTCGTATATATATATATATATATATATATATATATATATATATATATATATATATATATATATATATATATATATATATTATATTATAATAGTTAATCGAATGACAGTGAAATGTTTCTAATAGTTAAACTGCGAAAAATAAACATCAATTCTCGATATCAAATGTGTTAAATTGTCGCTTGTACATCTCTATCTTGGGCGACCCTCTGTGCTCTCAGTATCAGAGTAAAGAATGAAATCCAAGCAGGCTTAGTGTAAGATAGTATTTTATTACTTGCTACCAATAGCTTGGTAAATGAAAAATTGAATAGGAGCTAGCGTATCATCAAGAATAAAAAATCCTTAAAAATAAGATTGCTTCTTGAAATGAGAATCTTTGTCAATATTTCAAGGACTTAAAAGGTGGATGCGAAGATGAAATTACAAATTGCCATGTCCTTTCAGAGATAATGTTCTTTAAGAAATAATCAATCTCAACAACTGAAATAAGCAAATAAAGCAGTAGCCAAAGAGTGATGCTGGTATTTGTTTGTCAATGTGTCTTTGTAAGGTATCTCCGTGACGTTCAGCCAAGATGTCCCCAGATAATCATGAAAATGCTCTTTCACCCGCTACAGGCTATTCCATTACATTTTGCAACATATATTATAATCCAATCAAGGGAGTATGTGGCCGTGGCCAGGTGACCACTTTTCCAACATCAGGGGGCAAATGTTCTCCTGCTTCGAGGGTTTACATTTCCTTGTTTGGTCTACACTGTCTCCGTTACATGACTTTCATACCGACTTTTTACTCCAAATTTTTGAATTTACACACAAAACATAATCCCATACGTGATTTCCACGAAAGACGAAAATAACTTGACAACAGACCAGTCTTTATTACAGAACAGTGCAATGATGTATTTAAATCACTGTTATGAGGTTTATCGATTTTAATGCATAATTTTGTATAAACTGTATTTCCTGTGTAAACCGTGTAAATAGATCAATTTTACATCCCGAAGATATCAAGTTGAGAATAGTTACGGCTTATTGCTACGCAAACTTTGTTCGTCCTACGAGCAGGATACCAGAGATCGACCAGAGTAGAGGCGTGTGGTTGACAATTAAAAGTCTTTATTCCCAAAGTGATTAAGCTTACAGATGAGCCAGCCGGTGTTAAGTGCTACTAACTCAACTTAACGTCCGACTATATACTTTATTGACTTAATTGTAAAAACAACAGACATTAATTAACTTAACTATAAATACAACAAAACTTCATTTTAAATGTACGTCCTAACTCATTATCATACTTAAAGAGAAAAACACCGGATGTTATTAGCATGTGAAAAGTAACAGATCGTTATAAGCAGATTAAAGTGAAAAACAACTTAAAGAGAGACAACGATGTCACGGACTTCAATTAACATACAACTAAGAAAAACAACAGATGTCACGGTCTCTAATTAACATACAGCGGTCGGCATGCAGTAGGGCATTGAACTCTGTGTCTTAACAAAAGTTTCTGATGAAAAAACTCCATTTGTAACACTCTCCGTCTTTCAAGCAATGCGTCCCGCATTGTTATCCATAAACTATTTAAATTTTTAAAGTGTAAAGAAAGCAAACAGTCGTACATTTACAACAATTCGTAAAGTCTTAAGAAACGAAAACTTACATACCAAAGGTAATTCCTTGTTTACATCGAGTTTTAAATGGCATATACATGGCCATCCTCGCAACTCTGAAGAAAACGTACACATTTGTTTCATTTTCCTTGAACTTCGTCATCATCACATCGTCTTCAAATTATTACAATATCATTGATTCCTTATATTCAACTTAAATATTTTCTTACAACTTAATTGCGCATATTCGTCATTATATGAGGTAGAGTGGGATAATCGCCGATTTCTCATATTAGTTTCAGAGATTGACGGCTTAAATATTCCCGTCCTTTTCACCTCGTGTGGCTCCCTTCAGGGGGCATAATTATCATAAATTCTCATTTATCCGTTTCTCTTCCTTTTTGTTGAAATTTTGAAGAAACAAAGAATAGAACAATATCACAAAACAATTTCGTGAGCTTAGTTTTGTAATAAGAATAGGCTACTTGAATCACAGCATCGTAATATGCATTCACTTTGTGTATGAACAATGCTCAAATCAAAAAATATCTCTGTTTCGTTATACCGATGCTCCTACAAATGCATCGTCACAATAACTTATATAAAATCATCTCTACGTTATGAAGTTTTCCCAAAACTTCGTACGTAAAAGTCACCTTTACTCATCGTGACTATCTAAAATTCTCGTAAAACTCTTAAAAACTCTTGAAAACTCGTCTTCTACATATACAAAAATAAAACAAGACATTTTTCTATTTTTCAAGTATTGTTTACACAGGCAGTGTATCAATTACTAAAGTGCGATTCAAATCTTAGAATAATTTCACAAACAAATAAGTAATATCATTGCTAAATGATAGCAGTAGTTAACATGAAACGGAGGTTAATTTCTGTTCGTAATACCATATGACACCAGTCGGCTTGTATAAAAATGTATTCTATATAATTCAACTGGTAGGATTACATCATACACACTCATTTACACTGGAGGCCTCATTTCATTCATACTCAGAATCAGTCATGTAAATCCATACCGTGATGAATTAAAATATGAATTTCTCAGTTGTTTTGTCAGCGATTGTTGCTTATTCGCTAGCTGTATGATCAAAAGGAGTCTGAAGTGAACAGTCAACTCTTTCTTGATTGGATGTAAGATTTTGAGAAATATAACCAGAAGAAAGACAATTCTTCATCGAATTCCAATTATTCCGATACAATTAACTAAATGCCTATAATAATAGTTCTAACTTACATGTCATAAATCTATACCATATTTAGCAAAAAAAAAAAATTGAAGTCGACTTCAAAATACATATCACCGTAAAATAATTAAACAAAACTTTTAAACATCGTAATAAGAACCAAATTGAATGTTCATTATTAGATCATATTTTGATTTCATCGAAAGTTCATTAGTAACTAGAGTTCGCAGAGTCCGTGATGCTTCAAACTTCATTACGATACTCACGGGCCGCTCACTGAAGAGGTCGGTGATTTTCGCAGCTTGCTGAATTGTTCTTCGTTGTTCGGTGTATGTTGATTGCTTCCGTTGATTTCCTGCAGTAGATTTCTTCATAGATATTTCGCTTTGGTTCATATTACCATGTTACTCAGGTAGTCGAATTCCAAAGATCATTTCGTCGTATTCAGTCTTCTTGTCGTCATCGTTGTTGGTTACCAGTACCATCGCCTCACATTCTCGTCTTCCCGGCCTTTGAATATACCAGGAGCCAAACCATCTGATGTATCTCCGCAGGCTCGTTGTATCTTAGCCAATTGATCGTCAACCCCTCTTTGCCATTCGTCTGCAGGGTTTTCGTGTCCTTCTGCCATCGTTCTGTAGCTTCTACCAGACCTTGTTGTCATATATCAACCACAGCTTGCTTGGTCTACCCGGATTCTCCACCACTTATTGCTACGGAAACTTTGTTCGTCCTACGAGCAGGATACCAGAGATCGACCAGAGTAGAGGCGTGTGGTTGACAATTAAAAGTCTTTATTCCCGAAGTGAATAAGCTTACAGATGAGCCAGCCGGTGTTAAGTGCTACTAACTCAACTTAACGTCCGACTATATACCTTATCGACTTAATTGTAAATACAGCAGACATTAATTAACTTAACTATAAATACAACAAAACTTCATTTTAAATGTACGTCCTAACTCATTATCATACTTAAAGAGAAAAACACCGGATGTTATTAACATGTGAAAAGTAACAGATCGTTATAAGCAGATTAAAGTGAAAAACAACTTAATGAGAGACAACAGATGTCACGGACTTCAATTAACATACAACTAAGAAAAACAACAGATGTCACGGTCTCTAATTAACATACAGCGGTCGGCATGCAGTAGGGCATTGAACTCTGTGTCTTAACAAAAGTTTCTGATGAAAAATCTCCATTTGTAACAGGCTCACATTCTTTTCATTCAACTGATGACCGTGCCACCCCTCTAATGATTGCAACAAGTTATCGTTAAATCCTATAGGGCACTTGACTTTCGATATATGAGGCAGGCATCTTCAAGTATAAGTCTCGCAATAATCCAAAGTTAATTTTCTTAAAATGAGCCATGCTAAATGATTTTCCATCCCTACTTTATCAAACAAATACATCATCCGAAGGAAGTAACGAGGTGAAATATTATAAAAATACAATATTTTGTGCGATTTTGAAGTCGGCTCGTTTCGGAATTCACGGGCGTTGCTACAGGAAATGACGTAACTAATTGACCTACGAATGAAGGCGTCCATCGGGGCCATAGCAAATGCGAGCCTCGCCGCTGCACTTTCAACATGGTAAGAAGTTTCGCTTTTGGTGGCTAAAGTCACTGCGCCCATTGGCATTTTAACATGACGAGTCTGAACTAGAAAATAGTCCTAAAGTCAAACGAGATAAACCTCAAAATATGGCGAGACTTGCCCTTTTAATATATTAAGAATGCTTGTAGTAAACATATCAACATGTCACAAGAAAGATCAAGAACGTTAAAGTTCATGCTACTGGAAGTTTTCTTATTATAGTTTTCTCAGACTCAGAGTATATAGCACACACATAACAATCAATATACAGAAAACCTAGTAGAATATAATAGCAAAGCAATAGATTCTGCCTTCGCAAGCAAAATGTTTCAAAATTAGCTACTGGATAAATATTAAATTCTGTAACGTTACAAAACCTTTAAACTGAGTTTTGATTACTCCCTTCATTTGGCCATCAACATCGAATAGACCGATAACACAACGGAGGACAGACGACTTAAGCACAGGTGCAATCAGTGTAAAATATTTTAACAAGTAGTTGAGTAAAAATAAGCTGCAATAGATGATAAAAATAACAACTAGAATTTCATTTTTATAAATACTTGGTAGGTGCCTGTATGTAATATCATACAGGTAGATGCACTACTGACAACTTGGTAGAACATAAATTCACATTGGCTGAGACCTTGTACTGCAATAAAGAACTGTACATTACTGTAGAGATTCACATGTGTCGACGAAGAAACCGAAGCATCTATATATTTATAAATCTAATCAGATAAGGAATGACATTTGTTCCCAATGAGGTTATGGGGAGCTACCAAAGATAGTTACATTGTAAAAACATTAAAAGCTTTAACAGAGCCTTTTGAAGACCTTTTCCGAGAACTTGTGACAATGCAAATGCCAACAATAGTCATGAGTTGACATACTTTTCGATATCGAAACATATTTTCACAGCGTACAAGAATATAAAGCTACTGACATTTCATTATTTCGTTATTTTCTTTGCAGTCACCTCCATCTGTTAAAAACCAATGTCCCCAGTGCTTTGCGTTACGAATCTTTCTATCTACACCAACTATATAATTGATCTGGATAACCTTGGGCTTGGTCATCTCACGCAACGTGTCATTCTTGTACCATAACCCAGACACGAAATTCTCAAGGGGTAGCATTTTCACATTCACAGCAGTCTTCCTCAACACTCTCGCAAGAATCTGCATTTCAGAGTGTTCAGCGCCCATCGTTTCTGAACCATCACTTCGCGTATCCATGTAGCCTTGAAATTGTTTAAACACATCCAACCAAACCCCCTTTGCCGCCTGTGTGGTGTTCAGGTATATAAACCCTGCCGAAACGCCATTCCCCGACACGGTGTTGGACGTAGACACCAAATCATAGCCGGATAAACCCTTAATGGTAGGCAGTACGTCTTCGAACCATACAGCGTCAGATTCTATCACAGTCAATGGAATGTCTCTCTGCAGTAAAATGAGAATGATCCAAGTGCGTAGCAATACGAATTGATAGTAAGCAACTAAACCACATGATAATTTGAACATTGTTTGAAAGGGTAAGAGCACTACTTGGGCCTTTGGATTGAACTTTGAAAGACCGTCTAGCGCATTTTGGTCTGTAGCTATGAATAAAACCTTGGGTAATACCCCCATGCATTTCACGTTGCAGATCCAACTCTTAGTGATATTAAGGTAGCCACGATTGAGGAATTGCAGGGTAACGAAACCATACGTTTCTGCAATGTCCTTAGAAAGAGAAAGTATCCTTGATATGCTCTTCGTCCCTGTGCTGACAGTTTGGTTTCCAATCTTGAGGCGAGATTCTGTTATCTGCTGTTCGTTATCTTTATTTGGAAAATTTTGGCGTTGGCCAACACGGTTTGGTTTTTCGTGACTTGTGCCGGGGTTGTTTTCTGATGTGTTTGCCGTTGAGCTGGTTGAAATTCCAGTCACCGTTGTTTTGCTGTCTCCTCCTTTTGATAGTAACGTTTCTTCATCAGTTGTAGTCATTTGATTCCCGTCGATTCTAAACAGCTGATTTCGATTGGAGTTTCGGATTTTTTCTCGAGGAAACAGCTCCGGCCCTTTGTTATATCCGTATAGCAGTACACTGGCAATAATAAATATTGATGCAAGGCCCCGATGTAGTTTCGTCGATTGCATACTGACATAAATAGTTCTTCGCCGGTCAGGAGAATCAGTTGAAGTAGATCGAAAATCAATTTGATCTAAAATATATAGGGAGTCTTCCAAAAGAGTAGTGTGTCAGATGTTTTAGTTGTTGTAAAGTATTAGTTAATGTATGCATATTTCAATAGATACGGTGCTATCCGTTGAGAAGAAAACATCAAACTAATGTAATTTTATTCATGCATAAACATTATTATACTCAAACTAGTTCATCCGTGGCGACCCTCTGTGCTTCCAGGGAAGGGTCAACGATTAAAATGTGAGCAGGCGTTATGTGAATGCAAGATTTTTCGTTACCACATGGTAAAAACAGTTTTTATTGGTAAATGATAACTGAGGACTTCAGCCTAATTAAAATGAGAGACGCTGAGATAATTCAACTTCGTTTGCGACATACTTCACTGTTAGATGGTTACAGAACAATGAAGCTGTTGAACAGGTAAAGGTAAGAATCATTTACATATTATTTCTCGGACACGAATGCTATACTGTAACAAAGTCGCAGTCTTGTGATACTGCTAGATTTACAATTAAGACGTTTCAACTGAAAATGCATACATGTGTGCATATCTCGTCTCACCATATGACTAAACAGCGACTAGAATCGTTAAAATATGCTAGCTGTCCGACATCATTATTTCTAATTGTTGGAGTAAAAGTATGAAATCGTGATTTTATTTGATGAGGGTCTAAAAGAGGACAACGCTGAAACGTTTAAATATGTTTGCATTCCAGTTTGAAGAAATTCTAAACCGTTTAGGTGTTCAAAAGAGGACAAGTTCACACTTAAAGGGTTCTCACGACGACAGTAATCTAGTATCAACGGGATTATTGTGTGTTGTTAAAAATAGGTGTTCAGTTTTATCAGCAATCAATAGAATGATTGTAGGTTTATAGTTTTAATAATATGTGTTGTCATTCGAATATTATGGGATAACTTTCCGATCTCATCATATCCAACTGTTACATTCCCAAACATTGCAACCGTTACTGAGGCCGCTGATTAGTTTTCAGACCGATACATTCCTCAGGCTATATGACTTCACAGTTGTATACATCAAAATTAACGAACGTAGGCCGTCATGGTTCAGTTTACATCTCAGTTTTGGCAAGTCACAACATATTGTGTAAGTAATCAATGATAACAGACTGTCGTCAAGGTTAAGTAACTCCGACACCAAACTCTGGATCTGTGTAACGCTAAATAGCCACCCTTCTCTATAAACACGGATGGGCCACATAAGGTAAAACGCGCAATGGGAACATATATTTGGACTCTCAAATTTCTACATAATTTCTACATTTCATTTGTAATCTACCACTCTGGGATATTATTCTAAAAGCTCTTGGATCAAGAAAAACTTTCACCGTCCTAATTTTTTTTCCGAAAATCGAAAATTTATTTTTTCTCCATGGAGTTAGCACAGGGATGGTGGCCATTTTGAATTTCGAATATTGGTAAAATTTGAGTAATTTGTATCAATTGTACCAACATTTATGCGCTGAATTTTTATTCTTAATTTTGAAAGAAAATGGTTGAGATGTTGCTTGAGCAAATATTGAGCAAAAGTTTAAGTTTTTCACATTCGAGGCGCATATCACCGTACCAATTGACTGTATGTAAACCGCCGAGAATAATTTGCCTAATACTGACATACATACATACATACATAGCCGTCAAACCAGAAGGGAGACAACTTAGCATAAGTTGATTAGCTTTCAGACAACCACACGAAATAAAGGTAAACCAATCCATCGTTCGTATCTTGGTTTTTTGTAAGTGTATTTTACATTACATTGTTTTCTGTATAAAACTTATCAGCCACGGCAAGACACAGTTGGAATCTGCATAGTCTCTACTCTAGAGTGGAGAGAATGAATAACACTACGCTCCGCTAACGTTATGTTTCGAACGTTTGCGAGATTTTCATCATTAGTCAAATAACATTCATCTTCAGTGCATGTAAAATACACTAAACTAAAACAACCAAGATATGAACGATGTGTAAAGTTGCTGTACCTAACCCAAATCTAAAATAGAAAAGCATTAACGGTAAAGCCTTTTAAGACATTTCCCGAGAACATATAACAACGTAAATGCGAAGAATAGTCATGAGTTGACATACCTTTTCGATATTGACATATTTTCACAGCGTACAAGATTATAAAGTTACTGACATACCATTATTCCGTTATTTTCTTTGCAGTCACAGTCTCCTGTCAAAAACAAATATCCCCAGTGCCATGCCTTACCATCTTTCTATCTACACCAACTACATAATTAACCAGGATAACCTGGGCTTGGTCACCTCACGCAACGTGTCATTCTTGTAACATATCCCAGACAAAATTCTCAAGGGATAGGCTATTCACCTTTACAGTTGTCTTCTTTGAAACTCTCTCAAGGATCTGCATTTCAGAGTTTGCAGCGCTGATCTTTAGGCATCCAACATACCATTGTTCTCGTCAGTGTTGTGTTAAGGCAGAAGAACCCTCCCGTAATGCCTTTCTCTGACACGGTGTTGGACGTAGACACCAGATCATAGCCGGATAAACTCTTAATGGTAGGCAGTACGTCATCGAACCATACAGCGTCAGATTCTATCACAGTCAATGGAATGTCTCATTGAAGTAACACGAGAACTATCCATGTGCGTAGCAGTGTGAATTGTTAGTAAGCAACGAATCCAAAGGTTTATAGTAACATTGTTTGAAAAGGCAGGAGTACTATTTGGGCCTTTGAACTGAACTGGGATAGATCTTCTAGCGTATTTTGGTCTGTAGCTTTAAGTAACACGACCCATGCATTTCACGTTGCAGATCAAACTCTTAGTAATATTAAGGTAGCCACGATTGAGGAATTGCAGGGTAACGAAACCACACGTTTCTGCAATGTCTTAAAAAAGAGAAAGTATTCTTCATATGCTCTTTGTCCCTGTGACAACAGTTTAGTTTCCAATCTTGAGGTAAGATTCTGTTTTCTGCTGTTTGAAATCTTCATTTGGTAAATGTTGGCTATGGCCCCCACGGTTGTGTTTTTTGTGACTTGTGGTGGAGTTTTTAGTCCCCATGGACACCGTCCGGGGGACTTATAGGTTTGGTCATGTCCGTGCGTGCGTGCGTCCGTGTGTGCGTGCGTCCGTGCGTGCGTGCGTGCGTCCGTCCGTCCGTTCACGCAAAATACCTCTGAGATGCCTGGAGCGATTTCATTCAAACTTGGTACAAGGATTACTTCATATGTCATACAGATGCACGTCGATTTGTTTTGTGATACGATCCAATATGGCCACCAGGCGGCCATTTTATTACGATTTTTTCATGTACAGAGCCATAACTCAGACATGTTCCAACCGATTTTATTCAAAGTTGGTACAAGGACATTGACCAATGTCATACAGATGCACGTCAATTTGTTTTGTGATACGATCCAATATGGCCGCCAGGCGGCCATTTTATTACGATTTTTTCATGTACAGAGCCATTACTCAGGCATGTTTCGACCGATTTCATTCAGAGTTGGTACAAGGACATTGACCAATGTCATAGATATGCACATCAATTTGTTTTGTGATACGATCCAATATGGCCGCCAGGCGACCATTTTATTACGATTTTTTCATGTACAGAGCCATTACTCAGGCATGTTCCAACCGATTTTATTCAAAGTTGGTACAAGGACATTGACCAATGCCATACAGATGCACGTCAATTTGTTTTGTGATACAATCCAATATGGCCGCCAGGCGGCCATTTTATTACGATTTTTTCATGTACAGAGCCATTACTCAGGCATGTTTCGACCGATTTTATTCAGAGTTGGTACAAGGACATTGACCAATGTCATAGATATGCACATCAATTTGTTTTGTGATACGATCCAATATGGCCGCCAGGCGACCATTTTATTACGATTTTTTCATGTACAGAGCCATTACTCAGGCATGTTTCGACCGATTTTATTCAGAGTTGGTACAAGGACATTGACCAATGTCATAGATATGCATGTCAATTTGTTTTGTGATACGATCCAATATGGCCGCCAGGCGGCCATTTTATTACGATTTTTTCATGTACAGAGCCATAACTCAGGCACGTTTCAACAGATTTTATTCAGAGTTGGTACAAGGACATTGACCAATGTCATAGATATGCATGTCAATTTGTTTTGTGATACGATCCAAAATGGCCGCTGTGCAGCCATTTTATTAAGATTTTTTCATGTACAGAGCCATAACTCAGGCATATCTCAACCGATTTATTCAAAGTTGGTACAAGGACATTGACCTATGTCATACATATGCACATCAATCTGTTTTGTGATACGATCCAATATGGCCGCCAGGCGGCCATTTTATTACGATTTTTTCATGTACAGAGCCATTTCTCAGGCATATCCGCATGTTTTGACCAATTTTATTCAAAGTTGGTACAAGGACATCGACCAATGTCATAGCTATGCACATCAATTTGTTTTGTGATGCGATCCAATATGGCCGCTGTGCGACCATTTTGTTACGATTTTTTTCATGTCCTGAACCATAACTCAGACATGTATCAAGCGAATTCATTCAAAAGTATTTTTATCACAGACCTAATGAAGAGGACTCTATCCTCTTTGAGGACCTGTAATCAAAATACTGATTAACAAGTGGGGACTGTGTCATCAACGATGACTTGTTTCATGTACAGAGCCATAAGTCAGGCATATCTCAACCAGTGTGCGAAATTAACGTCGGTCCGACGGTCCGAGACCGACAGATTTCTCGTCGGGCCAAAAGTTTTTAGCAACAAGTCGGTCCTTATGACCGACTGGAATTTGGAATAAATGGTGAAAATTTCTCCATCAAGACCTGTAACAGACGCAGATGATGACTGACTCTGAATCATATGATTCAGACTCGAATGTCATGCACCTATCAATGTTTTCCACCGTAGGAGTGAGCGGCAACAAGGGATATTGATCGCACTTCGTGTCCTGGTAGTGGGGAATTCGATCTCTATGGTACCCCACCCGGGGGGATTGACAATGTCAAAACAAAGTAATTTTTGGTCTTGCGACTTTTTACATTTATGAAGAGTCTAGCCCCTCCGATCGACGCACAGAGCACGGTGCAGCTGATAACATTCAGATCAGTATGAATTACGTCCGTGCATGCAGATTCTAGCAATGGAATGCATTGATTTTGGTGCAACAATGTGACACAATATTACAATAATACTCGTCTAGTGAGTGTAAGCCTGGTAATGTTAGCATATCTGTGTCATATGATAACAACAACCCAGAATCACTTCACTAGTTCCACACTTTACATGTAAGTGTTTGGAATTTACATGTACACAAATGTACATAATACAGCCCTTCATTTTATCAAACTGACTCAGTTTTCTTTGCTTTGATTTTCCATTGAAGCGTTCAAAACATCAGCGGTTCATAGAAGAGTTTAAGACAAAAACCTACTACGAGAACAGTGCTGTTGACTAAACATATTTGGTTTTGAACATGGAGGTATTTTTTACCTCCATGGTTTTGAACTACGCCCAATACAAGGATAAGATGTTACACGACAGCCTAAGTGTGCTACCTGCAGTCGACAGTCAAGTTCACGTTAGATGCGTTTGTTTGTGGACCACTAGAACATCTTGCTTTTGCTTGTTGGTCTTCAACCAAAGTTCACAAGGCCGACTGTTACCACGATGTATCGTGATAACAAGTGTACATTTTATAAAACAGAGCGGCCTTATCATTAACAGTTTTGTCGAGTTGCACGATCCGTCGTGTATACTCTCAGAGGCCGAGAGTAGGGCTTCAAATTGTTTCGATGTATACCGTTTTACGACAGGCAGGAAAAACTCACCGTCATCCTGGACTGTATAGGCCTAAATGTCGCAAAAATTAAGTCTTTTAAGATTTTACGGTATCATTTACTGATCGTTTACTGATTTGACTCATTTACTGATGGTTTTCAGCAGTATCGAGTGTCTGTAAAACTTTTCAGAGTCATTTAATAAGGGCGATGAGACCCATCACTCAGGCAAACATTTCGATCAGAAAATATGTGCCATTCATGTTGTCTGCAATTTCTATAACTGAGAAAAAGTTACGATACTTGTCCTTTTAATTAGTCCCCCACGGACACCGTCCGGGGGGACTTATAGGTTTGGTCATGTCCGTGCGTCCGTCCGTGCGTCCGTGTGTGCGTTGCGTGCGTGCGTCTGTGCGTCCGTCCGTTCACGCAGATATCTCATAGACGCCTGGAGCGATTTTGTTCAAACTTGGTTCAAGGATAGTACCCTACCTCATACAGATGCACGTCGATTTGTTTCACAATGCGATCAAATTTGGCCATGTTAGAGGACTTTTTAGTTTTCACCTCCATAGACCCCCATGTATAAGGCAGTCCATAGACTCCCATGTATAAGCACAGGCGACCCATAAAGTATTACTGAGATTTTCACACTGTTTTCTCTATCATTTTCTCTCCTTTCTTCATGCTCTTACTGATCGGAGTAAATAAAATAAATGGTTTATTAGTCCCCACGGACACTGTCTGGGGGACTTATAGGTTTGGTCATGTCCGTGCGTCCGTCCCTCCGTGCGTCCCCGTTCACGCAGATATCTCAGAGACGCCTTGAGCGATTTCGTTCAAACTTGTTACAAGGATAGTACCATACCTCATACAGATGCACGTCGATTTGTTTCACAATGCGATCAAATTTGGCTGTGGTAGAGGACTTTTTAGTTTTCACCTCCATAGACTCCCATGTGTAAGGCAGACCATAGACTCCCATGTATAAGGCAGACCATAGACTCCTATGTATAAGGCAGTCCATAGACTCCCATGTATAAGGCAGACCATAGACTCCCATGTATAAGGCAGTCCATAGACTCCATGTTTAAGGCAGTCCATAGACTCCCATGTATAAGGAAGTCCATAGACTCCCATGTATAAGGCAGTCCATAGACTCCCATCTATAAGGCAGTACATAGGCTCCCATTTATAAGGCCAAGATAAATAAAAATTTAGTTTCATCGTATTCATATTGCAAAAGGATGCAGTGACACAGTTTTTAGTCCCCACAGATAAAGTCCAGGGGCTCATAGATTGGTCATGTCAGTCCGTGAGTCCATCCGTTCACGCAGATATCTCAGACACTTTGACAAAATGTCATGTGACCTTGGTGACCTTTGACCTCGAATATACATATTTGTCCATAACTCAGTAACCACAAGTGGTAAACCTTTCATATATGGTATGATGGGACACCTATGACGCCACATATTGTACCTCATTAATTATGTGCATATCTAATTTTGAGCGAGCCAATAGAGCTAGAGGTCTGATTTTTGGTATATATGGATAACTTAGCAATACAATTTTTTGACAAAATGTCACGTGACCTTGGTGACCTTTAACCTCAAATATACATATTTGTCCATAACTCAGTAATCACTAATGCTACACCCTTCATATTTGGTTGATGGGACACCTTATGACACCACATATTGTACCTCATTAATTATGTGCATATCTAATTTTGAGCGAGCCAATAGAGCCAGAGGTCTGATTTTTGGTATGTAGGGATAACTTAGCAATACAATTTTTTTGACAAAATGTCAAGTGATCTCAATGACCTTTGACCTCAAATATACATATTTGTGCATAACTCAGTAACCACAAGTGCTACACTCTTCATATTTGGTATGATGGGACACCTTATGACGCCACATATTGTACCTCGTTAATTATGCGCATATGTAATTTTGAGCGAGCCAAAAGAGCTAGAGGTCTGATTTTTGGTATATAGGGATAACATAGCAATACAATTATTTTGAAAAAATGTAATGTGACCTCAATGACCTTTGACCTCAAATATACATATTTGTCCAAAACTCAGTAACCACAAATGCTACACCCTTCATATTTGGTATGATGGGACAACTTATGACGCCACATATTGTACCTCATTAATTATGCACATATCTAATTTTGAGTGAGCGAATAGAGCTAGAGGTCTGATTTTTGGTATGTAGGCATAACTTAGCAATACAATTTTTTTTGACAAAATGTCACGTGACCTTGGTGACCTTTGACCTCAAATATACATATTTGGCCATAACTCAGTAACCACAAGTTCTACACCCTTCATATATGGTATGATGGGACACCTTATGACGCCACATATTGTACCTCATTAATTATGTGCATATCTAATTTTGAGCGAGCCAATAGAGCTAGAGGTCTGATTTTTGGTATGTAGGGATAACTTAGCAATACAATTTTTTGTCAAAATGTCACGTGACCTCGGTGACCTTTGACCCCAAATATACATATTTGTCCATAACTCAGGAACCACAAGTGCTACACCCTTCATATTTGGTATGTTGGGACACCTTATGACGCCACATATTGTACCTGATTCATTATGTGCATATCTAATTTTGAACAAGCCAATAGAGGTAAATGTATGATTTTTAGTATATAGGGATAGACTATAGGATAGAAATTTTTTGACAAAATGTCATGTGACCTCGATAACCTTTTACCTAAAATACACGATTATGTCAATAAATAAGTAACCACAAGTGCTATGTCCTTTATATTTAGTAGGATGGGAGACCTTATGACAACACATGCTTTACCTCGTTAATTATGCCCATATGTAATTGTGGGCAAGCCAATAGAGCTAGAGGTCTGAATTTTGGCATATATGGATTAATTAGCAATACAATGTTTTTTTTCAAAATGTCACGTGACCTTGATGACCTTAGACCTTGAATATGCATATATATGCATAACTCAGTAATCACAAGTTCTTTACGCTTCAATTTTGATAGGATAATAGACCTTAAGATGTCACATCTTGTACCTCATTTATTATGCACATATGTATTTCTTGGCTGGCCAATACAGCTAGAGGTTTGATCTTTTTTCCCGATTTAGAACCAAAACTTAGACATGCCTCTTGTTTCAAATTGGGAACAATGACATAGACCTATGTGTCCATAGATCTGAACATATACACTTTAGTGATACTTCTTAATGACCTCATTTCCCTGCCCCCTCAAGACTAATACTCCTATTACAAGTGGGGACTATGTCATTGTCAATGACTTGTTTTCTGATGTTTTTGCCGTTGGGCGCTTTGAATTTCCAGTCACCGTTGTTTCGCTGTTTCCTCCTTTTGGTAGAACCGTTTCTTCATGAGTTGTAGATATTTGATTCGCATCCATTATAAAACAGTTGGTTTCGATCTGTGTTTCCGATTTTTGTCCGATTAAACAGCTATGGCCTTCTGTTATATCCACAAAGCACTAGTTTAGCAAGAATACATATTGATGTGAAGCCCAGCTGTAGTTTTGTCCGTTGCATACTGAAATTGTTAGTTATTCGCCGGTCAGGAGACTTTAATTGAAGTAGATTGATCTAAAAGATTAGGGAGTCGTAATAAGGGTAGTGTGTCAGATGTTTTTATTTTGTAAAGTATTAGCTAATGTATCCCTATCCGCCAGGAAAGAAAAGTGAAACTTATGTAATGTCATTCATGTAGAAACATGATTATATGCCAACTAATTTATCCGTGGCAACCCTCTGTGCTGCAGGGCTAGGGTGAACGATTAAAATGTGAGCAGGCGTACATGTACGATTTAACTTTATCACGTGGTAAAACCGGCTTGGTTAATAAGAACTGACGACTTCTGCCTTATTAAGATGAGAGACGCCAAGATAATTCAACCCCATTTTTACGACATACTTATCATCCCAGTGTTCTGCCTAAATAGCAAAGTATAATTATTGACATTAGGGAATTGATATTTTCATCGTTCGATGCTCACAGAGTAATGGGGCTATTGAAGAGATGGATGTAAGAATCATTTGCATATTACCTCTCTTGGCCACAAATACTGTGCTATAACAAAGTCGCAGTATTGTGATACTTACGGATTTACAATTCATGCGTGACAATTCAAAACGCATACATGTGCTCATTTTTGTCTCGCCATATCACTGCACGCGACTGGAATCATTCAAATATGTTAAATGAAATCATTCATAACAGCTTAGCTGCTCAGTGTCATTTCTATTTTCGAAATACATGATGACATTTGCCTTTTATATTCCTTACAATTATTGGAGTAAAAAAGTTGAAAATAGTGATTTTTAGTTGATAAGGACCTAAAAGAGATCATCACGTACCTACATCAGTGCATTTTTTACGTATCACGCCCTTTGCTGGTGTCCATCTTTTGATGAGCGCAAGGCTAATTTTGTATTTAGAAGGTTTCACTAAAAACAATAGAGCGCAAGATTCAAAAGTTGTTGTCAGGCACACCGCGTCCAAATATGGGCAATCGCGTGCATTTCAGATCTAGCTGCATTATGGTTACTACGTGCGTTGCTTTCAGCAAACGTTCCAGATTCGAACGTATCCTCGTTCTTATCGTACGGGCGACAATAATGCGGCCATCGTTTTACCGAACATTTGACAAATATGGCGAGAAATATGTGATATCACGCGTATTGTCATTTCCAAATGTTTGGACAATGTTTTGAACTACATATTAACCTTTTCATAAGGCAAATGGTAACACCTTATAACGGCTCTAATACGAGTTTTGCTTACCTCGGTCGTACGGCGTACGGGCACTCGCACGTTCGGGCCCTTCCACCTTATAACCGGTCCGCAAACCTCGTACCAGGGCGATAAAGATTAAAAGCGATAAAGTATTATAATATGTCGTAACAATGTGCGAATGTTCTCCCAACAGTCAATTCTGCTAAAGATAGGCGTCTATGTAACATGTTGTAATGGTGTATTATTGTGTCGTTATAACTGAGCACAAATTGAAAAACTTACCTGAGCAAAACGAAAATGCATGTCGGTTTGAAGAAAGTTCTAAGTCGTTTAGTCGTTCAAAGATGAAAAGTTCGCACTCACAGGGTTCTCACGAAGATAATAATCTAGTATCAATGGGATTGGTGTGTGCAGAACACAAATGGTTTATCAACACTTTATCAACAACTTAATAGGATTAAAGTGGATAGACGTTGTTAATATCTTTTGTCCCTTGAATATTACTGGATCCTGTTACTATCTGATGATATCTGACGGTACAATTTTCTAACAGCCCAACCGTTAGCAAGGCTGCTGATCAGTCGTCACATCGACAGATTTTTCAGACTAGAGACTTAACAATTGTGTTGTCGTCGCTATAATCAAGATATTTAATGAGCGAATGTGCGCTGTCATAGATTACGCAAAAGTTCGTCGTTGGCAAGTGAAAATACTGTGTCGTTGTTGAATAATGGCACAGTGTCGCCAACGTTAAGTAGTTCCGACACCAAACGCGGGACCTGAGTGATACCCAATTAACCCTCACGTATAGTATCCAACCTTGTCCATGTCGACAGAGAGACCGTGTAAAACATAATACTTTTATTTATACCAGATAATGCCGTCAAACTATCTAGCCTTTTGTATGTGTTTGCTGTCAAACAGGCTGATACATAAAATATGATCACAGCATGCAGCAGACGATGGCACATATTTGTAGATTCCCACTGTGATACCATATCTTTCTGGTGCTTTGTTTTGTGTTGCCATGGTCACTTGACACATTCCTTCGGCAAGATAAAAATCCTTTAGAATCTTTTCCAACAAAGGCGCTGCTCCAGCACATGTTCATGAACAACAGAGCGCGTGTGAATGTGTTTGCCAAATGCAGTGTACCAAACTTGTCAGCTATTCGTAAGAGAGAATATTAGCATATTACAATTGAAAGAATTGTGATATAGTATACTGTATAAAGAGTAGAGTAATGATATGGTGGAAAGCTGGACTATGCATATTCAAGGTAGTGACTGATAATCCGAAAGCATTGTTTTCTAATATAACAACAACACATAAGGTGGTAGTGTTTTTCTCTTCCATCTACATATCATACAAAAATTGCTGGTAGCAGATGGCTCTAATATGGTGAATACGTAATTCCAAATATATATTATATATATATATATATATATATATATATATATATATATATATATATATATATATATGTGTGTGTGTGTGTGTGTGTGTGTGTGTGTGTGTGTGTGTGTGTGTGTGTGTGTGTGTGTGTGTGTGTGTATGTGTGTGTCATTTACTGATCCACTTGTCATTTACTGATCCATGTTCCTTGCTGTACTCTGAAAAATGTCATTTAACACTGTTGTCCTTTTCCTTTTCAAATACCTATCAAGGATATACGTTGTTGATCTCCATGAATGTCAGAGTAACTTGTTCCGTTGGGAATTTTCAATGGTAATTTAGTATTTCTCGAGACCGCTCACATAACAAATTGTGCTTTGTTGAACATTTTATGATTGAAAATCGGGAAATAAATATAAATTATTTGGCGTTCGTGTTCACCTGTTATGGAATGGCTCTCTTTAATTATCCGTATTTGAAAATGTACGTCCCAGACGGAACGATACAGCGGTAAGCAAACGAGCAAAGACATATTTAGGGATTTCCACTCGTAATATCAACTAAGTATGTAAAGTGAGTATAATAATCAATATACAATCAAGTTTGGATATCTACAATTACATTGGCAGCTTCAACTCTACTCGCCTTTAGCATAGATTAGCACAATATGGCATTGCATAGCATAATATAGCATATCAAAGCATGGTCTAGCATAGCAAAGCAGAGCAAAGCGTAGCATAGTAAACACCTATTGCCTGGTCATGAGGGCTATAGCGCCCGTCTATTACCCCGAGGGGCCGTGTGTTATCAGAAACACATCGCTATTCCCCGAGGCCGTAGGCCAAGGGGTATAGCGATGTGTTTCTGGTAACACACGGCCACGAGGGGTTATAGACGAGCGCTATAGCCCGAATAAAGACCAGGCGATAGGTGTTTTATAACACACCACATGCTCATGTTGTATTGTTAGCCTATATAGTTTTTAATGTGTTTTGATATTTTGCACCACAACAATCCATTGTAACAAGTTTACTGGGCGATGTTTCCACAGCGGTTTCAGTTATACGTGGTAGTACCACTTTCTTTCAAAAAATATTCTAAGCATACCTAGCGACATCCTTAGTTGCACTTTAATCTTTTCCGTCGATGAGCTGTTCAAGTTCCTACGTTGTTGGAATGTTGGAAAATGTTGGAAAATCTGTTTTAGAGAATGTGTCGTCACGTATCCCGGACGCACATCACGTTCCAGTCACCCGCCATTGTTGCAAAGCTGCAGACGACACTACAGTCACGTGACCAGACACTTTTCCAAATTTGGTCAGGACTATTTCCCTAGGGAAAGAGCTTTTCGAAAAATACCCTCTGACGTCATTTTTGTCGATCCGATGGGGACTAGACGTATCTATTTTCTCGTCACATGACGTATTCTAGCGAATCGCGACAAGGAATGAGCATGTGGCGTGTTATAATATAGTTTAGCATAGCATGGCAAAGCATGTTATAGCAATGCATAACATAGCAAAGCAAGGTATAGCATAACAAAGCATAGCATAGCATAGCAAAGCTGGCATAGCAAACATGGCATAGCAAAGCACAGCAAAGCATACCAAAGAAATTAAAGCTGCAAGCAGCGTTGGCGGGGCCCAAGCGGTTGCCATGGTTGAAAGTACTTGCATTGATGATACAATGTGCAAATTTTGAGCTTCCATGTGTTTCATGTGTAGAGAAATCTTTAGACTAGTTGTTAACACATGTGAAAATACATTTATAAGCTCACGCATCTCAATTCCCATGTGAAATGATTGTGAAAAGTATGCTTGACAGAGAGAGCGAACAAGCATTTTAAGTACAATTGATGTAGAGCATCATAGCTCATTCTGGAAATTTACCATGTGTCCTATGTGTTGACAAATCCTTGGACTTGTTGTTATAAGTGAAAATTTCCTGTCAAAGATCATTTTTCTCATTTCCCATTTACATGATTTTGAAAAGTGTGTCATAGACAAACGGGAAATAGCATTACAATATCATTCCACTGATTGTGTGGTCACTTGTCAGCCATACAGACTGATGTGATGACAAGAAAATAAAATTTTGTCTGTCATCCTCGTGCCCGTCAATTCAGATCCGCCGCGTCAGCCTTTATTCTGCTCATGGGGAAATAATTTAAAATAAAAATAAACACAAAAAACTCGGCGATAGTATATGTATAAAACAGAAGCTTAAAACATAATTGACACTTATAT
Organism: Ptychodera flava; assembly: GCF_041260155.1. Taxonomy (NCBI): domain Eukaryota; kingdom Metazoa; phylum Hemichordata; class Enteropneusta; family Ptychoderidae; genus Ptychodera; species Ptychodera flava. The sequence continues at coordinate 217,309 of NC_091930.1, read as the reverse complement.
TCCATTCAGAACTGTACTCATATGTAACTCTTATATTGCGCTGTCAAAACTGTGCAAATGCTGCGCTTAAGTTAATCAAAGAACTGTTGTTATACACAAATAATTAAGCAACACTGCTGTGCAGTCTGCGTGCATTCCTATGTTGTCATGTTTAACTCCGTGTTGTTGATTGAAGAATAAAAAAAATTACAGTAACAAATTCCTGCCTCACCACATCATTTTATGTCTAGGCGAACCAGCATTTTAAGCCAAATTGATGTATACCATCCTAGCTCATTCTGTAAATTTAATATGTGTCCTTTGTGTTGATATATCCTTGAACTAGTTGTTATACATGAAAATTTCGTGTCAAAGATCATTTTCCCCATTTCCCATTTACATGACTTTAAAAAGTGTGTGTCATAGACAAATGGGAAATAGTATTACAATAAAAGTCCATTAATTGTGTGGTCACTTGTCAGCCATACAGACTGATGTGATGACAAGAAAAATAAAGTTTTTTTTCTTCCTCTGCGTCCTATTTTCTGCTAATGAGGAAATACATGAAAAAAAACTGCAAAAAATACATCACGATAGTGCATGTATAAAACAGAACCGTACAAATAATTGACACTAACATTCAGATCAGAACTGTATACATATTTCACTCTTATATTACTCTGTGAAAACTGTGCAAATGCTGCACTTAAACCGCTGAACTGTTGCTGTACAAAAATAATAAAGCAACGCTGCTGTACATTTGTCTCTGCGTGCATCATGATGTTGTCATTTTTTCCTGCGTTGTTGATTGAAGAATGAAAAAAGAAACCCGCGTCACCACATAATTTTTGAAATATGTCTAGAATAAGAAAGAAACGTTTTATTTTTCTTGGCGTAGTACTAGTTGTTTTAATGACCTGTACACTATGAATTTCAAAATGTTGGGTAGAACAAAAAGGTGTTCTTCAAAACCTGAAAATTCCAAATATTAAAATGCAAAAGTTACTGGCAATAACAAAGTATGGAGTTGTTACTCAGGAAACAAATGCTAAACATCGTGGTAAAAGTTGAAACTACTGTCTCTTTAATAAGATTACAAGTTTTGCAGTAAGAAGAGTGGGAAGCTGAACAAATCATAACAGCCTTGAGTACGAATCCTCCTTTTTAAGTGTCAAATAATACTAGTCCTGAGGCAAAAGTTAGGCGTATGCGATGCAGCTATATTTAATAGTTACAAACCTGTAATCGCTATCAATGCTGTACTGCACATATCGCTATAGACAACGGCACGAAACCTGCTTCTGCATACCAGTTTTTCAAACGAATTAGATATCCATTCTCATAGCAGTTCAAAAGTAAAATACTCTTAGACTTGAGAAATGTGTGCATTATAGACTTTCGATAAATTTGCTTTACGCTTGAATTTAGCAATCTATGAATTTAACAAGCGATGCTCGGACACTGGCAGCGCACAGCGCATCGATGACACTTGGGTCAGGGGTCATCATCAAAAACGTCAGTGCCTATTCACGGCCAGCTTGATATGAATCATGCCACGGATCGCGAAAATCACGGATCATATGTCCAAATGTTCATGTCTAATACGTAAAGAGAACCCTAAAATATAAAACACATAATGATTTGATATGGAGAAACATCATTTTGTTTCACTGACGGTCAAGTTAAATGCTCAAATATCGCGACAAGACTTGCACATTTGCACAATATGAATGCGGAAGTACGTCAAAAACTGATAGTGATTTTGTAGCTCATTCTTTACTATTTTTCATAGTTTTGGGTAGCCGGTAAAAGACACTTCGTGTTCGTGTCGGCTACATGGACGATCTGCCCCGACCTTATGCGTCAGAAGATCGTATTTGTAACACATACAGTAATGAATAAAATTGTTACGAAATAGCTAACAAACCAAAAGTACCCATGTTTACCATGACTATTTGACTAAGATGTTACTAAGTTTTGGGTTGGACAACTTCGCACAATGTACCTACAGATTGCTCCGTGCACTGTGCAGTACAACGTCGTCACAGGCGTGCTGTTTACTTGGTAGTTTGTATAAGTATAGTTTATGCTACGTTCCGACGTTCTCTTCCGTAGAACGTCAGAACATAGCATAAACTACACTTATACAAATACCTAGCTCTGCATGACAGGGCTGTGTGTTACCGGCGTTATACGATGTGGTGGGAGGCCGTATAACGCCGGTAACACACAGCCCTGCCATGCAAACAGCACGCCTGTGAGTGTCATCATCAACACTGAAGGATCGTAGTGACGGTGAAACTAAGCAAAAACGGCAAACTTTCGTTTTTGACTTTAGGCAGCTCCACCAATATTGGGGAGAAACCACCCCTAAAACAGGTTGTAAGCGCAAGTAAAGCTATGAAATGGAAAGAAAGATTATGATCAGAGTAGGAAAGTCGACTGGAATTTGCAAAGTTAGGAACGGCATGGTTAAAAGCATACGGCTTTTTTTCAACGTAGAGCGAGTAAGGCACTCCTGAACGGCGAAAATGTTGGTGGTGTATTGCTGCCAACAAGAAAATATCTTTACTGACGTTAGGAACTTGTGTGAATTGGCTTCCTTAAAGATGAATTCGCAAGAATTTTCAGTGTATTGTGACGTGATATTGTAAACAGATTTTCAGAGAAGGCGCTCGCTCGTCCGCAGAGTACAGTCGACGTACGGCAGAAGGTCGGGATGCACAGAGATAAAGTATTACTTCTCAAGTTGAATGCAGGACAGCGCGTGGACAGACAAAGTGATGACGTCATCTGCAATTTTCGATCCGCAAGTTTGGATAATATTTGCCTAAATCTTCTCGGCAAACGCTACTTTTTTCTCGCATTTGCGATTTTGCGAGCAGGCAGCGGAAACACTGCCTGCGTCATTGCGAACAAAGGAAGGCCACAACGCACCTTATTTTCAAGCAGGCAATTTATGTTTGTTTTTCAGATTTCGTCCATTGAAAATCCTACCAGCACGCGAACGGCAAACAAAGAATTTATTGCATGGCACCTAATGTAGAGTGTTTGGATAACATACACAAGAACGTTCTAAATTACTCATGGAGTTGATCGTTGAAACTGAATAGTGACAGTAGTGGTACTTGGAGCAAAAGTTTCTAGCATTGTTGTTTCTGAACGTTGGTGTCACTCAAGTCCACATGCTTAAATATTCAAACCTTGGAATTGAGGAAGTGCATATTTACTGAGTGTTCCCACTGTAATAAGCTGCGCAAACAAACATTCTGAACAGCTACACTAACAACTGATATGGTCGCACCTAATTAGACCTAGAACAATGGCAAGAGCGTCCAGCTCTGATTAACCATTTTACCTGCAGGCTGTGAGTGACGATTTTGCAGTTCGCCGGCATTGAGTCGATAGCCTGTTATTTCAGCAACAGTGACGCAATACATTTTTCTACAAGTATTTTACTTCTCACTTTCCGATTTCAAAATGTTTATGACAAACAGCCTATAATGTTTATCATACCCTTACTTCATAAATTTGACATTTTAGTTTCAATTAGATCTCAACGTCACCACGAACTTCATTACACAAGGTGTTGTTTTAATCTATGTGTATCAGCAATTTTGATGTGGTCTTGTTTACATTTTTAATCAGCTACATGCTCTCAGTTACACAACACACCAGGGCCACTCCATGCATGTCAGATAGAGAAACATAAAAAAATCACCACACCTTGCAATGTCATATATCTTACTTTTTTATTCGTGATGAACAAGTGAGCGTGCATTCAGACACCTACATACAAATTACCCGAATAGCTTCATTTATGATCCTTGACACTCACAAAACAGCTGTGTGAAGACCCTAGTAATTGTGGCAGGACCTTGTCCCGCTCTATTTCAGTCAATCACAGCAGTCGGCCACCCCTAAAGTTAGTGGCACGCTCTTCTAAGTACTTCCGTGGCAGTATACTTGACAACGTCATCCTGGCATACAAAACCTGGGCGCTGAAGTTACTATACACAATGGGCCGAGATTAGGGTTCGTGCGACTGCTAGTTGAATTCGACAGCGGGCATTGCAGTCTGTTGTTCCGTCTTTGACTCTCAAGTGTACAATATAACATACATCACTGATCGATCTTCTGACTGACGAGGTTTTAAACTGCTGCCTTATGAACATTGGGGCGACTTAACCGATCCAAATACCTTTCGCAAACTTGAAAGTGCTCGCACTAAGAAAGATATGAAGTAACATTTCAGTTAAATCTGTGTGTTGGTTTTTGAGAAGAAAATTTTTAAGGATTAAATTGCGATTATCGCTATATCCACTACAGCGAACAAACCTCCTGACTGACCCAAACGCCTTTCGGAAATTAGAAAGAACTACCACTAGGGATTATGAGTGTAAAATTTTAGTTCAATCTGTGTATTGGTTCTGGAGGAAAATATTTTAAAAGATTAAATTACGAGTTTTGCAAAATCAATATGGCGGCAAAACCATGTGACCTATCCAAATGCCTTTCACAAACCTGAAAGAGATATTACAATAGATGATACATGTAAAATTGCAGTCTACTCGGTGTGTTGGTTCTAGAGAAGAAGATTTTTAAAGATGAAATTACGATTTTCGCAAAATCCAATATGGCGGCCAAACCACGTGACCGATCGAAATGCCTTTTGCAAACTTGAAAGAGATCACTGTAAGCATGACATGAGTAAAATTCCAGCTTAATCAGTGTTTTTGTTCTGGAGAAGAAGATTTTTAAAGATTAAATTACGATTTTTTGCACAATCCAATATGGCGGCCAAACCACGTGACCAATCGAAACGCTTTTCGCAAACTTGAAAGAGATCACACTGTAGATGACATTTATTAAATTTTAGTTCAATTGGTGAATTTGTTCTGGAGAAGAAGATTTTTAAAGATTAAATTGTGATTTCAAAAATCCAATATGGCGGCCAAACCGATCGAAATGTCTTTTGCAAACTTAATAGAGATCACTGTAAGGATGACATGAGTAAAATTTTAGCTTAATCGATGTTTCGGTTCTGGAGAAGAAGATTTTTAAAGATTAAATGACTATTTTAGAAAATCCAATATGGTGGCCAAGGTCACGTGACCGCATGCGATTTTATTTGCAAATTCTAGAGACCTTAGGTCATGCTTACTATACAAAAAATTTCAAATCGACTAGACCCCTAGGTCTTCTGGAGAAGCCATTTTTAGGTTTTTGGAAAATCCAATATGGCCACCAGGTCACGTGACCAATCAAAATTTCAAGGGTCAGGTGCACGAGTACTAATTGATACCTACTAGCCCTGCAAATTTTAGAAGTTTTCGTTCAGCCGTTTTAGAGATCTAGGTCGACAAAGAATCGGCAGAAGAAGAAGAAAAAGAGGAAGAAAGCTGCAAGCAGCGTTGGCGGGGCCCAAGCGGTGAACTTGGTTGAAAAATCTTGCACTAATGATATTATGTGCAAAATTCGAGCTTGAAAAAGTAGGATTTTGAACATCATCTGATAGTAACTGTACGTTTCACTTGGAATTTAATATTTTATGGAAAATCCAATATGGCGGCCAAACCACGTGACCGATCAAAACGCATTTCGCAAACTTGAAACACATCACACTTAAGATGGTATATGCAAAATTTCAGTCAAATCGGCGTTTGTTTGGGAAAAGAAGATTTTTAAAGATTAAATCACGATTTTCGAAAAATCCAATATGGCGGCCAAACCACGAGACCGATCCAAACGCCTTTCACAAACTTGAAAGAGATCACACTTAAGATGTTACATGTCAAATTTCAGTCGAATCGGTGTGTTGGTTCTTGAGAAGAAGATTTTTAAAGATTAAATCACGATTTTCGCAAAATCCAATATGGCGGCCAAACCACGCGACCGATCAAACACCTTTCAAAAAATTGAAAGAGATCACACCTAATATGTTACATGTCAAATTTCAGTCGAATCGGTGTGTTGGTTCTGGAGAAGAAGATTTTTAAAGATTAAATCACGATTTTCGCAAAATCCAATATGGCGGCCAAACCACGAGACCGATCCAAACGCCTTTCGCAAACTTGAAAGAGATCACACTTAAGATGTTACATGTCAAATTTCAGTCGAATCGGTGTGTTGGTTCTTGAGAAGAAGATTTTTAAAGATTAAATCACGATTTTCGCAAAATCCAATATGGCGGCCAAACCAAGCGACCGATCAAAACGCGTTTCGCAAACTTGAAACAAATCACACTTAAGATGTTATATGTCAAATTTCAGTCGAATCGATGTGTTGGTTCTGGAGAAGAAGATTTTTAAAGATTAAATCACGATTTTCGCAAAATCCAATATGGCGGCCAAACCACGAGACCGATCCAAACGCCTTTCGCAAACTTGAAAGAGATCACACTTAAGATGTTACATGTCAATTTTCAGTCATATCGGTGTGTTGGTTCTGGAGAAGAAGATTTTTAAAGATTAAATCAGGATTTTTGCAAAATCCAATATGGCGGCCAGACCACGTGACCGATCAAAACGCCTTTCGCAAACTTGCAAGAGATTACACATAAGATGTTACATGTCAAATTTCAGTCAAATCGGTGTTTTGGTTCTGGAGAAGAAGATTTTTAAAGATTAAATCACAATTTTCGCAAAAATCCAATATGGCGGCCAGACCACGTGACCGATCAAAACGCGTTTCGCAAACTTGAAAGAGATCACACTTAAGATGTTACATGTCAAATTTCAGTCGAATCGGTGTGTTGGTTCTGGAGAAGAAGATTTTTGAAGATTAAATTGCGATTTTCGCAAAATCCAATATGGCGGCCAAATCACGTAACCGACCAAAACGCCTTTCGCAAACTTGAAAGAGATCACCCTAAGGATGACATGAGTAAAATTTCGGCTCAAACGGTGTTTTGGTTCTGGAGAAGAAGATTTTTAAAGATTAAATGGGTATTTTTCAAAAATCCAATATGGCGGCCAAGTCACGTGACCGCACGCGATTTTATTTACAAAATCTAAAGACCTTAGGTCATGCTTGCTTTATAAAAAAATTCAAATTGACCAGACCCCTAGATCATCAGGAGAAGCTGTTTTTAAGTTTTTGGAAAATCCAATATGGCCGCCAGGTCACGTGACCAATCGAAATTTGTATACCCAGGTGCACGAGATCTTATAGGTACCTATTAGCCCTGCAAGTTTGAGAAGTTTGCGGTAAGCGGTGTTTGAGTTCTAGGTCGCCAAAAAAAGAGCGGAAGAAAGAGAAGAAGAAGAAGATTAAAGCTGCAAGCAGCGTTGGCGGGGCCCAAGCGGTTAACATGGTTGAAAAATCTTGCACTAATGATATTATGTGCAAAATTCGAGCTTGAGAAAGTAGGATTTTGAACATCATCTAATAGTAACTGTATGTTTCACTTGAAATTTAATATTTTACGGAAAATCCAATATGGCGGCCAAACCACGTGACCGATCAAAACGCATTTCACAAACTTGAAAGACATCACACTTAAGATGGTATATGCAAAATTTCTGTCAAATCGGTGTTTGTTCGGTGGAAGAAGATTTTTAAAGATTAAATCACGATTTTCAAAAAATCCAATATGGCGGCCAGACCACATGACCGATCCAAACGCCTTTCGCAAACTTGAAAGAGATCACACTTAAGATGTTACACATAAAATTTTAGCTCAATCGGTGTGTTCGTTGTGGAGAAGAAAAATTTTAATCATGATTTTCCTAAAATCCAATATGGCGGCCAAACCACGTGACCGATCAAAACACCTTTCGCAAATTTGAAAGAGATCACACTTAAGATGTTACATGTCAAATTTCAGTCCAATCGGTGTGTTGGTTCTGGAGAAGATGATTTTTAAAGATTAAATTACGATTTTTCCAAAAATCCAATATGGCGGCCAGACCACGTGACCGATCAAAACGCCTTTCCCAAACTTGAAAGAGATCACACTTAAGATGTTACATGTCAAATTTCAGTCGAATCGGTGTGTTGGTTCTGGAGAAGAAGATTTTTAAAGATTAAATCACGATTTTCTTAAAATCCAATATGGCGGCCAAACCACATGACCGATCCAAACGCCTTTCGCAAACTTGAAAGAGATCACACTTAAGATGTTACACATAAAATTTCAGCTGAATCGGTGTGTTCGTTGTGGAGAAGAAAAATTTTAAATATTAAATCATGATTTTCATAAAATCCAATATGGCCGCCAAACCACGTGACCGATCAAAACGCCTTTCGCAAATTTGAAAGAGATCACACTTAAGATGATACATGTCAAATTTCAGTCGAATCGGTGTGTTGGTTCTGGAGAAGAAGATTTTTAAAGATTAAATTACGATTTTTGCAAAAATCCAATATGGCGGCCAGACCACGTGACCGATCAAAACACCTTTCCGGAACTTGAAAGAGATCACACTTAAGATGTTACATGTCAAATTTCAGTCGAATCGGTGTGTTGGTTCTGGAGAAGAAGATTTTTAAAGATTAAATCACGATTTTCGCAAAAATCCAATATGGCGGCCAAACCACGTGACCGATCAAAACGCCTTTCGCAAACTTGAAAGAGATCACACTAAGGATGTTACATGTGAAATTTCAGTCAAATCGGGGTGTTGGTTCTGGAGAAGAAGATTTTTGAAGATTAAATCACGATTTTCGCAAAATCCAATATGGCGGCCAGACCACGTGACCGATCAAAACGCCTTTCGCAAACTTGAAAGAGATCACACTTAAGATGTTACATGTCAAATTTCAGTCGAATTGGTGTGTTGGTTCTGGAGAAGAAGATTTTTAAAGATTAAATCACGATTTTCGCAAAATCCAATATGGCGGCCAAGGTCACGTGACCGCATGCGATTTTATTGGCAAATTCTTAAGACCTTAGGCCATGCTTGCTATACAAAAAATTTCAAATCGACTAGACCCCCGGGTATTCTGGAGAAGCCATTTGTAGGTTTTTGGAAAATCCAATATGGCCGCCAGGTCACGTGACCAATGAAAATTTCAAGGGTCAGGTGCACGAGTACTAATTGACACCAATAAGTACTGCAAGTTTGAGAAGTTTTCGTTCAGCCGTTTAAGAGATCTAGGTTGACAAAGAAACGGCAGAAGAAGAAGATGAGGAAGAATTAAAGCTGCAAGCAGCGTTGGCGGGGCCCAAGCGGTTAACATGGTTGAAAAATCTTGCACTAATGATATTATGTGCAAAATTCGAGCTTCAAAAAGTAGGATTTTGAACATCATCGAATAGTTACTGTATGTTTCACTTGGAATTTAATATTTTACGGAAAATCCAATATGGCGGCCAAACCACGTGACTGATCAAAACGCATTTTGCAAACTTGAAACACATCACACTTAAGATGGTATATGCAAAATTTCAGTCAAATCGGTGTTTGTTAAGGAGAAGAAGATTTTAAAGATTAAATCACAATTTTCGAAAAATCCAATATGGCGGCCAAACCACGAGACCAATCAAAACGACTTTCGCGAACTTGAAAGAGATCACACTTAGGATGTTACATGTCAAATTTCAGTCGAATCGGTGTGTTGGTTCTAGAGAAGAAGATTTTTAAAGATTAAATCACGATTTTCGCAAAATCCAATATGGCGGCCAAACCACGTGACCGATCAAAACGCCTTTCGCAAATTTGAAAGAGATCACACTTAGGATGTTACATGTCAAATTTCAGTCGAATCAGTGTGTTGGTTCTAGAGAAGAAGATTTTTGAAGATTAAATCACTATTTTTAGCAAAATCCAATATGGCTGCCAAACCACGTGACCGATCAAAATGCGTTTCGCAAACTTGAAAGAGATCACACTTAAGATGTTACGTGTCGAATTTCAGTCGAATCGGTGTGTTGGTTCTAGAGAAGAAGATTTTTGAAGATTTAATCACTATTTTCTCAAAATCCAATATGGCGGCCAAACCACGTGACCAATCAAATCGCCTTTCGCAAACTTGAAAGAGATCACACTTAAGATGTTACATGTGAAATTTCAGTCAAATCGGTGTTTTAGTTCTGGAGAAGAAGATTTTTAAAGATTAAATGGGTATTTTTCAAAAATCCAATATGGCGGCCAAACCACGTGACCAATCAAAACGGCCTTTCACAAACTTGAAAGAGATCACACTAAAGATGTTACATGTCAAATTTCAATCGAATCTGTGTATTGGTTCTGGAGTAGAAGATTTTAAAGATTAAATCGCGATTTTCGCAAATCCAATATGGCGGCCAAACCATGTGACCGATCAAAACGCCTTCGCAAACTTGAAAGAGATCACACTTAAGATGTTATATGTCAAATTTCAGTCAAATCGGTGTGTTGGTTCAGGAGAAGAAGATTTTAAAGATTAAATGAGGATTTTCGCAAAAATCCAATATGGCGGCCAACCACGTGACCGATTAAAACGCCTTTCGCAAACTTGAAAGAGATCACACTTAAGATGCTACATGTCAAATTTCAGTTGAATCGGTGTGTTCGTTCTGGAGAAGAAGATTTTTGAAGATTAAATCACGATTTTTGCAAAATCCAATATGGCGGCCAAACCACGTGACCGATCAAAACGCCTTTCGCAAACTTGAAAGAAATCACACTTAAGATGTTACATGTGAAATTTCAGTCAAATCGGTGTTTTGGTTCTGGAGAAGAAGATTTTTAAAGATTAAATCACGATTTTTGCAAAATCCAATATGGCGGCCAAGGTCACGTGACCGCATGCGATTTTATTAGCAAATTCTAAAGACCTTAGGCCATGCTTGCTATACAAAAAATTTCAAATCGACTAGACCCCTGGGTCTTCTGGAGAAGCCATTTTTAGGTTTTTGGAAAATCCAATATGGCCGCCAGGTCACGTGACCAATCGAAATTTGTATACCCAGGTGCACGAGATCTCATAGGTACCTATTAGCCCTGCAAGTTTCAGAAGTTTGCGGTAAGCGGTGTTTGAGTTCTAGGTCGACAAAAAAAGAGCGGAAGAAGAAGAAGAAGAATTAAAGCTGCAAGCAGCGTTGGCGGGGCCGAGCAGCTCGCATAGTTGATGAGAAACATACGGCGTCATCTTGAGATCTGCAATCATAACAAACATGAAGGTTTCTGTACTAATTGTTGCTCACGTTTAGGTACATATGTACATTTGGGGTCAAAGGGTATAGCACTGTTGATTACAGAGTTATGGACAAATATATATATTTGAGGTCAAAGGTCATTGGAGTCACGTGACATTTTGTCAAAAAAATTGTATCCCATAGTTATCCCTATATACCAAAAACCAGACCTCTAACTCTATTGGCTTGCCCAGAATTAGATATGTGCATATTTAATGAGGCATGACCTATGGTACCATAAGGTCTCCCATCATACCAAGTATGAGGGGTGTAGCCCTTGTGGTTACTGAGTTATGGACATATATGTATATTTGAGGTCAAAGGTCATCAAGGTCACGTGACATTTTGTCAAAAAAATTGTATCCCATAGTTATCCCTATATACCAAATATCAGACCTCTAACTCTATTGGCTTGCCCAGAATTAGATATGTGCATATTTAATGAGGCATGACCTATGGTACTATAAGGTCTCCCATCATACCAAGTATGAAGGGTGTAGCCTTGTGGTTACTTAGTTATGGACATATATGTTTATTTGAGGTCAAAGGTCATCTCGGTCACGTGACATTTTGTCAAAAACATTGTATCCCATAGTTATCCCTATATACCAAATATCACAGACCTCTAACTCTATTGGCTTGCCCAGAATTAGATATGTGCATATTTAATGAGGCATGACCTATGGTACCATAAGGTCTCCCATCATACCAAATATGAGGGGTGTAGCCCTTGTGGTTACTGAGTTATGGACATATATGTATATTTGAGGTCAAAGGTCATCAAGGTCACGTGACATTTTGTCAAAAAAATTGTATCCCATAGTTATCCCTATATACCAAAAACCAGACCTCTAACTCTATTGGCTTGCCCAGAATTAGATATGTGCATATTTAATGAGGCATGACCTTTGGTACCATAAGGTCTCCCATCATACCAAGTATGAAGGGTGTAGCCCTTGTAGTTACTGAGTTATGGACATATATGTATATTTGAGGTCAAAGGTCATCAAGGTCACGTGACATTTTGTCAAAAAAATTGTATCCCATAGTTATCCCTATATACCAAAAACCAGACCTCTAACTCTATTGGCTTGCCCAGAATTAGATATGTGCATATTTAATGAGGCATGACCTATGGTACCATAAGGTCTCCCATCATACCAAGTATGAAGGGTGTAGCCCTTGTGGTTACTGAGTTATGGACATATATGTATATTTGAGGTCAAAGGTCATCAAGGTCACGTGACATTTTGTCAAAAAAATTGTATCCCATAGTTATGCCTACATACCAAAAACCAGACCTCTAACTCTATTGGCTTGACCAGAATTAGATATATGCATAATAAATGAGGTTTAGAAACGTGCTAGGGTCATAGGTCAAGTTCATCCTCAAAACATTGATTTGCAGTTTGATAACCTGTTGGTCATTGTTCAGTAGTGACAAGCCCCCTGCCCCCCAGGACACTCACATAGTCCAGAATAAGCCGTTGGTATAGCTTAGCTGCAGAGGTATAGGGGAGGTCAAAGGTCTTGAGTAGAAGATTTTTAAAGATGTAATCATGATTTTCACAAAATCCAATATGGCGGCCAAACCACTTGACCGATCAAAACGCCTTTCGCAAACTTGAAAGAGACAACACTTAAGATGTTACATGTCAAATTTAAGTCAAATCGGTGAGTTGCTTCTGGAGAAGAAGATTTTTAAAGATTAAATGAGGATTTTCGCAAAAATCCAATATGGCGGCCAGACCACGTGACCGATTAAAACGCCTTTCGCAAACTTGAAAGAGATCACACTTATGATGCTACATGTCAAATTTCAGTTGAATCGGTGTGTTCGTTCTGGAGAAGAAGATTTTTGAAGATTAAATCACGATTTTTGCAAAATCCAATATGGCGGCCAAACCACGTGACCGATCAAAACGCCTTTCGCAAACTTGAAAGAGATCACACTTAAGATGTTACATGTGAAATTTCAGTCAAATCGGTGTTTTGGTTCTGGAGAAGAAGATTTTTAAAGATTAAATCACGATTTTCGCAAAATCCAATATGGCGGCAAGGGTCACGTGACCGCATGCGATTTTATTAGCAAATTCTAAAGACCTTAGGCCATGCTTGCTATACAAAAAATTTCAAATCGACTAGACCCCTGGGTCTTCTGGAGAAGCCATTTTTAGGTTTTTGGAAAATCCAATATGGCCGCCAGGTCACGTGACCAATCGAAATTTGTATACCCAGGTGCACGAGATCTCATAGGTACCTATTAGCCCTGCAAGTTTCAGAAGTTTGCGGTAAGCGGTGATTGAGTTCTAGGTCGACAAAAAAAGAGCGGAAGAAGAAGAAGAAGAAGAAGAAGAAGATTAAAGCTGCAAGCAGCGTTGTAGGGGCCGAGCAGCTCGCATAGTTGATGAGACACATGATGCGTCATCATGAGATCTGCTATAATACCAAAGATGAAGGTGTTTGCACTAATTGTTGCTCATGTTTAGGTACATACATATGTTTGAGGTCAAAGGGTATAGCACTGTTGGTTACTGAGTTATGGACAAATATGTATATTTGAGGTCAAAGGTCATCGAGGTCACGTGACACTTTGTCCAAAAAATTGTATCCAATAGTTATCCCTATTTTTCAAAAATCAGACCTCTAGCTCTGTTGGCTTGCCCAAAATTACATATGTGCATATTTAATGAGGCATGACTTATGGTACCATAAGGTCTCCAATCCTACCAAATATGAAGGATGTAGCCCTTGTGGTTACTGAGTTATGGACAGATATGTATATTTAAGGTCAAAGGTCATCAAGGTCACGTGACATTTTGTCAAAAAAATTGTATTCCATAGTTATCCCTATATACCAAAAATCAGACCTCTACCTCAATTGGCTTGCCCAAAATTAGATATGTCCATATTCAATGAGGCATGACATATGGTACCATAAGGCGTCCCATCATACCAAATATGAAAGGTGTAGCCCTTGTGGTTACTGAGTTATGGACAGATATGTATATTTGAGGTCAAAGGTCATCAAGGTCACATGACATTTTGCCAAAAAATTGTATCCCATAGTTATCCCTATATACCAAAACTCAGACCTCTAACTCTATTGGCTTGCCCAGAATTAGATATGTGCATATTTCATGAGGCATGACCTATGGTACCATAAGGTCTCCCATCATACCAAGTATGAAGGGTGTAGCCCTTGTGGTTACTGAGTTATGGACATATATGTTTATTTGAGGTCAAAGGTCATCTCGGTCACGTCCCATTATGTCAAAAAATTGTATCCCATAGTTATGCCTATATACCAAATATCAGACCTCTAACTCTATTGGCTTGCCCAGAATTGGATATGTGCATATTTAATGAGGCATGACCTTCAGTACCATAAGGTGTCCAATCATACCAAATATGAACTGTGTAGCCCTTGTGGTTACTGAGTTATGGACATATATGTATATTTGAGGTCAAAGTCATCAAGGTCACGTGACATTTTGTCAAAAAAATTGTATCCCATAGTTATCCCTATATACCAAAAACCAGACCTCTAACTCTATTGGCTTACCCAGAATTAGATATGTGCATATTTAATGAGGCATGACCTTTGGTACCATAAGGTCTCCCATCATACCAAGTATGAAGGTGTAGCCCTTGTGTTACTGAGTTATGGACATATATGTATATTTGAGGTCAAAGGTCATCAAGGTCACGTGACATTTTGTCAAAAAAATTGTATCCCATAGTTATCCTATATACCAAAACCAGACCTCTAACTCTATCGGCTTACCCAGAATTAGATATGTGCATATTTAATGAGGCATGACCTATGGTACCATAAGGTCTCCCATCATACCAAGTATGAAGGGTGTAGCCCTTGTGGTTACTGAGTTATGGACATATATGTTTATTTGAGGTCAAAGGTCATCTCGGTCACGTGACATTATGTCAAAAAATTGTATCCCATAGTTATGCCTATATACCAAATATCAGACCTCTAACTCTATTGGCTTGCCCAAATTAGATATGTGCATGTTTAATGAGGCATGACCTATGTACCATAAGGTCTCCCATCATACCAATATGAAGGGTGTATCCCTTGTGGTTACTGAGTTATGGACATATATTTATATTTGAGGTCAAAGGTCATCAAGGTCACGTGACATTTTGTGAAAAAAAATGTTTTGAGTGTTATCACTATATACCAAAAATCAGACCTCCAGCTCTATTGGCTTGCCCAGAATTAGATATGTGCATAATCAATGAGGTATAGGAAGTTCTGGTCATGTGACATTTTGTTAAAAAACCTTAACACTGATACATGTCCGTGTGTACCAAAAATTAGAACTCTAGCTCCTGTTTGAAGGCTGGAATTAGATATGTGCATAATCAATGAGGTATAGAAACATGCTAGGGTCATAGGTCAAGTTCATCCTCAAATATTGATTCGCAGTTTGATCCCCTGTTGGTCATTGTTCAGTAGTCACTAGCCCCCGCCACCCCAGGACTCTCACATAGGCCAGAATAAGACATTGGTATAGCTTAGCTGCAGAGGTATAGGGGAGGTCAAAGGTCATTGAAAAATCAGAAAAATAATACTTTAAAAATCTTCTTCTCAAAAACTGCCAGGTCAATTTCCTTGAAATTTAATATATAGCATCTAGGTAGTATTGCCTATAAAGTTTGCGAAAAGATTTTGGATCGGTCAAATTTTATGGAAATGGGACAGTAAAAAACATTTTCATTTCAAAATTGTAGCCAGGTCACATGACTAATTAAATATTCAAGACTAACATGCACTACCTCTCATTGACCTTAAACATTGTACCAAGTTTCAAAAAATTTCATTGAGCAGTTTCAGAGATTAGGACTGACAAAAAAACGGCAGAAGAAGAAGAAGAAAGTAGAATTTGAGCAATACCAATAGGGGCCTCGCCATGAGGGCGCTCGGCCCCTAAATATTGAACTCCTACGAAACCAATAGGGGCCCAGCCGGTAGGCTTGGGCCCCTAAAAAGTAGAACTTGAGCAATACCAATAGGGGCCTCGCCCATGAGGGCGCTCGGCCCCTAAGAAGAAGAAGAAGGAAGTAGAACTTGAGCAATACCAATAGGGTCCTCGCCCATGAGGGCGCTCGGCCCCTAAAAAGCCAATGAAAGCAATAGGGGAAAGCTGTAGGCATATGGGCCATGGTACACATAGACAGGGATATGCTGTTGAGATGCTTAGGTCAAAGGTAGAGCTACTAGGTCAAAGGTCATCCGTTACCCACGAAGATAGTCCGGTTCAAAAAATAGTGCGTGTCTCTATGCTTGAATAGCAGCTGATCAGCACTCAGCTAGTGGCTTACAAAGATAGAGCATGGGTTGTAAGTTGATTTTAGAGCCAACATGAGATTCATTCCAAAATCGGATCAGTGTTTCAGAATGTGAAGCAAGCGAGCTTTCATCTGATTGAGTTACGTACGAGGCAGCCTACAGCTTATGAATAGGGAATATGCTCAGCCAGCATTACTGCACAGGGGCTGCTAATGCCAATGCTGGGCAAGCCAATAGAGCTAGGGCTCTGATTTTTGGTACATGGGGAGACGTGTGGAAGCCAAGATTTTGGGCAAAAAGTCACGTGACCAGGATGACCTTTGACCTGGATTTCACCAATGGGCTTGTAAATCAGTAACCACAAGTGCTACTGCCTTGATATTTGGTAGGATGGAAGACAATATGGTACCACATCATGTGGCTTATTAATTATGCCATATCTAATTCCGGGCTAGCCAATAGAGCTAGGGATCTGATTTTTGGTACACAGGGAGAAGTATAGGATCCAAGTGTGTTGACAAAATGTCACGTGACCAGGATGACCTTTGACCTCGATTCGCGAATAGGCTTGTAAATCAGTAACCACAAGTGCTACTGCCTTGATATTTGGTGGGATGGAAGACAATATGGTACCACATCATGTGGCTCATTAATTATGCGCATATCTAATTCCGGGCTAGCCAATAGAGCTAGGGATCTGATTTTTGGTACACAGGGAGAAGTATAGGATCCAAGTGTGTTGACAAAATGTCACGTGACCAGGATGACCTTTGACCTCAAAAACTTTGTTTGCCTCCTTATAGCAAAAATCAGACCTCTTGCTGTTTCTGGTACTCCAGGATTGCATACATGCATGTTTAATAATGTGCTACATGATGCTAAGGTCAAAGGTCAAGGGGCATCCCCAAAATCTCGGTGTTCAATGTGGTCCCCAAAAAGGTCATTGTTCAAGACAGGCTAGCCTATTTGGACCCTTACATAGGCCAGAATAAGCCATTGGTATAGCTTAGCTGCAGAGGTATAGGGGAGGTCAAAGGTCATTGAAAAATCAGAAAAATAATACTTTAAAAATCTTCTTCTCAAAAACTGCCAGGTCAATTTCCGTGAAATTTATTATATAGCATCTAGATAGTATGGCCTATAAAGTTTGCGAAAAGATTTTGGATCGGTCAAATTTTATGGAAATGGGACAATAAAAAACATTTTCATTTCAAAATTGTAGCCAGGTCACATGACTAATTAAAAATTCAAGACTAACATGCACTACCTCTCATTGACCTTAAACATTGTACCAAGTTTCAAAAAATTTCATTGAGCAGTTTCTGAGATTAGGAAGGACAAAAAAACGGCAGAAGAATAAGAAGAAGAAGCAGAAGAAGAAGAAGAAGAAGAAGAAAGTAGAACTTGAGCAATACCAATAGGGGCCATCGCCCATGAGGGCGCTCGGCCCCTAAAAAGCCAATGAAAGCAATAGGGGAAAGCTGTAGGCATATGGGCCATGGTACACATAGACAGGGATATGCTGTTGAGATGCTTAGGTCAAAGGTAGAGCTACTAGGTCAAAGGTCATCCGTTACCCACGAAGATAGTCGGTTCAAAAAATAGTGTGTGTCTCTATGCTTGAATAGCAGCTGATCAGCACTCAGCTAGTGGCTTACAAAGATAGAGCATGGGTTGTAAGTTGATTTTAGAGCCAACATGAGATTCATTCCAAAATCGGATCAGTGTTTCAGAATGTGAAGCAAGCGAGCTTTCATCTGATTGAGTTACGTACGAGGCCAGCCTACAGCTTATGAATAGGGAATATGCTCAGCCAGCATTACTGCACAGGGGCTGCTAATGCCAATGCTGGGCAAGCCAATAGAGCTAGGGCTCTGATTTTTGGTACATGGGGAGACGTGTGGAAGCAAAGATTTTTGGCAAAAAGTCACGTGACCAGGATGACCTTTGACCTGGATTTCACCAATGGGCTTGTAAATCAGTAACCACAAGTGCTACTGCCTTGATATTTGGTAGGATGGAAGACAATATGGTACCACATCATGTGGCTTATTAATTATGCGCATATCTAATTCCGGGCTAGCCAATAGAGCTAGGGATCTGATTTTTGGTACACAGGGAGAAGTATAGGATCCAAGTGTGTTGACAAAATGTCACGTGACCAGGATGACCTTTGACCTCGATTTCGCGAATAGGCTTGTAAATCAGTAACCACAAGTGCTACTGCCTTGATATTTGGTGGGATGGAAGACAATATGGTACCACATCACGTGGCTCATTAATTATGCGCATATCTAATTCCGGGCTAGCCAATAGAGCTAGGGATCTGATTTTTGGTACACAGGGAGAAGTATAGGATCCAAGTGTGTTGACAAAATGTCACGTGACCAGGATGACCTTTGACCTCGAAAACTTTGTTTGCCTCCTTATAGCAAAAATCAGACCTCTTGCTGTATCTGGTACTCCAGGATTGCATACCTGCATGTTTAATAATGTGCTAAATGTTGCCAAGGTCAAAGGTCAAGGGGCATCCCCAAAATCTCGGTGTTCAATGTGGTCCCAAAAAGGTCATTGTTCAAGACAGGCTAGCCTATTTGGACCCTTACATAGGCCAGAATAAGCCATTGGTATAGCTTAGCTGCAGAGGTATAGGGGAGGTCAAAGGTCATTGAAAAATCAGAAAAATAATACTTTAAAAATTCTTCCTCAAAACTGCCAGGTCAATTTTCTTGAAATTTAATATATAGCATCTAGGTAGTATTGCCTATAAAGTTTGCGAAAAGATTTTGGATCGGTCAAATTTTATGGAAATGGGACAGTAAAAAACATTTTCATTTCAAAATTGTAGCCAGGTCACATGACTAATTAAAAATTCAAGACTAACATGCACTACCTCTCATTGACCTTAAACATTGTACCAAGTTTCAAAAAATTTCATTGAGCAGTTTCTGAGATTAGGAAGGACAAAAAAACGGCAGAAGAATAAGAAGAAGAAGAAGAAGAAGAAGAAGAAGGAAGTAGAACTTGAGCAATACCAATAGGGTCCTCGCCCATGAGGGCGCTCGGCCCCTAAATATTGAACTCTAGTAAAAGCAATAGGGGCCCAAGCCGGTAGGCTTGGCCCCTAATTAAAGCTGCAAGCAGCGTTGGCGGGGCCCAAGCGGTTAACATGGTTGAAAAATCTTGCACTAATGATATTATGTGCAAAATTCGAGCTTGCAAAAGTAGGATTTTGAACATCATCTAATAGTTACTGTACGTTTCACTTGGAATTTAATATTTTACGGAAAATCCAATATGGCGGCAAAACCATGTGACCGATCAAAATGCCTTTCGCAAACTTGAAAGAGACAACACTTAAGATGTTACACATAAAATTTCAGCTCAATCGGTGTGTTGGTTGTGGAGAGGAAAATTTTTAAAGATTAAATCATGATTTTCCTAAAATCCAATATGGCGGCCAAACCACGTGACCGATCAAAACGCCTTTTGCAAACTTGAAAGAGACAACACTTAAGATGTTACATGTCAAATTAGAGTCGAATCGGTGTGTTGGTTCTGGAGAGGAAAATTTTTAAAGATTTAATCACGATTTTCACAAAATCCAATATGGCGGCCAAACCACGTGACCGATCAAAACGCCTTTCGCAAACTTGAAAGAGATCACACTTTTAATGTTACATGTCAAATTTCAGTCGAATCGGTGTGTTGGTTCTGGAGTAGAAGATTTTTAAAGATGTAATCATGATTTTCACAAAATCCAATATGGCGGCCAAACCACTTGACCGATCAAAACGCCTTTCGCAAACTTGAAAGAGACAACACTTAAGATGTTACATGTCAAATTTAAGTCAAATCGGTGAGTTGCTTCTGGAGAAGAAGATTTTTAAAGATTAAATGAGGATTTTCGCAAAAATCCAATATGGCGGCCAGACCACGTGACCGATTAAAACGCCTTTCGCAAACTTGAAAGAGATCACACTTATGATGCTACATGTCAAATTTCAGTTGAATCGGTGTGTTCGTTCTGGAGAAGAAGATTTTTGAAGATTAAATCACGATTTTTGCAAAATCCAATATGGCGGCCAAACCACGTGACCGATCAAAACGCCTTTCGCAAACTTGAAAGAGATCACACTTAAGATGTTACATGTGAAATTTCAGTCAAATCGGTGTTTTGGTTCTGGAGAAGAAGATTTTTAAAGATTAAATCACGATTTTTGCAAAATCCAATATGGCGGCCAAGGTCACGTGACCGCATGCGATTTTATTAGCAAATTCTAAAGACCTTAGGCCATGCTTGCTATACAAAAAATTTCAAATCGACTAGACCCCTGGGTCTTCTGGAGAAGCCATTTTTAGGTTTTTGGAAAATCCAATATGGCCGCCAGGTCACGTGACCAATCGAAATTTGTATACCCAGGTGCACGAGATCTCATAGGTACCTATTAGCCCTGCAAGTTTCAGAAGTTTGCGGTAAGCGGTGATTGAGTTCTAGGTCGACAAAAAAAGAGCGGAAGAAGAAGAAGAAGAAGATTAAAGCTGCAAGCAGCGTTGGCGGGGCCCAAGCGGATAACATGGTTGAAAGATCTTGCACGATATTATGTGCAAAATTCGATCTTGGAAAAGTATGATTTTGAACATCATCTCATAGTTACTGTACGTGTCAGTGGGAATTGCATGTTTTACGTAAAATCCAATATGGCGGCCAAATATGAAGGGTGTAGCACTTGTGGTTACTGAGTTATGGACATATACTCATATTTAAGGGCAAAGGTCATCGAGGTCACGTGACATTTTGTCAAAAAAAATTGTAATGCTAAGTTATCCCTAAATACCAAAAATCAGACCTCTAGCTCTATTGGCTGGCTCAGAATTAGATATGCGCATAATTAATGAGGTACAGGATGTGGTGTCATAAGGTCTCCCATCATACCAAATATGAAGGGTGTAGCACTTGTGGTTACTGAGTTATTGACATATACGTATATTCAAGGTCAAAGGTCATCAAGGTCACGTGACATTTTGTCAAAAAAATTGTATTGCTAAGTTATCCCTATATACCAAAAATCAGACCTTTAGCTCTATTGGCTGGCTGAGAATTAGATATGCGCATAATTAATGAGGTAAAGGATGTGGTGTCATAAGGTCTCCCATCATACCAAATATGAAGGCTGTAGCACTTGTGGTTACTGAGTTATGGACATATACGTATATTCAAGGTCAAAGGTCATCGAGGTCACGTGATATTTTGTCAAAAAAATTGTATTGCTAAGTTATCCCTATATACCAAAAATCAGACCTCTAGCTCTATTGGCTGGCTCAGAATTAGATATGCGCATAATTAATGAGGTACAGGTGTGTGTCATAAGGTCTCCCATCCTACCAAATATGAAGGGTGAAGCACTTGTGGTTACTGAGTTATGGACATATACGTATATTCAAGGTCAAAGGTCATCGAGGTCACGTGATATTTTGTCAAAAAATTGTATTGCTAAGTTATGCCTATATACCAAAAATCAGACCTCTAGCTCTATTGGCTTGCCCAGAATTAGATATGTGCATATTTAATGAGGTACCAGATATGGCACCATAAGGTCTCCCATCCTACCAAATATGAAGGATGTAGCACTTGTGGTTAATAAGTTATGGACGTTCATGTATATTTGAGGTCAAAGGTCATCAAAGTCATGTGACATTTTGTTAAAAAAATTGTTTTTCGTAGTTATCCCTATTTACCAAAATCTGACCTCTTGCTCTATTAGATTGCCAAGAATTAGATATGACTCTTACATAGACCAGAATAAGCCATTTGTATTGCTTAGCTGCAGAGTTATAGGGGAGGTCAAAGGTCATTGAAAAATCAGAAAAATAATACTTTAAAAATTTTCTTCTCAAAAACTGCCTGGTTAATTTCCTTGAAATTTATTATATAGCATCTAGTAGTATGGCCTATAAAGTTTGCGAAAAGATTTTGGTGTTAGTTCTGGAGAAGAAGTTTTTGAATGATTAAATTGCAATTTTTAGAAAATCCAATGTGGCGGCCAAATCATGTGACCGATCCAAATGTCTTTCGCAAACTTAAAAGAGATCACTCTAAGGATGACATGAGTAAAATTTCAGTTAAATCGGTGTGTTTGTTCTGGAGAAGAAGATTTTTAATGATTAAATTGCGATTTTCGTAAAATCCAAGATGGCGGCCAAATCACGTGACCGATCCAAACGTCTTTCGCAAACTTAAAAGAGATCACTCTAAGGATGACATGAGTAAAATTTCAGTTAAATCGGTGTGTTGGTTCTGGAGAAGAAGATTTTTAATGATTAAATTACAATTTTCGTAAAATCCAAGATGGCGGCCAAATCACGTGACCGATCCAAACGTCTTTCACAAACTTAAAAGAGATCACTCTAAGGATGACATGAGTAAAATTTCAGTTAAATCGGTGTGTTGGTTCTGGAGAAGAAGATTTTTAATGATTAAATTGCGATTTTCGTAAAATCCAAGATGGCGGCCAAATCACGTGACCGATCCAAACGTCTTTCGCAAACTTAAAAGAGATCACTCTAAGGATGACAAGAGTAAAATTTCAGTTAAATCGGTGTGTTGGTTCTGGAGAAGAAGATTTTTAATGATTAAATTGCGATTTTCGTAAAATCCAAGATGGCGGCCAAATCACGTGACTGATCCAAACGTCTTTCGCAAACTTAAAAGAGATCACTCTAAGGATGACATGAGTAAAATTTCAGTTAAATCGGTGTGTTGGTTCTGGAGAAGAAGATTTTTAATGATTAAATTGCGATTTTCGTAAAATCCAAGATGGCGGCCAAATCACGTGACCGATCCAAACGTCTTTCGCAAACTTAAAAGAGATCACTCTAAGGATGACATGAGTAAAATTTCAGTTAAATTGGTGTGTTGGTTCTGGAGAAGAAGATTTTTAATGATTAAATTGCGATTTTCGTAAAATCCAAGATGGCGGCCAAATCACGTGACAGATCCAAACGTCTTTCGCAAACTTGAAAGAGATCACTCTAAGGATGACATGAGTAAAATTTCAGCTAAATCGGTATGTTGGTTCTGGAGAAGAAGATTTTTAAAATTAAATCGGTATTTTTCGAAAATCCAATATGGCCACCAGGACGCGCGACTATTCGAAATTTGTATACCCAGGTGCACGAGATCTCATAGGTACCTTTTAGCCCTGCAAGTTTCAGAAGTTTGCGGTAAGCGGTGTTTGAGTTCTAGGTCGACAAAAAAAGAGCGGAAGAAGAAGAAGAAGTAGAAGAAGAAGAAGAAGAAAGTTGAATTCCGATAAAACCAATAGGGGCCCAGCCGGTAGGCTTGGGCCCCTAATTAAGGCGGGCCCAAGCGGTTAACATGGTTGAAAAATCTTGCACTAATGATATTATGTGCAAAATTCGAGCTTGAAAAAGTAGGATTTTGAACATCATCTAATAGTTACTGTACGTTTCACTTGGGATTTAACATTTTACGGAAAATCAAATATGGCAGCCAAACAACGTGACCGATCAAAATGCCTTTCACAAACTTGAAAGAGATCACACTTAAGATGTTACACATAAAATTTCAGCTCAATCGATGTGTTGGTTGTGGAGAGGAAAATTTTTAAAGATTAAATCATGATTTTCCTAAAATCCAATATGGCGGCCAAACCACGTGACTGATCATAACGCCTTTCGCAAACTTGAAAGAGATCACACTTTTTATGTTACATGTCAAATTTCAGTCGAATTGGTGTGTTGGTTCTGGAGAAGAATATTTTTAAAGATTTAATCACGATTTTCGCAAAATCCAATATGGCGGCCAAACCACGTGACCGATCAAAACGCCTTTCGCAAACATGAAAGAGACAACACTTAAGATGTTACATGTCAAATTTCAGTCGAATCAGTGTGTTGGTTCTGCAGAAGAAGATTTTTGAAGATTAAATCACGATTTTAGCAAAATCCAATATGGCGGCCAAACCACGTGACCGATCAAAACGCCTTTCGCAAACTTGAAAGAGATCACACTTAAGATGTTACATGTCAAATTTCAGTCGAATCAGTGTGTTGGTTCTGGAGAAGAAGATTTTTGAAGATTAAATCACGATTTTCTCAAAATCCAATATGGCGGCCAAACAACGTGACCGATCGAAACGCCTTTCGCAAACTTGAAAGAGATCACACTTAAGATGTTACATGTGAAATTTCAGCCGAATCGGTGTTTTGGTTCTGGAGAAGAAGATTTTTAAAGATTAAATTGGTATTTTTCAAAAATCCAATATGGCGGCCAAGGTCACGTGACCGCATGCGATTTATTGGCAAATTTTTAAGACCTTAGGCCATGTTTGCTATACAAAAAATTTCAAATCGACTAGACCCTAGGTATTCTGGAGAAGCCATTTTTAGATTTTTGGAAAATCCAATATGGCCGCCAGGTCACGTGACCAATCAAAATTTGTATACCCAGGTGCACGAGATCTCATAGGTACCTATTAGCCCTGCAAGTTTCAGAAGTTTGCGGTAAGCGGTGTTTGAGTTCTAGGTCGACAAAAAAAGAGCGGAAGAAAAAGAAGAAGAAGAAAGTTGAATTCCTACGAAACCAATAGGGGCCCAGCCGGTAGGCTTGGGCCCCTAAAGAAGAAGAATATTGAACTCCTACGAAACCAATAGGGGCCCAGCCGGTTGGCTTGGGCCCCTAAAAAGTAGAACTTCAGCAATACCAATAGGGGCCTCGCCCATGAGGGCGCTCGGCCCTAAGAAGAAGAAGAAGGAAGTAGAACTTGAGCAATACCAATAGGGTCCTCGCCCATGAGGGCGCTCGGCCCCTAAAAAGCCAATGAAAGCAATAGGGGAAAGCTGTAGGCATATGGGCCATGGTACACATAGACAGGGATATGCTGTTGAGATGCTTAGGTCAAAGGTAGAGCTACTAGGTCAAAGGTCATCCGTTACCCACGAAGATAGTCCGGTTCAAAAAATAGTGCGTGTCTCTATGCTTGAATAGCAGCTGATCAGCACTCAGCTAGTGGCTTACAAAGATAGAGCATGGGTTGTAAGTTGATTTTAGAGCCAACATGAGATTCATTCCAAAATCGGATCAGTGTTTCAGAATGTGAAGCAAGCGAGCTTTCATCTGATTGAGTTACGTACGAGGCCAGCCTACAGCTTATGAATAGGGAATATGCTCAGCCAGCATTACTGCACAGGGGCTGCTAATGCCAATGCTGGGCAAGCCAATAGAGCTAGGGCTCTGATTTTTGGTACATGGGGAGACGTGTGGAAGCAAAGATTTTTGGCAAAAAGTCACGTGACCAGGATGACCTTTGACCTGGATTTCACCAATGGGCTTGTAAATCAGTAACCACAAGTGCTACTGCCTTGATATTTGGTAGGATGGAAGACAATATGGTACCACATCATGTGGCTTATTAATTATGCGCATATCTAATTCCGGGCTAGCCAATAGAGCTAGGGATCTGATTTTTGGTACACAGGGAGAAGTATAGGATCCAAGTGTGTTGACAAAATGTCACGTGACCAGGATGACCTTTGACCTCGATTTCGCGAATAGGCTTGTAAATCAGTAACCACAAGTGCTACTGCCTTGATATTTGGTGGGATGGAAGACAATATGGTACCACATCACGTGGCTCATTAATTATGCGCATATCTAATTCCGGGCTAGCCAATAGAGCTAGGGATCTGATTTTTGGTACACAGGGAGAAGTATAGGATCCAAGTGTGTTGACAAAATGTCACGTGACCAGGATGACCTTTGACCTCAATAACTTTGTTTGCCTCCTTATAGCAAAAATCAGACCTCTTGCTGTATCTGGTACTCCAGTATTGCATACCTGCATGTTTAATAATGTGCTAAATGATGCCAAGGTCAAAGGTCAAGGGGCATCCCCAAAATCTCGGTGTTCAATGTGGTCCCCAAAAAGGTCATTGTTCAAGACAGCTAGCCTATTTGGACCCTTACATAGGCCAGAATAAGCCATTGGTATAGCTTAGCTGCAGAGGTATAGGGAGGTCAAAGGTCATTGAAAAATCAGAAAAATAATACTTTAAAAATCTTCTTCTCAAAAACTGCCAGGTCAATTTTCTTGAAATTTAATATATAGCATCTAGGTAGTATTGCCTATAAAGTTTGCGAAAAGATTTTGGATCGGTCAAATTTTATGGAAATGGGACAGTAAAAACATTTTCATTTCAAAACTGTAGCCAGGTCACATGACTAATTAAAAATTCAGACTAACATGCACTACCTCTCATTGACCTTAAACATTGTACCAAGTTTCAAAAAATTTCATTGAGCAGTTTCTGAGATTAGGAAGGACAAAAAAACGGCAGAAGAATAAGAAGAAGAAGCAGAAGAAGAAGAAGAAGAAGGAAGTAGAACTTGAGCAATACCAATAGGGTCCTCGCCCATGAGGGCGCTCGGCCCCTAAAAAGCCAATGAAAGCAATAGGGGAAAGCTGTAGGCATATGGGCCATGGTACACATAGACAGGGATATGCTGTTGAGATGCTTAGGTCAAAGGTAGAGCTACTAGGTCAAAGGTCATCCGTTACCCACGAAGATAGTCCGGTTCAAAAAATAGTGCGTGTCTCTATGCTTGAATAGCAGCTGATCAGCACTCAGCTAGTGGCTTACAAAGATAGAGCATGGGTTGTAAGTTGATTTTAGAGCCAACATGAGATTCATTCCAAAATCGGATCAGTGTTTCAGAATGTGAAGCAAGCGAGCTTTCATCTGATTGAGTTACGTACGAGGCCAGCCTACAGCTTATGAATAGGGAATATGCTCAGCCAGCATTACTGCACAGGGGCTGCTAATGCCAATGCTGGGCAAGCCAATAGAGCTAGGGGTCTGATTTAGGTACATGGGGAGACGTGTGGAAGCAAAGATTTTTGGCAAAAAGTCACGTGACCAGGATGACCTTTGACCTGGATTTCACCAATGGGCTTGTAAATCAGTAACCACAAGTGCTACTGTCTTGATATTTGGTAGGATGGAAGACAATATGGTACCACATCATGTGGCTTATTAATTATGCGCATATCTAATTCCGGGCTAGCCAATAGAGCTAGGGATCTGATTTTTGGTACACAGGGAGAAGTATAGGATCCAAGTGTGTTGACAAAATGTCACGTGACCAGGATGACCTTTGACCTCGATTTCGCGAATAGGCTTGTAAATCAGTAACCACAAGTGCTACTGCCTTGATATTTGGTGGGATGGAAGACAATATGGTACCACATCACGTGGCTCATTAATTATGCGCATATCTAATTCCGGGCTAGCCAATAGAGCTAGGGATCTGATTTTTGGTACACAGGGAGAAGTATAGGATCCAAGTGTGTTGACAAAATGTCACGTGACCAGGATGACCTTTGACCTCAAAAACTTTGTTTGCCTCCTTATAGCAAAAATCAGACCTCTTGCTGTATCTGGTACTCCAGTATTGCATACCTGCATGTTTAATAATGTGCTAAATGATGCCAAGGTCAAAGGTCAAGGGGCATCCCCAAAATCTCGGTGTTCAATGTGGTCCCCAAAAAGGTCATTGTTCAAGACAGGCTAGCCTATTTGGACCCTTACATAGGCCAGAATAAGCCATTGGTATAGCTTAGCTGCAGAGGTATAGGGGAGGTCAAAGGTCATTGAAAAATCAGAAAAATAATACTTTAAAAATCTTCTTCTCAAAAACTGCCAGGTCAATTTTCTTGAAATTTAATATATAGCATCTAGGTAGTATTGCCTATAAAGTTTGCGAAAAGATTTTGGATCGGTCAAATTTTATGGAAATGGGACAGTAAAAAACATTTTCATTTCAAAATTGTAGCCAGGTCACATGACTAATTAAAAATTCAAGACTAACATGCACTACCTCTCATTGACCTTAAACATTGTACCAAGTTTCAAAAAATTTCATTGAGCAGTTTCTGAGATTAGGAAGGACAAAAAAACGGCAGAAGAATAAGAAGAAGAAGCAGAAGAAGAAAAAGAAAAAAGTAGAACTTGAGCAATACCAATAGGGGCCATCGCCCATGAGGGCGCTCGGCCCCTAAAAAGCCAATGAAAGCAATAGGGGAAAGCTGTAGGCATATGGGCCATGGTACACATAGACAGGGATATGCTGTTGAGATGCTTAGGTCAAAGGTAGTGCTACTAGGTCAAAGGTCATCCGTTACCCACGAAGATAGTCCGGTTCAAAAAATAGTGCGTGTCTCTATGCTTGAATAGCAGCTGATCAGCACTCAGCTAGTGGCTTACAAAGATAGAGCATGGGTTGTAAGTTGATTTTAGAGCCAACATGAGATTCATTCCAAAATCGGATCAGTGTTTCAGAATGTGAAGCAAGCGAGCTTTCATCTGATTGAGTTACGTACGAGGCCAGCCTACAGCTTATGAATAGGGAATATGCTCAGCCAGCATTACTGCACAGGGGCTGCTAATGCCAATGCTGGGCAAGCCAATAGAGCTAGGGGTCTGATTTTAGGTACATGGGGAGACGTGTGGAAGCAAAGATTTTTGGCAAAAAGTCACGTGACCAGGATGACCTTTGACCTCGATTTCACGAATAGGCTTGTAAATCAGTAACCACAAGTGCTACTGCCTTGATATTTGGTGGGATGGAAGACAATATGGTACCACATCATGTGGCTTATTAATTATGCGCATATCTAATTCCGGGCTAGCCAATAGAGCTAGGGATCTGATTTTTGGTACACAGGGAGAAGTATAGGATCCAAGTGTGTTGACAAAATGTCACGTGACCAGGATGACCTTTGACCTCGATTTCGCGAATAGGCTTGTAAATCAGTAACCACAAGTGCTACTGCCTTGATATTTGGTGGGATGGAAGACAATATGGTACCACATCACGTGGCTCATTAATTATGCGCATATCTAATTCCGGGCTAGCCAATAGAGCTAGGGATCTGATTTTTGGTACACAGGGAGAAGTATAGGATCCAAGTGTGTTGACAAAATGTCACGTGACCAGGATGACCTTTGACCTCAAAAACTTTGTTTGCCTCCTTATAGCAAAAATCAGACCTCTTGCTGTATCTGGTACTCCAGTATTGCATACCTGCATGTTTAATAATGTGCTAAATGATGCCAAGGTCAAAGGTCAAGGGGCATCCCCAAAATCTCGGTGTTCAATGTGGTCCCCAAAAAGGTCATTGTTCAAGACAGGCTAGCCTATTTGGACCCTTACATAGGCCAGAATAAGCCATTGGTATAGCTTAGCTGCAGAGGTATAGGGGAGGTCAAAGGTCATTGAAAAATCAGAAAAATAATACTTTAAAAATCTTCTTCTCAAAAACTGCCAGGTCAATTTCTTGAAATTTAATATATAGCATCTAGTTAGAATTGCCTATAAAGTTTGCGAAAAGATTTTGGATCGGTCAAATTTTATGGAAATGGGACAGTAAAAAACATTTTCATTTCAAAATTGTAGCCAGGTCACATGACTAATTAAAAATTCAAGACTAACATGCACTACCTCTCATTGACCTTAAACATTGTACCAAGTTTCAAAAAATTTCATTGAGCAGTTTCTGAGATTAGGAAGGACAAAAAAACGGCAGAAGAATAAGAAGAAGAAGAAGAAGAAGAAGAAGGAAGTAGAACTTGAGCAATACCAATAGGGTCCTCGCCCATGAGGGCGCTCGGCCCCTAAATATTGAACTCTAGTAAAACCAATAGGGGCCCAGCCGGTAGGCTTGGGCCCCTAATTAAAGCTGCAAGCAGCGTTGGCGGGGCCCAAGCGGTTAACATGGTTGAAAAATCTTGCACTAATGATATTATGTGCAAAATTCGAGCTTGCAAAAGTAGGATTTTGAACATCATCTAATAGTTACTGTACGTTTCACTTGGAATTTAATATTTTACGGAAAATCCAATATGGCGGCAAAACCATGTGACCGATCAAAATGCCTTTCGCAAACTTGAAAGAGATCACACTTAAGATGTTACACATAAAATTTCAGCTCAATCGGTGTGTTGGTTGTGGAGAGGAAAATTTTTAAAGATTAAATCATGATTTTCCTAAAATCCAATATGGCGGCCAAACCACGTGACCGATCAAAACGCCTTTCGCAAACTTGAAAGAGACAACACTTAAGATGTTACATGTCAAATTAGAGTCGAATCGGTGTGTTGGTTCTGGAGAGGAAAATTTTTAAAGATTTAATCATGATTTTCACAAAATCCAATATGGCGGCCAAACCACGTGACCGATCAAAACGCCTTTCGCAAACTTGAAAGAGATCACACTTTTAATGTTACATGTCAAATTTCAGTCGAATCGGTGTGTTGGTTCTGGAGTAGAAGATTTTTAAAGATGTAATCATGATTTTCACAAAATCCAATATGGCGGCCAAACCACTTGACCGATCAAAACGCCTTTCGCAAACTTGAAAGAGACAACACTTAAGATGTTACATGTCAAATTTAAGTCAAATCGGTGAGTTGCTTCTGGAGAAGAAGATTTTTAAAGATTAAATGAGGATTTTCGCAAAAATCCAATATGGCGGCCAGACCACGTGACCGATTAAAACGCCTTTCGCAAACTTGAAAGAGATCACACTTATGATGCTACATGTCAAATTTCAGTTGAATCGGTGTGTTCGTTCTGGAGAAGAAGATTTTTGAAGATTAAATCACGATTTTTGCAAAATCCAATATGGCGGCCAACCACGTGACCGATCAAAACGCCTTTCGCAAACTTGAAAGAGATCACACTTAAGATGTTACATGTGAAATTTCAGTCAAATCGGTGTTTTGGTTCTGGTGAAGAAGATTTTTTAAAGATTAAATCACGATTTTTGCAAAATCCAATATGGCGGCCAAGGTCACGTGACCGCATGCGATTTTATTAGCAAATTCTAAAGACCTTAGGCCATGCTTGCTATACAAAAAATTTCAAATCGACTAGACCCCTGGGTCTTCTGGAGAAGCCATTTTTAGGTTTTTTGAAAATCCAATATGGCCGCCAGGTCACGTGACCAATCGAAATTTGTATACCCAGGTGCACGAGATCTCATAGGTACCTATTAGCCCTGCAAGTTTCAGAAGTTTGCGGTAAGCGGTGTTTGAGTTCTAGGTCGACAAAAAAAGAGCGGAAGAAGAAGAAGAAGAAGAAGAAGAAGAATATTGAACTCCTATAAAACCAATAGGGGCCCAGCCGGTTGGCTTGGGCCCCTAAAAAGTAGAACTTCAGCAATACCAATAGGGGCCTCGCCATGAGGGCGCTCGGCCCCTAAGAAGAAGAAGAAGGAAGTAGAACTTGAGCAATACCAATAGGGTCCTCGCCCATGAGGGCGCTCGGCCCCTAAGTAGAAGAAAGTTGAACTCCTATAAAACCAATAGGGGCCCAGCCGGTCGGCTTGGGCCCCTAAATAGTAGAACTCGAGCAATAACAATAGGGGCCCAGCCGGTCGGCTTGGGCCCCTAAATATTGAACTCCAGTAAAACCAATAGGGGCCCAGCCGGTCGGCTTGGGCCCCTAAAGAAGAGGAAGTAGTAGAACTTGAGCAATAACAATAGGGTCCCAGCCGGTCGGCTTGGGCCCCTAAACATAGCAAAACAAAGCATAGTATAACCTACCATAGCAAAGCAAAGTCTAGTGTACCATAGCATAGCATAACATAGCAGAGCATAGAATAACATAGCATAGCAAAGCATAACAAATCGTAGCATAGCATAACATTGCAAAGCATTGCATAGCAAGATCAACAAAAATGTTTTCATCACTGCCATTGAAGCAGTGCCACAGTCAATCAAAGCGTTGAGTCGCTTTAAAACACTTACTGTCACTGCTTAACAAGAACATAATCCAATAGAATTATTTGCACATGGCACTTTACCGAAGGACTGTGCCTTGCTATACATTACTGCTGACCGTGATATTCTTTACACGTGGAAAGAAAAGAAGTCTATGTAAAACTTTTTTGTACATATTACTAGTAGTACTTATAATCTCTTAGAATGGTTTACAACTCAGGTGAACCAAACGGTATCGTCCATCCAGAACACTACATAGATGATGTTGCTGTTAGTCATAATATGATTTAATCATAGTGGGCTAATATAACAATCGTAGCAGAAATTTAGATGATTACGCCAGTTATGACTCAAATATAAATCGTCTTTGTCAGAAAATGAGACTGATCACTTTGACTGGGGCAGAAATTCAGAAGATGAAGATGTTTATACCTTGTGTACAACGTTGGTTGAGTGTTGTTGTCAATTTGTTATCCACATTTTGAATGGTAGTTTCCAAGGAGCCATGAAGGGTGAATTTACATGCATCACTTTCCGATCCATTGTATGTTATCCTCGTATATAAAACACGTAAGCGGAAACCAATATTACTACTAGGGACATAAATGTTTGTCATTGATATAGACATTGATTGGAGAACTGCTTTGTTTTATTCTGAAGGGCGAAATTGTAAAATGACATCAGGGCGAAATTGCGAAATGATAGTGCTGTCGCTCTAGTTAATAAATTCAGGGTGGAACTTGAAAATGGGAATGTAAATGGTGGCTTGCTTATAAGACCTTGCGTTTTATGATATCATACAAAGAGATTTAAACTAGCATGATCGTTACTGCTTTTGTGCCAGAAAGTGACCCAAAGGATGTAAACCGTGCAATTCTGGTTATGAAGTTGAGGAGTCAATCATAAGCTCCTCGTCCGGATGACTTATCTTTTGCTGAGGTTTTAAAAAATGTTGTTGATATAATGGTGCTATACCTTTGCCGCTTGTCTAAGGTGGAGGTCTACTCAAAATTAAACGTATTGTCAATTTCCTGATTTTTGCATATGTTGTGGCCTGATATCAATTATGTCAACAAAAATAAACACAAAAAGGGGGGTTCCCGTGCTACTTTTTGAGTTAGGGGGTACTAAAGTACCTCTAACCCATGCTATTTCAAGTGTTAAGGGACCTTTTCTCACATTTTGATACTTTCAGCAAAAGAACATGCGCAAATCTTGTCAGGGAATATTGTCATTTTTCTGATTTTTTCATATGTTGTGTTCTGATCAATTATATCAACAAATATCAACAGAAAAAGGGGGGTTCCCATGCTACTTTTTCAGTAAGGGGCTCCTCAAGCACCCTAACCCCATGCTTTTTCAACAACTGACAGGCCTTTTGTTCGTATGTTTTGCTGGTTTCATTAAAGATCTGGCTCAAAACCCTAATAGGGAATATTGTCATTTTTCTGATTTTTGAATATATTGTGCTCTGAACAATTATGTCAACAAAAATAAACAGAAATAGGGGGGTTCCCGTGCTACTTTTTGAGTTAGGGGGTCCTATATTACCCCTAACCCATGCTTTTTCAACTACAAAGGGGCCTTGTCTCCCGTTTTGATAATTTCAGCAAGGATCATGCTCAAAACCTGTCAGGGAATATTGTCAATTTTCAGATTTTTGAAGATATTGTGCTCTGAACAATTATGTCAACAAAAATAAACAGAAAAAGGAGGGTTCCCGTGCTATTTTTTTAGTTAGGGGGTCATATATTACCCCTAACCCATACTTTTTCAACTACAAAGATTGACCCAAAGCGACAAAATTCATTGTTATTTTGTGAATTCACCAAATTCCTTTTGTGAGTCAAAATTTGGTATGCTGTCACTCATCATTTGAGAAACAGACAGGTCATATTTTGATACAACATTTCCGTATCTACCGTAGAACTTCTTAAATGATTTCACTAATCTACTTTCTGAGAATCCTTGCCTCACTAACTTTTGAGCTAATAGGCTGTGTCTAACTCGAAAATATTGTCAGTGTGCAGCAAATTTTTCACCAAAATATTGAAATCTCGTTTGGTACAACGAGCATCCGAAAATTGTATTATTACAAAGGAACAAGCTGGTTTTTGCAAAGGGTACACTATTTTTGACCAAATATTTTGTTTGAAATCTTTAGTTCAGAAATACCTGTCAATAAGAGGTAGATGCTTATGTATATCATTTTTATAGATTATTCAAAGGCATTCGACCCCATCAACCATGTTATGTTATGGCATAGATTAATCAAATATGGTAGCCATGGCAATATTGTACAAGTATTACATTCTATGAACTCCCCAAAATAAATAATGTATTCCTTGCAAGCAAGGTCTTACAGAATATTTCGATTGTGATATTGGCACTCGACAAGGCTGTATGCTCAGCCGCTTTTTGTTTACACTGTTTATTAATGAGCTTAAAATTACACGGATAGTGAACCGTCAGGAGGCGTATACATTATCGAGGAATTCCCGGAATTCTTTTGTATGAGGAGAAAATTGCTGACGCAGCTGACATGCCAATTAACTTACAGCGCAAGTTGAATCAACTAGAAAGATTCTGTAGGCAGCGGGCGATGGTAGTCAATCTTCCTCAATAAAAAATCATTGTATTTCCAAAAGGAGTATTTAAGAAATTATGAGGAAAGGTTCTTTACGAGGGGGAATTTACACTGTAAAGCAGTATAATTATTTGGGTATTTAGCCTCATCTTTCTAAGGAAGTTGGATGGTTGTATTGTAAATTTAAGTCTTTGCTTGAACATGAAAGATACTCGAATACCCTGAAGTAAATATTTGTGCTGTTGTCTTTTTGTTGTTCTAGCCACAAACTCAATGTTGAAACAGGATGGCATAGAAAGGTGATGTATTATTTTTATTGTAAAAAGGTAAAAGATATTCGAGCTGCCGAAAATAATTCAATTTTGTATTTGTCTGTCCCCTTTACGAAGATATAAGAGAAGAGTACATAGCCAGGTCTCTTAGATTTAATCCATTAAATTATAAGTTGTCAAGAATTAAATCATCGGAAATTCCAAACAAAATTTGCCAAATTTATTTATGATCAGCTTTGAAACGTCGAGATAATACTGATCCAGACCTGAGTGGAATGCGATTTTATTATATTAGAATATTTTAGTGCCAATGTTATACTCTCCTCAATTGATTATTGTCTATTCTCCATGTGCCGCTGTACGTTTTCTATGCTTATATTCAGCTTATAAGTATACTGACCATAGCTTTTAATTATATTCTTTGTAGACACCGATTACGATGGGCCGAGGCCCTTGTATTGAAATAAATTCTATTCAATATCATCCATTTTCTCTCTGTCTCTCTCTGTCTCTCTCTGTCTCTCTCTCTCTCCGTCTCTCTCTCTAGTGTGAGTGAGTGCAGCCCTTATATACATTTCATGACATCACTGTTCGTAATTTACATTAAAATATAGATGAGTAGGGGTCACTTTCGCTTTTTAAAGTGACCATAATCTGTCACAAATCTGGTTGCGCCCAAATGTAAATATTTAAAGGACCCAGGAGGCTATAGTTTGAAATATGTACGTTTAAAAAGATTTCTCTTCTTTACTATCTACTTCTCATCTCGTGTACATGAGCAGTATCATTCATTTCCGCGAGACTCACTCGCTTACGAGATATTGTATATGTAAGCATATGTGAAACTCATAAAATGAAAACAAAACGCAAAGTTACACTGATTTCCGTAGTTATGTCACATTTGTACACAACATCAATTTATTTTCATAAATTTTCAACATTGTCTGTGTCATAATAGCAAGTATTAGAATTTTGATTACAACAGTCGCAAATAAAATAACATTATATAAGTATTTTTTGTCTATATCGAACTCCCGTGAGTCGAATTGTGATTTTAGTCATTAGAAAAGTTAACACAGATAGTTTTAAGCATCTTTTCGCCAAAATTTGATATCAGAAATCAATTATCGTTTTAGCCTTAAGAAGTCCGCGTTATTTCAGAACTGTGCGGAAACTAATATCAGGCCTTCCATACGTTCAAGGTAAATAAGTAATACAAAAAGCTTAATTCAGCTGAAAGTGAGATTTATAAACATTTTTGCCAACATTACTTTGTGAACGTGGGGCTTATGCAGAGGCTCGGCTCAGTTAATAATACGTTTTAAAATTATCATTACGTACTAGAAGTTTATGCCTTTTGTCATTACAATCAGATATCTACAAGGCTTGGTATTTGTTCCTATTGACGCTATGGGAAGCTTCAAAGAAAGTTGCACCGTATAATTGCATTAACAATACAGAGCCTTTGAAGAGCCTTCCCGAGAAAATATGACAACGTAATTTCCATAAATAGCTATTTGACGTATCTTTGAATATTGACACATGTATTCACAGCGTTCGAGAACATATAGTTACTGACATTTCATTATCTCGTCATCTTCTTCGCAGTCACCTTCGTCTGTCAAAAACCAATGTCCCCATCGCTTTGCCTGACGAATCTTCCTACCAACACCAACTACATAATTGACCAGAATAACCTTGGGCTTGGTCATCTCACGCAACGTGTCATTCTTGTACCATATTCCGGACACGAAATTCTCAAGGGGTAAGGTTTTCACCTGTACAGCAGTCTTCTTTAACACTCTCTCAAGGATGCACATTTCAGAAAGTCCAGTGGCCATGTATTTTGAACCACCACTTCGCCTCTCAATGTTGCCTTGAAATTGTTTAAACACATCAAACCATACCATTTTTGCCGTCTGTGTGGTGTTAAGGTATAGGAACCCTCCCGTAATGCCTTTCTCCGACACGGTGTTGGACATCGACACCAGATCATAGCCGGAAAAACTCTCAATGGTAGGCAGTACGTCATCGAACCATACAGCGTCAGATTCTATCAACGTCAATGGAATGTCTCTCTGCAGTAAAATGAGGACAATCCAACTGCGTAGCAGTATGAATTGATAGTAAGCGACCATCCCAAAGTCTAATTTAAACATTGTTTGAAAGGGTAAGAGTACTACTTGGGCCTTTGGATGGAACTTGGAAAGACCGTCTAGCGCATTTTGGTCTGTAGCTATGAATAAAACCTTGGGTAATACCCCCATGCATTTCACGTTGCAGATCCAACTCTTAGTGATATTAAGGTAACCACGATTGAGGAATTGCAGGGTAGCGAAACCATACGTTTGTGCAATGTCTTTTGAAATAGAAATTATCCTTGATATGCTCTTAGTCTCCATGCTAACAGTTTGGTTTCCAATCTTGAGATGAGATTCGGTTATCTGCTTCTTGTCATCTTCATTTACAAAATGTTGGCGTTCCCCCTCACGTTTGGGTTTTTCGTGACTTGTGACGGAATTGTCTTCTGATGTGATTGCCGTCGAGCTGGTTAAAGTTCCAGTCACCCTTGTTTTGCTGTCTCCTCCCTTTGATAGAACTGCTGCTTTATCAGCTGTACTATTTCCATCAATTCCAAAAAGCTGATTTCGATTCGAGTTTCCGATTTTTGCTCGATGAAAAAGCCCTGGCATTTTGTTATATCCATAAAGCAGTATATAAGAGAGGAGTAATATTAATGTAAAGCGCAGACAGAGTTTCGTCGATTGCATGCTGACACGAATAGTTCTTCGCCGGTCAAGAGGCTTTAACTGAAGTAGATCGAAAATCATTTTGATCTAAAATATATAGGGAATCTTTCAAAAGAGTCTAGCGTGTCAGCTGTTTTAGGTGTTGTAAAGTATGAGCTAATATATAGCTTTAAAGGTTAATGGTGATATACGGTCTCTTCACTGTACAGTAGGGACTGCACAGGCACCCTGATTACAGCTGTGTCTCGCCGGGGCTAATCAGTTCCATTAAATAAAAAACAGCGAAACATAAAATAGACTAACAAAATACACTAAACGCAAACAACCAAGATATGAACGATGTGTGAACTTGCTTTCCCTTTATTACATCCACTGAAGATGAATGTTAGGCGACTAATGATGAGAATCTTGTAAACTTTCGAAACATAGAGTTAAAGGTTCGTCGTGTTATACATTGTCGCCACTCTGGAGTAGAGACAGCACGTCACTGACAAGCAGATGGCAGCTGTGTCTCGTCGAGGCTAATCAGTTCCATACACAAAATAATGAAACATAAAATACCTTACAAAATACACAAAACGCAAACAACAAATATTAGAATGATGTATGGAGTTGCTTTCCATTTATTGGATGTGGCTGTCAGAAAGGTCATCAACTGTCGCTGAGCTGTCTCCTTTTTTGTTTGACGGCTTGTATGTCAGTGTAAGGAAAATTCTTCTGGACGGTTTTCAAATAGTCAATGTTTTCGGTACTATGCTCCTCGAAAAAGTGAAAAAACTTGAACTTTTGCTCAATCTTTCCTCAAGAAATATTTAAACCATTTGCTGTCAAAATACAGAATAACAATTGAGCGTCAGCGCGCAACTTTTAGTACGACGGACACAAATTACTCAAAATTTACATATATTTGAAATTCCAAATGGCCATCATCTCTATGTTAATTCTATACAGAAAAGAAAATAGAAAAACTAAGATAGTGAAAAGTTTTCTTACATCAACATCTTTAAAAAGAGCCCCTACATGAGGTAGATCAGAAAAGAATTGTAAAAGTTTGAGAGTCCGAAGCGGGACAATGTTGTAGTTGTATTTCGAAGCTTTCAGTTAAAAACAAAGAAAGTTTGTATTATATAGTAATTCGAGTGACAGTAAAATATTTCCGATAGTTGAAATGCGTAAAAGAAAAATCAATTGCTTATATCCCACGTGTAAATTTGTCGCTTGTACATTTCTATCTAGGACGACCCTCTGTGCTCTCAGTACTAGAGTAAAGAATGACATCCAAGCAGGCTCAGTGTAAGATAGTATTTTATTACGTATTACCAATAGCTTGGTAAATGAAAAATTGAATAGGAGCTAGCGTATCATTAAGAATGAAAAATCCTTAAAAATGAGATTGCTTCTTAAATAGAGAATCATTGTCAATATTTCAAGGACTTAATAGGTGGATGCAAAGATGAAATTCCTAATTGCCATGTCCTTTCAGAGTTAATGCTCTTCCAGAAATAATAAACATCCACAACTGAAATAAGCAGATAAAGCAATAGCGATATAGTGATGCTTGTATTTGGTTGTCAGCATTTCTGTGTGAGGTATCTCTGTGACGTTCAGTTCAGACGTCCCCAAATAATCATGAAAAAGCTCTTTCTCTCATTACAGGCTATTCCATTAAATTTTGCAGCATTATAATATTGTAATTCGATCAAGCGAGTATGTGTCAGACAGCAGGTGGCCATTTTCCCCAATATCGAGGGAACTGGTCTCCTGCTTCGAAGGTTTGTATTTCCTTGCTTGGGCTATAATGCCTTTATTACATGACTTTCATACCGAGTTTTCACTGAAAATCCAAAATTGTTATTAAGTTGAGAAAAGTTCCGGCTCGCTTCCAGTCAACTGATGACTGTGCGGCCAGCTAACGATTGCAACAAGTTATCGTTAAATCCTATAGAGCGCTTGGCGTTCGATATGCGAGGCAAGCAATTTCAAGCATAAGTATCGCAATAATTCAAAGTAAATTTTCTTAAAATGAGTCATGCTAAACGATTTTTCATTCGTACTTTATCAAAACAAATACATAATCCGAAGGAAATAACACGCTGAAATATTATGAAAATATAATATTTTGTGGGATTTTGAAATCGGCTCGATTCGGGATTCGTGGGCCTTGCCGCAGGAAATGCCGTAAGTAATTGAACTCACGAATTAAGGTGTTTATCACGTTCATAGCGAATGCTCACCGTTGCCGTTTCAACATGGTGAGAAGTTTCACGTTAGGTTGCAAAAGTTACCTCAACCATTGCCATTTTAATAGGCCTTTTAGCATGCCGTATTAGCATTTGTATTAACTTAAAATGTTTCCTCACAGAATATTTTACCTTCTTTAAGAATTTCGTAGTTATGAAACAATGAACACACTGGTTTATATAGAGGTACTTATAAAGAAAAAAACCTGCGGAAACGTAGCTTAATTTCATTCATCACTCCGTCACAGAAGTGGCCGGGGCTAATAGCTCACCCGCCTGGCCCCGATAAGTGCAGGCGATCGGTGTGCCCGATATTTACACAATGTCAATTTTAATCCATCTCTTCCCGAGAATTTTGGCTTGATACCATATCTTCGCCGTCACATAGTTTTTAAAGTGCAAAACGTGATTTAAGGTTTCATGACGCCAACATAAGACTTTTTGGCGAGATAACTACTTGGGTTGTTGTGCTAACGTGACCCTCGACCGGTACCATCTGTGTGAACGAGGTATCAAACGTTAAACGATGGATAATTTTGAGCTGTCTCTACTCCATGTATCTATAAACGTCATTGTGCAATTCAAATTTTTGTACACAGGTTTTAAACGAGACAGTTCATGTTGAGAAATAAAAGAGAGGTGGGGTGGCAACTCTAGACTTCGTTCATATTTTGGTAGCTTGTGTTGTGTATACGATAGTGCACTATGTGTGTGATTGGCTCGTCATTGACGGTCGACAACCGCTTCTGTTCTCGTTTGTGTTGAAGTCCCGAACGTTAAAAACCAACAGGCCTATAAATTCGTAAGATCATCTGTGTAAAGCCAATTGGTGTAGTCTTCTTCGGTGACGATGACATTCTCAGTTGCACTGATTTCGCTCATAAAATTATCACTAATTAGCCAATGCACTAAGTCACCATCGCGCTTTCCAAAGGTGACGTCACAGCTACTTACGTGGAAGACAAGCTCGGCAATTTCCGGAAATTGTCGCCATCATTAACGTGAAAACGAGTAACTTTTGCCGTGTTGTAGTCATGATAATACGATACAACTACCTAAAAACCGCTCAGTAAGCTTCAGTTTGTTTGTAAATGTTTGTTTGTTTTATTAATGCCAATTTCAATGACAACCTGAACTAGAAAATAGTCCTGACGTCAAACGAGAAAAGCCTCAAAATATGGCGAGACTTGCCCTTTTATTACATTCAGAATACTTGTAGTAAACATATTAACATATCACCAGAAAGATGAAGAATGTTAATCTTCATGTTACTGAGATTTTTATCATATTTTTCTCAGATTCAGAGTATATAGCACACTGATAACAATCAATTTACAGAAAACCTAGTAGACTCTAAATAACAAAGCAATAAATTCTGCCGGCGAAAACCGACTTTGTCAAGAGTATCTACCGGATAAATTCTGTAAAGTTACAGATCCTTTCGACTGACGTTTAATTACTTTCTGCATTTGGCGATCCATATCGAATAGACCAATAATACAACGGAGGACAAACGACTTAAACACAGGTACAATCAGTGTAAACTATTTTAACAAGTAGCTGAGCGAAAATAAGCTACAATGAATGATAAAAATAACATCTAAAATTTCATTTTTCAAAAAACTTGGTAGGTGCCTGTATGTCATATCATTCAGGTATATGCACTCCTGACAACTTGGTAGAACATAGATTCTCATGGGCTAAGGCCTTGTACTGCAATAAAGGACTTTATCATACATGCTATGCCTGTATTGCCATTCTTCTATTGTTCAGACGGTACTGATATGAGCCCATATTTTAACTAGTGAAAATACGAATTATATTTTCACTGTAACCGAACTACTTACAGCGACGCGTACGCGTGACCCTCGCTGTATGCATGACCTCGCTGTATTCATGACCTTCGTTGGTTTATGTACATAAAAAACAGCTGAGCGAATAAGACACATGACAATCCAAAACGTCATTATGATTATGGTCAAAATTCTGCTGTTTGCCGTCACTTCATGGGCATTGCACTTAGGCACAAGTACAGTTGTACCAAAAACATACAAACAAACGTATTCACGGCCGGTCCCGTGGCGGTGCACGGTGCAGTGTTTTCGTGTTGTCTACGCTGCTGAAGATTACACCATGGATGTATCATTACACGTAAAGATATCGGTTGACAGAGCATCATGATAAAATCGCTTTACGACAAGTTTCCTGTTGATGAGCTTAAAGTATCTGGGCGGTGAATTACATCGTTTACAGTCGTAAATGAGCCACGGAAATCCGACCGCACTGAAATGAAAATAATCGCAACAGACAAGGTTGAAGGTGCACATATTTCCGATTTGTACCTGTCAGTGCACAGGTCATGATCGTGTCTGGTGGCACCGATGCGGTGCGGGTTTCAGATAACAATGTACCATCTAGGGAAAGTCAAACTTTCGCTTAGGTTGTTAAAGGAAGTTTAGTTCTATTTAGGCAAGCCAGGAACGAAAATATACGAGCAGACGACGGAAATACCTTTGAAATGTTTTATTCGTACAGCAACAAAATCACGAACAAGTTACGACACTACAGCTTACAGTGTACTCACTTCATGTTTTCACTAATCCGCTTACTGAGGTTGTAAATTCGGCATATTTGACGTCTGGGAACATGTATAATTCTTCGAGATAAACTGACTGGTACGGGTATTATATCCACTGTATGTGCATTCATAGATGTCGCAGAGCTGCTTGCTCTGTGCTCTCAGCTGTTCATACTCGATAGAGTTTGAGCGTGGCGCGAGTATTTTGACCCGATTTTGGCGGCCTCATAACTTTCACGCAGGGATGAGGTTACGTATCAAAACACGAAAAAACACCCATTTTACAAACCCCCGCCTATGTTTTACATCCACCGTCATTTTAAACTAAAAATAAATGTTCTTCAAATTGTGAAAACCTGTGTCGACATCGTAATATTTAAATTGTTTGCTTTAAAAGTGCTCCATAAACCCTCCTTTGAAGTGGAATGGCCCAATAGCGGAATAATATCAAGAAGTGATACGGTTGTCATCACTCCTTAGCAACCAACTTTTTATAAGTACAGCCTGGAGGAAGCAAGGTCGATTTCAAGTTGATTTCGTCGCTAATTTCGGAGCGTCTGTAGGAAAACAGTCATAACCAAAGTATGCATGTATGATAAAGGGGTTATTACACGAAGTTAGGGCGATACCGCGTCGTATTCTCGTGATGTGTCCGTATTTTGACTCGTTGCTGCGCAACTCGTCAAAATACGGACACATCACTCGAATACGACGCGGTATCGCCCCAACTTCGTGTAATAACCCCTAAGTACTGTACTGTACAGATTCACATGTGTCGATGAAGATACCGAATCTATATATTTAATCTTTATTCTAATCAGATAAGAAGTAGTGTTTGTTCTTAATGATACCTTAGGGAGCCAACAAAGAAACTAACATTGTAAAAACACACACA
Organism: Ptychodera flava; assembly: GCF_041260155.1. NCBI lineage: Eukaryota > Metazoa > Hemichordata > Enteropneusta > Ptychoderidae > Ptychodera > Ptychodera flava. The sequence goes on along the minus strand of NC_091930.1, from coordinate 173,768 downwards.
GCTTTTAACAGAGCCTTTTGAAGACCTTTTCCGATAACTTTTGACAATGCAAATGCGAACAATAGTCATGAGTTGACATACCTTTTCGATATCGAAACATATTTTCACAGCGTACAAGAATATAAAGCTACTGACATTTCATTATTTCATTATTTTCTTTGCAGTCACCTTCGTCTGTTAAAAACCAATGTCCCCAGTGCTTTGCGTTACGAATCTTACGGTCTACACCAACTATATAGTTGATCTGGATAACCTTGGGCTTGGTCATCTCGCGCAACGTGTCATTCTTGTACCATATCCCAGACACGAAATTCTCAAGGGGTAAGGTTTTCACCTTCACAGTTGTCTTGTGTAACACTCTCTCAAGGATTTTCTTTTCAGAGTGTGCAGCGCCCATATTTTCTGAACCATCTCCTCGCGTATCCATGTAGCCTTGAAATTGTTGAAACACATCCAACCATACCATTTTTGCCGTCTGTGTGGTGTTAAGGTATAGGAACCCTCCCGAAATACCTGTCTCCGTCACGGTGTTGGACATAGACACCAGATCATAGCCGGATAAACTCTCAATGGTAGGCAGTACATCATCGAACCATACTGCGTCAGATTCTATCAATGTCAATGGAATGTCTCTCTGTAGTAAAATGAGAATTATCCAAGTGCGTAGAAGTATAAATTGATAGTAAGTAACAAACCCGAAGGATAATTTGAACATTGTTTGAAAAGGTAAGAGTACTACTTGGGCCTTTGGATGGAACTTGGAAAGACCGTCTAGCGCATTTTGGTCTGTAGCTATGAATAAAACCTTGGGTAATACCCCCATGCATTTCACGTTGCAGATCCAACTCTTAGTGATATTAAGGTAGCCACGATTGAGGAATTGCAGGGTAACGAAACCATACGTTTCTGCAATGTCTTTTGAAAGAGAAAGTATCCTTGATGTGCTCTTCGTCCCTGTGCTAACGGTTTGGTTTGCAATCTTGAGGTGAGATTCTGTTATTATCTGTTTGTTATCTTCATTTGGAAAATGTTGGTGTTGGCCATCACGGTTTGGTTTTCCGTGACTTGTGGCGAAGTTGTTTTCTGATGTCTTTGCCGCTGAGCTGGTTGAAATTCCAGTCACCGTTGTTTTGCTGTCTCCTCCTTTTGATAGTAACGTGTCTTCATCAGTTGTAGTTATTTGATTCCCGTCGATTCTAAACAGCCGATTTCGATTGGAGTTTCCGATTTTTTCCCGATGAAACAGCTCCGGCCCTTTGTTATATCCATATAGCAGTATACTGGCAAGAATAAATATTAATGCAAGGCCCCGATGTAGTTTCGTCGATTGCATACTGACATAAATAGTTCTTGGCCCGTCAGGAGAATCAGTTGAAGTAGATCGAAAATCAATTTGATCACAAATATATAGGGAGTCTTTCAAAGAGTAGTGTGTCAGGTGTTTTAGTTGTTCTACAGTATTAGCTAATGCCTAGTATTTCAATAGATACGGTGCTATCCGTTGAGAAGAAAACATCAAACTAATGTAATTTTATTCATGCATAAACATTATTATACTCAAACTAATTCATCCGTGGCGACCCTCTGTGCTTCCAGGGAAGGGTCAACGATTAAAATGTGGGCAGGCGTTATATGAATGCAAGATTTTTCTTTATCACATGGTAAAAACAGTTTTTATTGGTAAATGAGAACTAAGGACATCAGCCTAATTAAAATGAGAGACGCTGGGATAATTCAACTTGATTTGTTACAGAACAATGAAGCTGTTGAAGAGAAGAGGTAAGAATCATTTACATATTGTTTTTCGGACACGAATGCTGTACTGTAACAAAGTTGCAGTCTTGTGATACTTCTAGATTTACAATACAGGCGTTTCAAATGAAAATGCATACATGTGTTCATATCTCGTCTCACCATATGACTGAACAGCGACTAGAATCATTCAAATTTGCTAGCTGTCCGACATCATCATTTCTAATTCCATGATAACAGTTGTCTTTGATACTCCCTGCCATTGTTGGAGTGAAAGGATGAAATTGTGATTTTATTTGATGAGGGTCTAAAAGAGGAAAGCGTTGAAAAGTTTAAATATGTTGGCATATCAGTTTGAAGAAATTCTAAACCGTTTAGGTGTTCAAAAGAGGACGAGTTCACACTCGAAGAGTTCTCACGAAGACAGTCATCTAGTATCAACGGGATTATTGTGTCTTGTACATAAAATAGGTGTTCAGTTTTATCAGCAAACAATAGAATGATGGTAGGTTTATAGTTTTGATAATATGTATTGTCATTCAAATATTATCGGATAACTTCCAATCTTATCATATCCGACGGTTACATTCCCAAATATCGCAACCGTTACTGAGGCCGCTAATTGGTTTTCAGACCGATATATTCCTCAGGCTATATGACTTCACAGTTGTATACATCTAAATTAACGAACGTAGGCCGTCATGGTTCAGGTTACATCTCAGTTTTGGCAAGTCACAACATATTGTGTAAGTAATCATTGGCAATAGACTGTCGTCAACGTTAAGTAACTCCGACACCAAACTCGGTATCTGTGTAATGCTAAATGAAGCCTCAGTTATTGTAGCTATCCTTCTCTATAAACACGGGTGGGCCACGTATGGTAAAACGCGCAATGTGAACATATATTTGGACTCTCAAATTTCTACATAATTTCTACATTTCATTTGTAATCTACCATTTTAGGAGATTATTTTGAAGCTCTTGGAGCAAGAAAAACTTTCACTGTCTTAGTTTTACCGAAAATCGAAAATTAAATTTTTCTCTATAGAGTTAGCACAGGGATGGTGGCCATTTTGAATTTTGAATATGGTAAATCTTTGGTAATATGTATCAATTGTAAAAAATTTATGAGCTGACCCCCAATTTTTATTCTTTATTTTGAAATATTGCTTGAGCAAAGTTTGAGCAAAATTTTAAGTTTTTCACTTTCGAGGTGCATATCACCGTATCGATTGACTGTATGTAAACCGCCGAGAATAATTTGCCTAATGCTGACATACATACATATATACACAGCCGTCAAATCAGAAGGGATATAGCTGAGCAAAAGTTGATTAGCTTTCAGACAACCGCATGCAATAAAGGTAAAACAACTCCATCGTTCGTATCTTGGCTGTTTGTAAGTGTATTTTACATTACATTGTTTTCTGTATAAAACTTATCAGCCACGATGAGACACAGCTGGAATCTGTATAGTCTATACTCCAGAGTGGAGAGAATGAATAACACTACACTTTGTTTCGAACGTTTGCGAGATTTTCATCATTAGTCAATAACATTCATCTTCAGTGGATGTAAAACACACTAAAAGCAAACAACCAAGATATGAACGATGTGTGAAGTTGCTGTACCTAACCCAAATCTAAAAATAGACAAGCATTAATGATACAGCCTTTGAAGACCTTTTACGATAATATATAACAACTTAAATGCGAACAATAGTCATTTGACATACATTTTCGATATTGATACATATTTTCACAGCGCACAAGAATATAAAGCTACTGACATTTCATTATTTCGTAATTTTCTTTGCAGTCACGGTCTTCTGTCAAAAACCAATGTTCCCAGTGCCCTGCCTGACCAATCTTTCTTTCAACACCAACTAGATAATTCACCTGGATAACCTCGGGCTTGGTCATCTCATGCAACGTGTCATTCTTGTACCATAATCCAGACACGAATTCTCAAGGCGTAAGGGGTTCAACTTTCACATGAGTCTTCTTTAACACTCTCACAAGGATCTGCATTTCAGAGTATCCAGCGCTCATCTTTTCTGAACCATCTCCTTGCCCTCTATGTAGCCTTGAAATTGTTTATAGACATCCAACCATACCATTTTTGTCGTTTATGTGGTGTTAAGGCATAAGAACCCTCCCGTAATTCCTTTCTCTGACCACGGTGTTGGACACAGACACCAGATCATATCCGCATAAACTCTTAATGGTAGGTAGTACGTCATCGAACCATACAGCATCAGATTCTATCACAGTCAATGGAATGTCTCTTTGAAGTAACACGAGGACTATCCATGTGCGTAGCAGAGTGAATTGATAGTAAGCCACGAAAACAAAGTTTTATATTAACATTGTTTGAAAAGGCAAGAGTACTACATGAACCTTTGAACTGAACTTGGATAGATCCACTAGCGTATTTTGGTCTGTAGCCATGGGTAATACCCCCATGCATTTCACGTTGCAGATCCAACTCTTAGTAATATTAAGGTAACCACGATTGAGGAATTGTAGGGTAACAAAACCATACCTTTCTGCAATGTCTTTTGAAAGAGATCGTATCCTTGATATACTCCTTGTCCATTTGATAACAGTTTAATTTCCAATCTTGAGGTATGTTATCTGCTGTGTAAAATCTTCATTTGGAAAATGTTGGTTATGGCCCCCAGGGTTGTGTTTTTTGTGACTTGTGGCGGAAGTTTCTTCTGATGTGTTTGCCGTTGGGCTGTTTGAATTTCCAGTCACCGTTGTTTCGCTATTTCCTCCTTTTTGTAGAACCGTTTCTTCATGAGTTGTAGATATTTGATTCGCATCCATTAGAAACGGTTGGTTTCGATCTGCGTTTCCGATTTTTGTCCGATTAAACAGCTCAGGCCTTCTGTTTTATCCACAAAGCACTATATTAGCAAGAAGTACTATTGATGTAAAGCCAAGCTGTAGTTTTGTCCATTGCATACTGACATTGTTAGTTATTCGCCGGTCAGGATACTTTAATTGAAGTAGATAGATCTAAAATATTGGGGAGTCTAATAAGGGTAGTGTGTCAGATGTTTTTATTTTGTAAAGAATTAACTAATGTATCCCAATCCGTTAGGAAAGAAAAGTGAAACTTATGTAATGTCATTCATGTAGAAACATGATTATATGACAATTAATTTATCCGTGGCAACCCTCTGTGCTACAGGGCTAGAGCGAACGATTAAAATGTGAGCAGGCGTACATGTACGGTTTAACTTAATCACGTGGTAACAACGGCTTGGTTACAATAACTGACGACTTCTGCCTTATTAAGATGAGAGACGCCAAGATAACTCAACCCCATTTTTACGACAAACTTATCATCCCAGTGTTCTGCCTAAGTAGCCATAAGGGAATTGATATTTTCATCGTTCGATGGTTACAGAATAATAGGGCTATGGAGGAGGTGGATGTTAGAATCATTTGCATATTATCTCTCTTGGCCACAAATATCTCGCTATAACAAAGTCGCAGGATTGTGATACTTATGGATTTACAATTCATGCGTGACAATTCAAAGCGCATACATGTGTTCATATTTTGTCTCGCCATATGACTGCACGCGACTGGAATCATTCAAATATGTTAAATGAAATCATTCATAACAGCTAGCTGCCCAGTGTCATTCGTTTTTTCGAAATACATAATGACATTTGCCTTTGATATTCCCACCAAAAAGTTGAAAATAGTGATTTTAATTGATAAGGACCTAAAAGAGATCATCACGTACCGACATCAGTGCACTTTTTACATATCACTCCCTTTCCTGGTGTCCATTTTTGATGAACGCAACGCTCTTTTTGTATTTAGAAGGTTTAACAATAAAAAACCATAAAGTGCAAGATTCAAGGGTGTTGTCAGGCACTCTGCGTCCAAATATGGGCAATCGCGTGCATTTCAGATCCAGCTGCATTATGGTTACTACGTGCGTTGCTTTCAGCAAACGTTCCATTCGTAGACAAATCAAGCGCAAGATTCGATCGTATCCTCGTTCTTATCGTACGGGCGACAATAATGCGGCCATCGTTTTACCGAAAATTTGATAAAAATGGCGACAAATGTGTGATATCACGCGTATTGTCATTGCCAAATGTTTGGAAAATGTTTTGAACTACATATTAACATTTCATAAGGCAAATGATAACACCTTTACGGCTCTGATTCGAGTTTGCTTACCTCGGTCGCACGGCGTACGGGCACTCGCATGTTCGGGCCCTTCCATCTTACAACTGGTCCGCTAACATCATATCAGGGCGATAAAGATTAAAAGCGATAAGATATTATAATATGTCGTAACAATGTGCGAATGTACTCCCTACAGTCAATTCTGCTAAAGGTAGGCGTCTATGTAACATGCTGTAATGGTGTATCATTATGTCGTTATAACTGAGCACAAATTGAAAAACTTACCTGAGCAAAACTAAAATGCATGTCGGTTTTAAGAAAGTTATAAGTCGTTTAGTCGTTCAAACGATGAAAAGTTCACACTCACAGGGTTCTCACGAAGATGATAATCTAGTATCAATGGGATTGGTGTGTGCAGAACACAAATAGGTTTTCAACTTTATCAACAACTAAAAAGGATTAAAGTGGAAAGACATTGTTAATATCTGTTGTCCTTTGAATATCACTGGATCCTGTTACTATCTAATGATATCTGACGGTACAATTTTCTAACAGCTTGCCGTTAGCAAGGCTGCTGATCAGTCGTCACACCGATAGATTTTTCAGGCTAGATGACTTAACAATTGTGTTGTCGTCGCTATAATCTAGATATTTAATGAGTGAATGTGCGCTGTCACAGATCAGGCAAAAGGTCGCTCATTTGCAAGTGAAAATACTGTGTCGTTCTTGACTAATGGCACAGTATCGCCAACGTTAAATAGTTCCGACAGCAAACGCGGGACCGGAGTGATACCAAATTAGCCCTCACGTATAGTATCCACCCTTATCTATGTAGACAGGGAGACCATGTAAAACATAATACTTTTATTTATAGCAGATAATGTCGTCATACTGTCTTGCGTTTTGTGTGTGTTTGCTGTCAAACAGGCTGATGCATAAAATATGATCACAGCATGCGGCAGGCGATGGCACAAATTTGCAGATTCCCACTGTGATCTCATATCTTTCTGGTGCTTTTTTTGTGTTGCCATGGACACTTGACACATTTATTAGGCAAGATAAACATCCTCTAGAATCGTTCCAACAAAGGCGCTGCTCCAGCAGATGTTCATGAACAACAGAGCGCGTATGAATGTGTTTGCCAAATGCAGTATACCAAACTTGTAAGCTATTCGTAAGAGAGAATATTAGCATATTACAATTGGAAGAATTGTGAATATGTTGTATAAAGAGTAGAGTAATGATATGGTAGAAGGCTGGAGTATGCATACTCACGGTAGTGACTGATAATCCAGAAGCATTGCTTTCTAATAAACAACAACACATAGGCGGTAGTGTTTACTCTTCCATCTACATATCACACAAAAATTGCTGGTAGCAGATGGCTCTAATATGGTGAATACGCAATTCCATATTATATATATAATATATATATAATATATATATATATATATATATATATATATATATATATATATATATATATATATATATACTATATATAGTATATATATATACTATTGCAGGCTACTGTGCTCTCGGTATTAGAGTAAAGAATGAAGTCCAAGTAGGGGTAGGGCACTCTTTTATCGCGTGTTACCAACAACTTGTTAAATGAAAATCTGAGTAAGTGGAAATGTATCATCATGAATAAAAAACCTTAAGGACGGGGACTATGTACGAAAATCGACGTCTGCGCAGGTGTTGCGCAATATTTATGTCGTAACAGAGTGAGCTAAATATCGCAAAAGGAGATTATTTGCGACATCTTAAATTTAGGCTGTGTTACGCATAAATGGAGGTAAACGTATTAACTTGATGACGGTTTGTTATGAATGATCAAATTAATTATGTGACGATAAAATATTGTAAATTTTCATGATATTGGCATCGATGTGATCGATTTAAGAAGGTACCGTAAATGGACTGGACCCTGCGTATCATACCGCCATTAGCCATCAAACTACGTCGCGCTATCAGTGAAACTATGTCGTTTGACGTTGGTCGTGCCAGTCGGCTGAAAGTCACAGGTAGATTCACTACCAAAGCAACACAAAACAGAGCCAGAAGAGTTGTGAGGCCCTCAAGGATAAATGGCAATCCTCTAGTCATGAAAATTTAAAATCTGATACTCTTGTCGAGTCGACTGCGGCCACAACGGCTGACGACCATTGCTATGTTTGCTCGTGCAACTCGGTTCCGCAACCCATATGAAGTAGTCATATGTGAATATGATGAAGTCTACGATCCTTGGCGGCCAACAACCTACAGTGCCACGAGGAGAGATGGTAGGCGAATTGTTGATCTTGGTATCCTTGCAGATGGTTTATCTGGCTGCAAGCAATGCAGCATGCCGTTACGGATGACCGACACTATCATGGTCTGGGCATGGAAAAACTGGGTAGCTGGCTGATTGTCAGGTGTTGCAACCCCATTTGTAATTTTGTCAACGTTATTCCCCTTGGCCTGAGACACGGACCAAATAAAACGATTTTGGATGTAAATACCAAACTTGCAATTGGTAAGTACGAATTTTTTACTTTTTTTTTGTTTCATGCACGCGCGCGGAGTGCCAAGTCTCATGTTTACCTCAAAGCGAACAGATGGCTTGATAATATAGTCAGTGCACAGAAACGCTAGTTTTCCATAAGCTGACAGTAACACTGGACTGGTCATAATGCGACTCAAGTGTTATATTTATGCCAGAATTACAAACATTGTTTCAAACCAGCCCAGTGATCATGTGATGTGGATCGAGTTAGCATCAATCTACACATTGCTTATGGTCATGGCACATATTTATAGAATTTTCAGGGACAATGAGACTACCGTTACTTCCTTTCATAGTGTCATCAATTTGGATCTGTCTAGCCACTCTAGGAAGCTATTTATGTAGTTCTTCTTATCACAAAGTACCCTGAAGTGTTGGCTTTTGGAGTTGTATTCTCACACTTTCCCTGGACATGAAGTATAATTACTTCTATTCTGTGAGATTTTGGTAAATACAAGAAATTGTATCTTATGACCATAAATAATTTCAAACTGGAGTCGAGACAGCCCATTCAGTTAACAATACAACAAAAATATTTCAAAAATTTATACTGATGTCATTGTAAACTTGTCATTGTTTTGCCATAGGTAAATGAACGGATTGTCATGTCTCCAGGGAAGTATTGTGTGTCACGTGCGTCCTATCTGGATAATCAAGAAAGAAAGAGACGGATGAAGAGCCAGACCCGGTGTGCCAAAAAACATCGTATCAAGCTGAAGGCAAACAAGTGTTTACAACAGAGTGTCCAAGAACTCTGTGAAGGTGACACATACACAACAGGAATTGACCTTGTTCAAAGTAATTACTTGTTTAATCTTGTTTATAATTGATTTGAATGAAAGTTTGGATTCAGATAGATGTAGATGAATGATTTTAGAATCAATGTAAAATGACTCTAAATTGCTAATAGTTGAATGCTTGTATTGATATGGCTCCCTGCATATACTGACTTACCTTTCAACTCAATGTCATAAAACTGATGAAACATGTGCATGAAGGTTTGTAGTAAGTTTGACATTTATTGATGTGGTAATATTGTAAGTGAAACACACAAAAACCTAATGCTTACATTATGACATGTACCAGTTCATCTGCAAGTGTGCACATAGTCATTGAGTGACCTGATGTACGCTATCATTTGCTGGATGGCAATTTTGTTTATTTGCATAATTGTAGAACTAGTTACTCAGTTCATGTCTGCTTAAAGTTTGTGATTTGCCAAATACCTAAAACATTTAGCCATGGACCATTTGTGAATATTCTGTTTCATTTGATATAAAAACTGAATCATTCATTCCCATATATTTTATCTGTATCTGTTTCTATTTTTTATTCAGAAACCCAAGATATACACGAGATACCTTCCCTCTCTACAGAACCTGTTCCACAACCAATAGAATTGATGATCAACCTGTAGTGTATTTTGACCTGGAGACTACTGGATCAGGTAGGTGTTGTTGTTATCAATGTGATAATACGTGTTTTTTAATCTGATATTGCAATCATTTCACTACTTCATTGCAATGCCTTTAGAGGCTACAATGGCTATTGAACTGTACACACAATGATCAATCATTAAACTGAAGCAAATTTTTACTGGAAACAGAACAAGTTCACCCATGATTCAAATTTCTGACAGCATTATTTTAATGATCATGACTTGCTTATCAAAATCATCAATGGTTTACAGACAATAGTTAGATGACATTATTTTCATACCAACAAGACAATCAATGCCTCAAGTGTCAGTTTCAGTTTATTACTCATCTCCCAGGGCAAAGTCTGACTCAGCAAATGAAATTTTCATTGAAATTTACTGTAATCCAAAATAACATAAACAAATTATCTTGCCATTTGTCATGAGTTTTTTTTTCTTTTTCAGCAAGAACATCACACATAACACAGCTTGCAGCTGTTGGACCAAAAGGGTGTCTGAATGTGTATGTGATACCTAGGATTCCAATAAGTGAACCAGCATCAAGAGTGACCGGTCTGGCAATGAAAAATGGAATCCTAACACAGAATGGAAAACCTGTCAGTGCAGTACCTGTAAAACATGGTCAAGCATTGTTGACATTGTGTGACTTTCTTGGACCAGAACCTTGTATTCTGGTTGGACATAACATCAAGTCATTTGATTGTAGAGTTTTATATAATGCTACTGTAGCAACAGATATGGTTGATCAATTGTCTTCACACATTGCTGGCTTTGTTGATTGGTATAAAGTCTTTAAGACCTCATATCCTGATTGTGAAAAGTACTCACAAGTTGAGCTTGTTCAAAATTTGTAGGAGAAAGTTACAGTGCACATGATGCTTTAGCAGATGTGAAAGGTTTAAAAAAACTTATTGAAAAGGTACAGCCATCTTTTGATGAGTTTACATTTACATGGGAGTTTGTGAGGGAGTCTGTAGAGCATGCAAAGGCAACAAGCCTAAACATGCAAACCTTACATACTCTTGTACTCGTACTCAAAGGGTGTATAAGTAAATGTATGTGTAAGAAAATTGCAAGCAGTGGCCTTGCTATGGGCCATTTAGAGCTTGCATTCCACAGGAAAGGTGAAGAAGGCATTGAATTGTTGTTGAAAGTGAAAAATCAAAATAGAAAAGAAAGGGTGACAAAATCAAAACAAGTTATCAATAATATTTGTAAATTTTTCTCTCACAGAAGCAATACTGTATGTCTAGCATCATAACTTTGAAATTTATGGAAAACTCCATGCTGACTTGTGTTAGATATTTGATAACTTTAACTGGTAAAGTTCTCCTGACATGACAAACCAGTCTCAATTGCATTAGCAAACTTAAGTATAAATAATAGGTGAAATAAATTCATTACTGTTGAAACTGTATCGTTGACCCTAGAATAAACACTTTTTCACCCAATCACAGCGATTTGAAAGAACCCACCTAAAGACCTGAAGTGCTCTTTTGGTGATCTTACAAATACGGAAGTGACGCAAATACAAACACTACCGCTGAGCCCAGCCAAGACTGTAGACGTCCCTAGAATTTGGAAGATTATCATGTTCAAAAAGTTCTGACATGCCAAATTGCTGTATATGTATCGCAGCAGAGTGCTCAATGTTTCCAAGTGATTGTGTTTCATTACTTCAGTTTTCAAAGTACCCAGGATTATTTGAAATCTGGGTTGCAAGTTAAGTGCAGTGCCTGAAGCAGAACTGGACACCTATCCAGTACCCGCAACTTGTGTTGTGCATGCAGTGATCATGCATTTGAGGCTGCTGCTTCCAAATCTGCACCAGATCTGAAACAGTGAAAGCTATAGTACTAGGATTCAAATACTTTCTGCCATTCTCATTGTTAGGAATTTGGCTTGTGAGGCAAAACACAAAACATGTTGAATATTTTTGCAAAACTTCGCAAAATGAAAAACACTAAAAATCACCCATACACGAGAATGGCTGAGCAAGCAGCCTCAAATGAAATTTTGCTCGTCTACTGAGCTACTTTCTCTTGCAGGCTTATAGGGTGTCATTTGCTGTCAATCTGTGATATTTACTTAGAAGTTATTGCTGTCCCATTTTTAACTACTATAGACTATAGTCTATAGAAGCTATTGGGATGGGTATCCGTCCGGTGTCAGTCTGTATGTATGTATGTATGTCCGTTTGTGATGCGTCCGTCCACTCAAATATCTTGAGAACCGCAGTACTTACTGATTTGATATTTATCTTAATGTAATATATTGAAATTATGATGAAATCTTCAATTTTTTATTTTTGCAGCTAATTTTACCATTTTTTGTCAGGCCATCCTGAAATGAGCTATCAAAGATATCAACCTTCTCCATCCATACATGTGTCACAAAAAGTTATTCTCTACAGAACACACCAGAGCTGTGTCAACTGTTGGGTCGCTTGTTTTTTTAAAACCGCTGGTATAAATATTCGGTTAACAGGTCACTAGGATGACCTTAGTGAGATAATTTCATACAGTCAGGAAATACTTAATTTTGTATCAATGTCTATAGTAGCTTCAGGGACTTTGGTCCTATGTTATCCATCAGCTGGTTTGGAAATGTCACTCATGTCAACACTCTGTTCACTAACGTAGTCATTCCGATATTCAATTACAAATTTTTCTTATAACTTAAAATCATTTTACACATTGGAATATCTATTTGCATATAAACCAGTCATTTTGAGGTCATTTACAGGTCATGCAGAGCTGTTGAGACAATACTGAAAGATTTTGTAGAATATTTATTGTACATACTATGCTTGGTATTATGGCATCTAACTATGCCTTACTAAACAATCTATTGTATCTTGAAATACTTTAGTGTGTATGCACAGTTGGCTTGGTGATTCATTCTCCATCTTTTAATCACTCCAGAGCAAATAAGTAAATACAGCATAATATTTATAAAATATTGATATAAAATATTTATCATATAATATTGATTATATAAGAAGATATCATACTATGGTGTAAGTATATATGAAGTAAGCAATAAAGCAACATTATCAGTAAGTCAAACCCTGCTTATGCACTTTTTTCTACACTTGTGTAAAGGACACCCTGTAACTCAAAAAATAACACTTGAAACTTCCTCAATATTTGTTGACATATAACCAATGCAACAACATAAGCAAAAATCAGAAAAATGACAATATTCTCTGATAATTTTTGAGCATGTACTTTGCTAAACCCTTTTTTCCCTCTTGTTTTTGTTGACATAATTGATCAAAGAAACTATATATTCAAAAATCAGAAAAATGACAATATTCCATGACAGGTTTTGAGCATGTTCCTTTGCTGAAAGTGTCAAAATGTGAGAAAAAGGCCCTTTTTGTTAAAAAAAAACATGGGGTAGGGGTACTTTAGGGACCCTCAAACTTCAAAAGTAGCATGGGAACTCCATTTTTTCTGTCGATATTTATTGACATAATTGATCAGAGCATATTATATTCAAAATAAGAAAAATGACGATATTCTCTGACAGGTTTTGAGCATATTTCTTGCTGAAATTATCAAAATTTGAAAAAAGGCCCCTATTCAGCTATGGGAAAAACATGGGGTAGGGGTATTTTAGGGACCCTCTAACTTCAAAAGTACATGGGGACCCCCTTTTTTCTGTTTTTTTTGTTGACATAATTGTTCAGAGCACAATATATTCAAAAATCAGAAAAATGACAATATTCCCTGACAGGTTTTGAGCATGATCCTTGCTGAAATTATCAAAAGGGAGAAAAAGGCCCCTTTGTAGTTGAAAAAGCATGGGTAAGGGGTAATATAGGACCCCCTAACTCAAAAAGTAGCACGGGGACCCCCCTTTTTCTGTTTATTTTTGTTGACATAATTGTTCAGAGCACAATATATTCAAAATCAGAAAAATGACAATATTCCCTGACAGTTTTGAGCATGATCCTTGCTGAAATTATCAAAATGGGAGAAAAAGCCCCTTTGTAGTTGAAAAAGCATGGGTAAGGGGTAATATAGGACCCCTAACTCAAAAAGTAGCACGGGGACCCCCCTTTTCTGTTTATTTTTGTTGACATAATTGTTCAGAGCACAATATATTCAAAAATCAGAAAAATGACAATATTCCCTGACAGGTTTTGAGCATGATCCTTGCTGAAATTATCAAAATGGGAGAAAAAGCCCCTTTGTAGTTGAAAAAGCATGGGTAAGGGGTAATATAGGAACCCCCTAACTCAAAAAGTAGCACGGGGACCCCCCTTTTTCTGTTTATTTTTGTTGACATAATTGTTCAGAGCACAATATATTCAAAAATCAGAAAAATGACAATATTCCCTGACAGGTTTTGAGCATGATCCTTGCTGAAATTATCAAAAGGGAGAAAAAGCCCCTTTGTAGTTGAAAAAGCATGGGTAAGGGGTAATATAGGACCCCTAACTCAAAAAGTAGCACGGGACCCCCCTTTTTCTGTTTATTTTTGTTGACATAATTGTTCAGAGCACAATATATTCAAAAACCAGAAAATGACAATATTCCCTGACAGGTTTTGAGCATGATCCTTGCTGAAATTATCAAAATGGGAGAAAAAGCCCCTTTGTAGTTGAAAAAGCATAGGTGAGGGGTAATATAGGACCCCCTAACTCAAAAAGTAGCACGGGGACCCCCCTTTTTCTGTTTATTTTTGTTGACATAATTGTTCAGAGCACAATATATTCAAAAACTAGAAAAATGACAATATTCCCTGACAGGTTTTGAGCATGATCCTTGCTGAAATTATCAAAATGGGAGAAAAAGCCCTTTGTAGTTGAAAAAGCATGGGTAAGGGGTAATATAGGACCCCCTAACTCAAAAAGTAGCACGGGGACCCCCTTTTTCTGTTTATTTTTGTTGACATAATTGTTCAGAGCACAATATATTCAAAAACCAAAAAATGACAATATTCCCTGTAAGGTTTTGAGCATGATCCTTGCTGAAATTATCAAAATGGGAGAAAAAGCCCCTTTGTAGTTGAAAAAGCATGGGTAAGGGGTAATATAGGACCCCCTAACTCAAAAAGTAGCACGGGGACCCCCTTTTTCTGTTTATTTTTGTTGACATAATTGTTCAGAGCACAATATATTCAAAAATCAGAAAAATGACAATATTCCCTGACAGGTTTTGAGCATGATCCTTGCTGAAATTATCAAAATGGGAGAAAAAGCCCCTTTGTAGTTGAAAAAGCATGGGTAAGGGGTAATATAGGACCCCCTAACTCAAAAAGTAGCACGGGGACCCCCCTTTTTCTGTTTATTTTTGTTGACATAATTGTTCAGAGCACAATATATTCAAAAATCAGAAAAATGACAATATTCCCTGACAGGTTTTGAGCATGATCCTTGCTGAAATTATCAAAATGGGAGAAAAAGGCCCCTTTGTAGTTGAAAAAGCATGGGTAAGGGGTAATATAGGACCCCCTAACTCAAAGTAGCACGGGGACCCCCCTTTTTCTGTTTATTTTTGTTGACATAATTGTTCAGAGCACAATATATTCAAAAATCAGAAAAATGACAATATTCCCTGACAGGTTTTGAGCGTGATCCTTGCTGAAATTATCAAAATGGGAGAAAAAGCCCCTTTGTAGTTGAAAAAGCATGGTAAGGGGTAATATAGGACCCCTAACTCAAAAAGTAGCACGGGGACCCCCCTTTTTCTGTTTATTTTTGTTGACATAATTGTTCAGAGCACAACATATTCAAAAATCAAAAAATGACAATATTCCCTGATAGGTTTTGAGCCAGATCTTTAGTGAAACCAGCAAAACATACGAACAACAGGCCTGTCAGTAGTTGAAAAAGCATGGGGTTAGGGTGCCTTACGAGCCCCTAACTCAAAAAGTAGCATGGGAACCCCCTTTTTTCTGTTGATATTTGTTGATATAACTGATCAGAGCACAATATATAAAAAATCAGAAAAATGACAATATTCCCTGACAAGATTTGCGCATGTTCTTTGCTGAAAGTATCAAAATGTGAGAAAAGGTCCCTTAACACTTAAAATCGCATAGGTTAGGGGTACTTTAGGACCCCCTAACTCAAAAAGTAGCACGGGAACCCCCCTTTTCTGTTTATTTTTGTTAATATAATTGATCAGCCACAACATATGCAAAAATCAGGAAATTGACAATACTTTTAATTTTGAGTAGACCTCCCCCTTAAAAGTAACATTGTATCTTGAATAGTGATTCTTTGTCAATATTTCAAGAATTTACAAGGTGGATGCAAAGATGAAAATTCAAATTGTTATGTCAAGAGTAAAAAGCAATACAATAAATAAAGCAATAGCGATATCATGGTACCTATGCTTGTTGGCCAATGTGCGTACATAGGATATACGATTTCTGGATGACGTTAAGTTCAGACGTCCCAAAATAAAACGCTCTTTCTACCCTTATATCCCATTCCATAACATTTTACCACATTATATATTATAGCCAAACAAGGAACTATATGCCCGATGGTAGGTGACCATTTTCTCAAAAGTTACGACTATAATTACATGGCTTTCATACATAGTTTTCACACCAAACTTTGGATTCACGTACAAATGACACTTGCATGATTAATGTTCATGATACACAAAAATAATTTAAAAACAATGAAATGTTCATCATAGAAGGTTCTTTAAAACCACATTGCTATATATTAAATTACTTTTATGAGGTTTATCTATTTTTCATGGATAATTTTGTAAAAACTGTATTTCTTGTGTAAACTGTGCAATTTCTACTATTGCAGGCTATTCCCATAGATTTAGCAACATTATGTATTACAATCTAATCAATCGAATATGTGTCCGAGGTTAGGTGACCAGTTTCCCAACATAGGGGTATGGGGCTGCAAATTTCTGCAGCTTCAAGGGTTTATATTTCCTTGTTTGATTATCAAGTTGAGAATAGTCCCGTGTCACTTTCAGTCAACTAATGACTGTGCGGCACGTGACCTATTGCAACAAGTTACTATTACATCCTATAGGGCGTGCGACGTTTAATGTTCAATATATTTTAAAGCGCTTTTTCTACAATAAAATATTCAAATAACACATACGGAGGACAGGCGACCTAAACACAAGTACAATATGTGTAATATATTTTAAAAATTAGAGTAAAGTAAAAATAGTGTAAAATAGTTTATAAAGTAGAGTAGAGCAAAAAAAACGAACCCGCAGTGGATGATAAAAATATGAACTCGAAAATTTAATGTTTATAAATAGTACGTAGGTACAAGCGAGTCACATAGTTTAGGTAGATGCACTACTGACAAGTTAAAAGAATATAGATTCTCATGCGCCACTGAAGAAAGCAAATCTATACATTTATATATCTAACCAGATAAGAACCAGAACTTATTCCTGATGACGTCCGGGGAGCTACCAAGAAAATTACAATGTGAAAAAAGAAAAACCGTTTATACATCCTTAAAATACCTTTTCCGAGAACATGTGACAATGCAAAAGCTAACAATAGTCATTGACATAGCTTTTACATTGAAACATATATTCACGGGGCACAAGAATAAAAAGTTACTGACATTTCATTATTTCGTCATCTCTTTGCAGTCACCTTCGTCCGTCAAAAACCAATGTCCCCATCGTTTTGCCTGTCGAATCTTCATATCAACGCCAATTATATAATTTATCTGGATAACCTTGGGCTTGGTCGTCTCACGCAATGTTTCATTTCTGTACCATATCCAAGACACGAAATTCTCAAGAGGCAAGGTTTTCACCTTCACAGGAGTCTTCTTTAACACTCTCTCAAGGATGCACATTTCAGATAGTGCAACACTCATCGTTTCTGAACCATTACTTCGCGTATCCATGTAGCCTTGAAATTGTTAGACACATCCAACCAAACCCTTTTGCCGCCTGTGTGGTGTTAAGGTATATAAACCCTGTCGAAATGCCATTCCCCGACACGGTGTTGGACGTAGACACCAGATCATAGCCGGATAAACCCTTAATGGTAGGCAGTACGTCATCAAAGCATACTGCGTCAGATTCTATCACAGTCAATGGAATGTCTCTCTGCAGTAAAATGAGAACGATCCAACTGCGTAGCAGTACGAATTGATAGTAAGCAACGAAACCAAAGGATAATTTGAACATTGTTTGAAAAGGTAAGAGTACTACTTGGGCCTTTGTATTGAACTTTGAAAGACCGTCTAGGGCATTTTGATCTGTAGCTATAAATAAAACCTTGGGTAATACCCCCATGCATTTCACGTTGCACATCCAACTCTTAGTAATATTAAGGTAACCACTATTGAGGAATTGCAGGGTAACGAAACCATACGTTTCTGCAATGTCTTTTGAGAGAGAAATTATCCTTGATATGCTCTTTGTCTCCATGCTAACAGTTTGGTTTCCAATCTGTAGGTGGGATTCTGTTATCATCTGTTTGTTATCTTCATTTGGAAAATGTTGGCGTTGGCCCTCACGGTGGTTTTTTTCGTAATTTGTGCCGGAATTGTCATCTGATGTGTTAGCCGTTTGGATTTTTGAAATTCCAGTCAGGTTGGTTCTGTTGTCTCTTCCGTTTAGTAGAGCCGTTTCTTCATCAGTTGTAGCTGTTTGATTCGCATCCATTCGAAACAGTTGATTTCGATATGAGTTTCCGATTGTTGTCTTGTTAAACAGCTCTGGCCCTTTGTGATATCCATATAGCAGTATATTAGAGAGGAGTAATATCGATGCAAAGCCCAGATGTAGTTTCGTCGATTGCATGCTGAACGAATAGTTCTTAGACGGCCAGGAGGCTTCAATTGAAGTAGGTCGAAAACCGATTTGATCTAAAATACATAGGGAGTCTTTAAAAAGAGTAGTGAGTCAGGTTTTTTAGTTTTTGTAAAGTGTTAGCTAATGTATCCCTATTTCACTAGCCACGGTGCCATCCGTGGAGAAAGAAAGGTCAAATTAATGTAATATTATTCATGAAGAAATATAATTATATTCCAATATATTTATCCATGGTGACCCTCTGTGCTTCCTGGATTAGGGTAATTAATTGAACTGTGAGCACAAAAATGTAAAATTGATTTTTCTTTATCACGCGGTAACAACAGCTTCGTAAATCAGAACTGAGGGCTTCATTCTTATTAAGACGAGAGACGCCAAGATAACTTAACTCCATTTTATGACATACTTATCCCAACGTACAGCCTATGTATATAGCAAGATACAATTATGACGCACGCACCGTTACTGTACGTAGATTAACAGTGACACAAGGTAATTGATATTTTCATTGTTCGATGGTTACCGAAAAATAAAGCTATTGAAAAGATAAAGGTAAGAATTATTTGCATAATGTCTTTTCGGTCAACAAGTTGCAGTCTTGTAATACTGCTAGATTTACCGTTCATGTGTGACAAGCATACTTAAAAAGCATACATGTGTTCATATATCGTCTCACCATATGACTGCACGCGACCGGAATCGTTCGAGTATGTTAAATTAAATCATTCATGATAGCCTTCAGCCCGACATAATTTTTTCGAAATAGATGGGTATGGCAATAACTGTTGTCTTTGATACTCCCTGAAATTGTCATGACAAAGGGTTGAAAATGGCGATTTTATTTGAAACGGACCTAAGCGAGGTAAGTGATAAATAACTTTAACATGTTGGCAGAATGTGCAAATGTACTCCGAACTTACAATTTTGGTAACTGTATGTCATAGTAAAAGTGACGGAGAACAAACTACAAAATTGACTGGAGCAAAACGAAAATGCACTTCAGTTTGAAGAAATTTCTAAATCGTTTAGCCGCTCAAAAGATGAAGAAAAGTTCACAATCACTAGGCTCTCCCAAGACAACAATCTAGTATCAGTGGGATTAGTGTGGTACAATACAAATAAGTGTTCAGCTTTATAAAGCAACATAATAGCGTGATAGGGGATTTATATTAATATATTTATTTATATTTATTTATATTTATTATATTTGTATTAATATTTGTTTTCCTGGAACATAACGGGAAAAAATTAGTATCTTATCATATTTGACAGTAAAATTTCCTAACTGTTATCAAGGCTGCTTATCAGTCGTCAGGCCAAATAAATTTCTTAGGCTACATGACTTGATATGTTTGTTTTCCGGTGATATTTATTAAGACATCCAATTAACGAATGTACGCTGTCATGGCTCAGGCCAAAGTTAAGCATTGGCAAGTCACAACACTGTGTAAGTGTTCAATGATGACAGAGTGTCGTCAACGTAGCTCCCACACCAAACGCGGAATTGTGTAAAGCAAAATTAACCCTAACATATAGTATCCACCCTTCTCTGCTTAAGAAATACTTTGTATTCAGGCCAGCGAATTTCGTCAAACTGTCGTGGTGTGTTTGCTGTGAAACAGGTTCATACCACAGCAGACGATGGCACATATTTGCAAGTTTTCACGGTCATACTCTTTGGCGCTTTTCCTTGTGTTGCCATGGATATTTGACACTTTTCCTCGCCCAGATACAAATCCTCTAAAATCGTTTCCATCAAAGGGCGCTGCCTCAGGCAGATGTTAATGGTAAACACATCGCGTATGTATGCGTTTCCCAGCTTCTGTGTTCCCGAAGTGTCAGCCGTTCATATCTCGTCTCACCATACCGCCGCACTATGCTATAGTTGAAAAAGATAATTACTTGAGAATATTACCATATTGTAATGGCAAAAATTGTGACTGTGATGCCTAAAGAGTAAAGTAATGATACTATGGAAGTGTGGACGTTTCATGCTCATGGTTTTGACTGGCGATTTTGAAGCATTGTTTTCTAAAATAGCAGGAACAGATAAGGTAATGGAGTTTCTCTCTTCAATCTGCATACCATACCGCAGATTTATGTAGCAGGTAACAGCAGATTTCAATATTAGGAATACGTAATAATAACTGAAAATTAATCTCATAATGATATATACCATGGAAACGCGCTATTATGTAAACGAAATTAGAACCATTATTTAAAAAAACGTCCAATAAGGCGAGCATCATGTATATATGAAAGATATTGCGCACACAGACACAGACATAGACACAAATACAGGCAGAGAAACAAATATATATACTATTGTCTTTCATATATATATATATATATATATATATTTATATATAATCCCATGGTATTTTTCTCTGTTTGACGTCATCGTATACGAGTGTTTTTCGCGGAGCCGTACAACTTCGAGCCGAAGTTGTGCGGCTCCGCGAAAAACACGAGTATACGATGACGTCAAACAGAGAAAAATACCATGGGATTATATATTTATCACATGAACAGTCTTCTTATTTTTCTTTTGACGTAGATGGATCAAAATTATCGTAACAAATTGCATGAATTTCGTCGCGATTTGTGTTTTACTTACGCGGATCACTTTCATTTAAAGAGTAAAGCGGCCCGTCACCCAGGAGATACTTTCATTCATAAATCCCATCAAGCTGAAATTTGCTACATTAAAGGGTATCTCCACCAACCAGACGTACGGATTCGGTCACGTGAACGTGTCAATCATTATCTCGCGCTGTACGGATGCCAAGGCAAGTTGGCCATCGGCGGACATAGCTTTCACCGTGCTAGCGACGGATAATCATAGTATTCAGAGTTACTTAGAATATTTACAATTATATTTATGAAGTAAATGAGACGACACGATCGAAACAGTAATTCTCATTCTCAGAGATGCCGTGGCTTTCAAAATATCACACAAGTTTACGACCTTTGCGAGCGCGAAAGATTCCGTTCGATGACACACTCATTGCATGTCTGTGCCCACAACGTTGCCGTCACCGGTCTCTGCCGGTGTCAACTCGTCCGGCAACTCGTCAATCCCGATCTCGGTCATCAATGTTTTCGTCTTACGAACTTTGATGTTTGCATTGACACATATCTCGTCCATGGATACATCCTAATTTTGTCGATGGAAACTCTGTTTTGAGTGTTGTTTGAGTCAACTTTCGAAGTACATGGGATTCCACAGCGCTGCACACAGCTCGATAGCTTATGTCTTCGCTACGGCATTATGCCGCGCTGCAAGTTTGATTCCGAGCGAGACTTACGGAGTTTTTGTGTGATTAAGGAAATTGATCGTTGATTGTCGAATGACTTTAGGCTTGTGCCTCCTATGTCGCTTTCCCGAAGATTATACTATACTCATTTATTCAGTTTGAGGTGTAGGTTTCGGTTTTATCGCCAACCGGGATCGCCAGGTACGACGTCCACACGACTCGACTGGAGCCGAGACGTTACTGAGCCATTAAAATAACGATCGTCGGTATCTCCATTCGATTCTCGGGAAAAGCTATTGTTTTAGCGACTTGAAATTTCGTTGGACAAATATGCCTTCTATGTTTCCATGTCTGGATTTATCGGGTCACCTTTTTGTAAAAATAACGTTCGAGCACAGTCCCTCTGTGGATAGAGGGACTGTGGTTCGAGCTAGCACGGCATCGATCACAACAAATCTGTTCGTGTCGCGACGCCTGCATGTATGAACGGTACCGTGAAAGAAAAAAGTTCCGGTTGATGACGTACAACGGGGTAATTCGGATTTCTTATCCGTCCTGTTCTACGTCACACAGGTGGGAATTCGGGCCAGTTCATGTGATATAATATATATATATATATATATATATATATATATTATATATATATATATATATATATATATATATATATATATTATATATATATACCTTTTTTTTCTACTAAGTTACATTGCCTGCAAACTTTGCTTGAGTCAAGAAGGATTGAATTATTGTCAAGAATCATATTTATTTGCTGATTTTTAACGATCATTTTGCAATTTTATGAAATGCTTACGATTTAGGGACGTATTAGTTTTGATGTCATGAGAGCCAGATATATTATGTTTAGGAATTATTTTGTACAAACGGGCAAGGTACAACGGAACAAGGCGGGCTTTGTCGGATAAGCACATTTTGTCAGATAGTCGTCTTACACACGTCTGCTGAATATTGATAATTGGCAACAAGTTTAAAGTAATGTTCCGTCAGATAACGCTAAAAGTGTAATAGGAAGAGTACATACAAAACAGGCATGCATTAGCTAGCAGCTGTATTGCGAGAATAGCTTGTCTATGCATATCTCTACTGTCTGTGATCTATGCACGCTGTAACTCGGATGTCTCCTGAGGCCAGAAAGAAAAAAATAAATTGTTCATCGGAATGGCTGCTTCTACTGTACCCGATTTGGATTTTTTTGTTTATTTCGGCAAAATCATACTTCTGCAAATACTTTAGACCGCCGCTGGTTGCGCCCTACACTTGCTCAGGTTTTGCGGGCATGTTGGATTCTAAATGAGACTGTTGTGCAAACGTCGACTGTATATGTAATCGCTATGTTATTGTTGAGAAATATAGTGTTGAATTCAATAACCAGTATCAGTGTATCTTGTCTGAGATAGTTTTGGTTAGCCTAAAAGGGGAAAAGATTATTTTGTCTTGTGTGCATCCCGGCAAGAGAGTTCGAGGGACCGCGGGTACCTTTTTTTCAAAAAAATTGTTTTAAAAAATTTCGCTCGCCACTCCTGCACCTTGGTCCAAAAAATCGATGAACAAGATTTGTTTCTCTGGCCTAAAGACAAACATTATACGGAAGCAAGAGAGAGGGCGCTCTTCTTCTGACGTCACACAAGAAATGTTAAATGTTATGTCGGGCCTTCCACAGTGCTGCTGATAGAGGTTCGAAGTTTTTTTCTCGCTCCTTTAGCCCATATAAGGCTGCGTTCACAAATAACAAAAGGGGTGGGGGCTGGAGGAAATATCATTTTTAAAGATCACCCCTCAATACCCTTAAAAAATTTCAAATCCCCACCTCTACGTGATGAAATTTTTTGAAGTCCCCTCCCACTATCACAAGCCTGTATATCGTAGAGGATGTACGCAAAGAAAAAAATGAACGCGTATCGCGCCGTTCCGCTCGCAGACGTTATTAGCAATTTGTAAAGTCATATTCCCAAGGGAAGTTCTTAAATTGATTCATTTTTAAACGCATAAGTGTACTTTTTAGATTTATCAGTTTAAGCCAACTGGAGTTAATCGAACTGTGGCCAGGAAAATTGCTCCTGCGGAAGAGCACACAAAATGACAATCTTGAGAGAGTGGGCAAATCGTGAATTCTGGATAATTGTAATACTGTATAAAACTGAGCTCAGTGACCGACCAAAAATTTGTTTCAAAAGTACAAGACATATATGGAGTAGAAGCTACTCAAAATTGACAATATTGGAAGATTAAAATATGAAATTTTAGGTGCAATCATGGGGACCCTATGTTTTTTCTTTAATGTATGATTGATTATTCTCATACGTAAGATGTCCAAAACCCCCGATAACTTTTATAGTCTCCTGGTTTTCCATTTGTTGCTCTCTGGCCTGATCTTGTCCACAAGTATGTTTCACTGTCATGACCGTCATTTGACCCAAACGCTTCTTCAACTACTATATACATGAGAGTCAGAGATATCTCTGTCACTGCTCAGGTATGCAGTGACAGTGACACTGCAGTAGAAGGTTGGTACCTGATAGTGACACTGCCTGCAGGGAATAGCTGTATTAAATTTGATATTTTTGACAATATTGTTGTTCAGTTTATACAACTGTGTTCTTATTCTACTCCCTGCAGCATGTTGAACTGTCCAGTATTCAGCTTGCTAACACAGCCTGTGTATGTGTACCATGCAGTTGTATCACTGGCAACTGACTGTCAGTCTGGACTAATACAATATACATATTTGTATATACAGACCTTGTAGACAAACTGAATATTGTGGGTCGGAGGATGCTGTAGGGAAACAACAAAAAACTGTAGTTGATATATTGCACAGAAATATTGCAAAAGTCATCAACAGTTGCAGCTTCTGCCCTGTTACTAGGCTAAAGTTTGTTTTTTTACGACAAATCATACACGCTTAGATTTTTTCAAGATAGAGGTCATGAAATGTGACACAATGGTTCTAGATTTTGTTAAACTGTTACAAACATTACAACAATTGTATGACATAAAAATGGTATTTATTTTTCAATGAATTACCTAAAAAAGTTGGAATTAGAAAATGTACAACGTAAAAAGAAACCAAAAACTTTTTAAAGTCCCCTCCCTACAGGCAGTGCAAATTTTCAAGTCCCCCTCTATTACCATAAAATTTTCGAATTCCCCTGAATTCCTCAAGCCCCCTCTCCACCATTTTTTGTGAACGCCGCTCAAAGATAAGGTCGTTAGTTGTTTATCATCTGTGTTCACAACTGTTTTATCACAGGCTTGGTCAGTCAAAATACTGTACATTTGGCAGAGTCTATCGTTTGCATGGAGTTATGAAAGCTCTATGACGGTGTCCACGGGCCGGCAGTACGTTGAGCCACGGTCACTCCACAAAAACCGTGGTTGAGCGTTACAATTGTTGGCACCTATTATATTTATTGTTAGAGGGCTATTTTTTGGACAGAGGTCATATTCCTGTTACACCACAGTCGAACGAGAATCAATATAAGGGCACTGACCAGACCATGTAAACGTACTGCAATTTCTATGTGATCACGCGAAGAGGCGAATATCGAATCAAAGTTATGAAAATTCTATAGGGCCCCAAATGCTTGGTCTGCTTTGGCTTATCAGCTCATCTAATGTACACAAATAGTGGTTCATAATTTTGCTAAATGACGCGTGATTGACAATGTCGCAGCGGTAAGAGACAGGCAGTAAAATAGTGACAGTGTGTTCAAACTTTGCTGTACTTTGCTATACTTTGACATGTAAAAACGCTCATTTACAAACATTTTAGATGCATTTGTTTGCATGTTTGCTTATTTGCCTTTATTTTATTTATCTCTTTATCTATCTCTCTGTCTGTATTTCTATTTATGTTTTTCTCTCATCTTTGCATCTATAAATATTTAAATTTTTCTTTACATCCAACACATTTATCTATCTAGTACCTCCCTCCCTCCCTCTCTTTCTCTCTCCCCTTACGCCCAAGCATAGATATATAACTCTACTTCGAATGTTATCGTGACATTTCATTAAAGGTATCCGTTCTCTTCACAGGTAACCGTACTACCTTAACGTTACCGTAAACTCAAAGCACCGCATCTCACATGGCGGAATCAAGTGTCGGTAAGGAACTGGACGACCAGTTTCTCCAATGTCCAACATGCATTGAACGGTCCTCCAATCCCAAACTGCTGCCAACGTGTGGCCATATCGTCTGCCTGACGTGTCTAAACGGAATTGTCCCCCAAAACTATGGCAGTCTGAAGTGCCCCCTTTGCAGAGTTGATAACTCTTCCTTCATAAGGGGCAAGGGTGTCGACGGCCTCCCGGACAGTTTCACGACCAACGCTTTGATAGAATTGGTGGAGAATAAAAAGAAGGAAGAGGCCAGCCATTTATCAGGGGAGCCCTGTGGAATCTGCGGGAGGTCTTCCGTGGCGTACTGCACGGTATGCAACCAACTTCAGTGCCAAGAATGTCAGAACAGACACATGAAGATAACGGTGACAAGAAACCACACCATGGTCCACATTAAGGAGTACCACTCGACTCCACTTAACTCCGAAGGGTCTGCTGTGACCGGACAACTGTTTACGCCACGTACAGTGGACACCAGGTATAGATGTAGATGTACTGCAAGACATGCTATTTCGTCGTATGCATGGAGTGCATTCTCAGCGAGCCCCAGGGAGGGCACCACAAGCACGTGAGCTTGAAGACGGTCGCTGAAAAGAAACGAGAGAAGCTAGCAAACCACTTCAACAGCACGAACAAGAAACTGCCAGAGCTGCAGGTGGCTAGTGATACTATGGGCTGCAACAGAGAGGATCTCATCAGAGAACGAAGCGCTCTGTACAAACGAGTGTCCGCAAAAACAGGAAGTAAAACAATACGAACAATCGTTGCTCCAACAGATTTAGGACCATTATACTGGTCACTTGAATGCCTTATAAAAAAACAGTTAGCCGATTTGACGATATGGTCAAAAAAGGGATAAAATAACTGCTATAGCATTTGAGCTGCTTTAGTGCGATGTTGACTCCCTCTCATTCTACCTGGAGAAGCAGCCTCTTCCCAGTTGCAGATAATCGTCTCTCAAAATACCTACCTCAACTCAAAACCTGCGAAGAAGATATTCTCAGTTATTGTTTCATAGGAAAATACAAACATCTTCAGTCAAAATAAAACTGTTACAGCAAAACAAATATTTTTGGTTAAAATACCTCAAACTGTGTAGTGCAGTAAGCAAATGAATCAAAACTGCATGAAGCATGCATAGAAACTCACCATTATTGATAATTGGAGCACATTCCGTTTTAAGCATTGGCACAGCAGCCTGTTCAAGTATGACACAAATTTATATTATCGTCGTAGATACTTTTTTCCAAAAATCCAATAGTGACATTTTAGATGCTATTCGAGTAAAATGTTGCCCTAATTAGTTTCCTCAACTTTTTGAAGATTAATAATGCTAAATAGCCCAATTCGATTAATTTGATATACATTTTAGGCATTGCATAGAGCAACTTTAAGTGCAGGATGCGGTTTTCTACTTTGAATTACAAAAAACATGGATGTTTTATTTCTGTTTGCTTTCCTGAAAAGTAACTGTCCTCTAACCCCGACGTATACTACAAAATCATTGTAACGATTTCCTCTTGTGACTAATGTCGATCACTGTCGTTGATCATTTACCCTTAATGACTCTTTACCATTGCGTCTCTTCATCAATTGTCTGCCAATTTATATTGCACTCAACAGGATAATGTGGTAGTTTTCCATGTTTTCAGTTCAAAAAGAAGTTTTGTACTTATAACATATAATAGTGAGTCTAGAGAGAGTAAAATGTTTCCCATACGTGAAATGCGAAAATAAACCTGACATTCCTCGTGTAAATTTGTACTCCCAAGCTGGTACATGTTTCATTTAGGATTACAACACTAAAATAACGAAAAGCTCTTTCTGCCTTTATATACCATTCCATAACATTTTACAACGTTATATATTATAGCCAAAAAAGGAACTACATGCCCGATGCAGGTGACTATTTTCCCAAAGTCGGGACTTTAATAAATGTATTACATGGCTTTTATACATAGTTTCTACACCAAACTTTGGATTCACGTACAAATGACAATTGCATGTTTAATTCCCATGATACACTAAAATAATTCAAAACAGTGAGATGGTCATCATAGAACGCTCTTCAACATCACATTGCTATATATTAAATCACTTTTATGAGGTTTATCTATTTTTCATGCATACTTTGTAAAACCTGTATTTCCTGTGTGAACTGTGCAATCTCTTTCTACCACTTCAGGCTATTGCAATAGATTTTGCAACATTATGTATTATAATTCAATCAATCAATAATGTGTCCGAGGTCAGGTGACCAGTTTCCCAGCATCGCGGGAGGGGGGGGCGGCAAATTTCTGCTGCTTCGAGGATTTATATTTCCTTGTTTGGATATCAAGTTGAGAATAGTTCCGCATCACTTTCAGTCAACTAATGACTGTGCGGCACGTGACCTATTGCAACAAGTTACTGTTACATCATATAGGGCGTGCGACGTTTAATGTTCAATATATTTTAAAGCGCTTTTTCTACAATAAAACATTCAAAAGCGCTTTAAAACAAGTACAGCAAAAAAACGTATACAGTCAACAAAATACCAAGCCATTTAAAACAAGATATAAACAATCTGATAAATTGTCCAATAATATTAAAGCTAATCAGTGTAATTGATAAAATTCTTTAAAAAGAACTGTTTTTAATTTATATTTCAAAGGTTGAATTTCTGTTATGCACTGTAACTCGACTGGGAGTGAGTTCCATTGTACTACATACTGCAAATGCTCGATCATTAAACTTGTTGTAAGATCTTGGTACTACGAGATTCATACCATAATTTATCCGCAGACTATACCTATTTGCAATGACTCTTTCTACCAAGTCACAAATATACAGTAGTGCCATAACACTTAAAGCCTTCAAGACCTGCAAAATAATTTTGAAATTAACCCTGCCTTTCCTACAAGCCAGCGTAGTTGATTCAGTCACACTATCATGCTTTCTCAGATACATTACCAATCTCACTGCATTATTCCGAAATCGTTGTAATTTAAAATTTTAAAATTTTAATTCAATTCATCCAACAGGCGTTAGCCCAATTACAGGATGAGGTAATTACCCACTAACCCCCAATGGAGCACTGAGGAGTAAAGTGCCTTGCTCAAGGGCACAACACCGTGCTGGAGTCTCGAACTCACCATCCTCCGACAGTGAGGACGTTACTCTGGACCTACCCGGGTCTTGAACCGGGTCTCGAACTCACCATCCTCTGACAGTGAGTCCGTTACCCTAACCACTGGGCCATTAATTAATTTTAATGCTTTTCTTTTGAAATAAACCCTGCCTTTCCTGCAAGCCAGCGTAGTTGGATTCAGTAACACTATCATGCTTTCTCAGATACATTAACAATCTCGCTGCATTATTCCGAAATCGTTGTAATTTATCAAACACCTGATTTGTCATCACTATATAAGATTCAACGATCGATATGTGAGGCACGTAATTCAATACTATCAGAACGCTTGTTGTAAAAAATATTAACATGTAACCAGAAAGATAAAGAACGCTATAGTTCATGTTACAGGGAGTTTTTGTATATATTTTCCATAGACTCACAGTATATATATATGTCGCAAGCATAACAATCAATATGCAATAACACCTAGAATGTACATTGAAAGGCAATAGATTCAGCCTACTCAAGCCAATTTTTTTCAAGATCATTCGCCAGATAAATCCTTTAAAATAAAAAAAAAACCTTTCAAATGATTTCTAATTTCTCCGTTCATTTGGCTATCAATATCAAAGAGAAAAATAGCACAACGGAGAATAGACAACCTAAGCACAATACAATCAGTGTAATATGTTTTTAAAAGTAGAGGAGAGTAAAAACAACGAATCCCCGAATTTATAGTTTATATATTTAACCAGATAAGAAATTGAATTTGTTCCTGATGACGTTCTGGGAGCTATCAAAGAAAGTTAAATTGTGAAGACAGAAAAAGCATTAACAAATCCTTTGAAGACCTTCTTTCGAGAACATGTGACAATGCAAATGCTAACAATAGTCATTGACATAGCTTTCATATTGAAACATATATTCACGGGGCACAAGAATAAAAAGTTACGGACATTTTATTATTTCGTCAATGTCTTTGCAGTCACCTTCGTCTGTCAAAAACCAATGTCCCCAGCGCTTTGCCTGTCGAATCTTCCGATCAACACCAACAACATAATTGATCTGGATAACCTTTGGCTTGGTCGTCATACGCAATGTTTCATTCTTGTACCATATTCCAGACACGAAATTCCTTAGGGGTAAGGTTTTCACCTTCACAGGAGTCTTCTTTAACACTCTCTCAAGGATGCACATTTCAGATAGTGGAGCGCCCATCTTTTCTGAACCATTAACTCGCACCTTCATGTAGCCTTGAAATTGTCCAAACACATCCAACCATACCATTTTTGACGTGTGAGTGGTGTTAAGGTATAGGAACCCTCCCGAAATGCCTTTCTCTGACACGGTATTGGACATAGACACCAGATCATAGCCGGATAAACTCTTAATGGTAGGCAGTACGTCTTCGAACCATACAGCGTCAGATTCAATCAACGTCAATGGAATGTCTCTCTGCAGTAAAATGAGAACGATCCAACTGCGTAGAAGTATAAATTGATAGTAAGCAACAAACCCGAAAGATAATTTGAACATTGTTTGAAAAGGCAAGAGTACTACTTGGGCCTTTGTATTGAACTTGGAAAGACCGTCTAGCGCATTTTGGTCTGTAGCTATAAATAAAACCTTGGGTAATACCCCCATGCATTTCACGTTGCAGATCCAACTCTTAGTAATATTAAGGTAGCCACGATTGAGGAATTGCAGGGTAACGAAACCATACGTTTCTGCAATGTTTTTTGAAAGAGAAATTATCCTTGATATGCTCTTTGTCCCTCCGCTGACAGTTTGGTTTCCAATCTTTAGGTGAGATTCTGTTATCTGCTGCTTGTTATCTTCATTCGCAAAATGTTGGTCTTGCCTATGATGGTGTAGTTTTTCGTGACTTGTGTCGGAATTGTCTTTTGATGTGTTTGCCGTTGGTTTGTTTGAAATTCCAATCATAGTTTTTCTGCTGTCTCTTCCATTCAACAGAACCGTTTCTTCATCAGTTGCTGCGATTTGATTCGCATCCATTCGAAACAGCTGATTTCGATATGAGTTTCCGATTTTTATCCCACTAAACAGCTCTGGCATTTTGTTATATCCATAAAGCAGTATAGTAGAGATTAGTAATATTGATGCTAAGCCCATACGTAGTTTCGTCGATAGCATGCTGACACGAATAGTTCTTCACCGGTCAGGAGACTTTAATTGAAGTAGATCGAAAATCAATTTGATCCAAAATATGCAGGGAGTCTTTCAAAAGAGTAGTGTGTCAGGTGTTTTAGTTGTTGTAAAGTATTAGCTAATAGATAGCTTTAAAGGTTAATGGTTATATACAGTTTCTTCACTCTGCAGTAGGACACACGCCCTGATAACAGCTGTGTCTTGCAGTGGCTAATCAGTTCCATACAAAAAAAACAACGAACTTTGAAATACACATATAAAATAAATAAACGCATATACCGAAGGATTCAAGTATTAAGGCAACGGTTGCTAAGAAAATTTGTCAAATCCAATAAAATAAGAAGGGTTTTGTGCATTTATTGACCCGAAAATGCAAAACAATGGCACCAAAATCAAGCAGACGCATGGTTGCCGGTCATGGATAGTGTGACGTCACAAATATGCAAATTAGAACAGCATGTTTTTGAAATTTGCTCAAATTCCCCTGAAATTTTACACAGTGATACCTGACATACTCCTTCACAGTCCCGGGCATGGATTTGGTCAGCCATTGAACAAACACTATGTTTTGAAAATGCTAAATTCTCCTTTATGATTTCGTATTATTTTTAATGCTATTCCTGCCATAACTCAAAAATTATCAAGAATTTTCTTTTCGCATGCTTAGCCTTATTTATTTTGGCTATGTCTGCAAATCTGCCGAAATTCATTTCAACAGATGGAAAATTGGCCCACTTCAAAGCTTTTACACATATTTGCGCAAGAGCAGAAGGCGATAGTGCCTGGAAAACTATGTAAATGGTATCGATTTTCACGCGCATTTGGAACATTTCCAGCCTTAGCAATCGCGCGCACGTTGAATCCTTCGGTATCGCCTTAAGGCCAACAGCCAACATCTGAACGATGTGTACAGTTGCTTTCCCTTTTATCATATCTACTGAAGAAGAATGTTAGGCGACTAATGATGAAAGTGTGGCAAACTTTCGAAACGTAGCGTTAGAGAATCGTAGTATTATTTACTCTCCACTCTGGAGACGAGACTATGGATTGATACTCAGATTAATGCTGTGTCTCTCCGTGGCTAATCAGTTTTATACACAAAACAATGAAACATAAAATATTCTCACAAAATACACCACATGCAAACAGCCAAGGTATGAACGATATGTGGAGTTGCTTTCTCTTTATTGTATGTGGGTGTCTGAAAGGTCATCAACTGTTGCTGAGCTGTCTCCTTTTTTGTTTGACGGATTTTATGTCAGTGTTAGCCAACTTTTTCTTATCGCTTTCAAACAGTCAATTTTTCACCGATTTTCAAAAATATTGCACGTTTACCTTTACACATACCAATGTGAAATGAAGAAGAATTTTTGGTGCCGTGTATTAAAAGTAAGTGACTGAAGGGTGTATGCTAGCTGTTCAATGCGCTCAGTCTTTAGATCTTGGTCATTATTGTAACTTACTCGATGCAAAGAAAGCTTCCATCTTTTGAACAATACGAAGATGAATGTTACAATCTTAAATCCTTAAATGTGATCAGTTTTTTTGTCCAACTGACACATCTTGGGCGGCCTTCTCGTTCTTGTACTAAAAATAAACAATGAAATCCAAACGGGGCGTTAATTCCATGCAGCTTCAATATTATGTGACACCGGAGGATTGAAAATACATTTTTTTTGTAAGAACCATCATATCAATTAATGTAAGCATTGCCCTAATGATAAGATTGTATCTTGTATGCGACTCGAGAGACACGTTTGAGGCATGTTTAGTATACCTGTGAAGAAGACATTCTAAGTTATCGTTTCTTTTTCTGTTGAAGAGAAAATAGTCTTTCGGAAAATACAAACATCTTCAGTCGAAATAAGCCAACCAAAAAAATCTTTTTGGTTTAAATGCCTAAAACACTTGCGTGGTGCACAAGGAAAAAGCACCATAACCGCAAAATTCACACATGAAAACGAGGCATGATTGATAATTGGAGCACATTCCGTTCTAAACATTGGCACAGCAGTCTATTAAGGCATGACATTACACAAACGTATATTATCATCGTAGATACTTTTTTTGGAAATTCAATACAGTGATATTTTACACGATATTCGAGTAAAGAGTTACTCTACTGAGTTTCCGCAACTTTATTTAAGATTAACAATGATCAATTCCCAAATGTATTTACATTTTCCGGATTGCATAGAGCAACTTTAAATGCAGGATGCGGTTTTCTACCTTGGTTTACAAAAGAACATGGATGTTTTCTTTTCTGTTTGCTTTCCTGAAAAGTAACTCTCTTCTAACCCCGACGTATGCTACAAAATCATGTAACGATTTCCTCTTGTGACTTATGTCGATCCCTGCCGTTTATCATTTACCCTTAATGACTCTTTCCCATTGCGTCTCTTCATCAGTTGTCTGCCAATTTATACTGGATTCAACAGAATAATGTTGTAGTTTTCAATGTTTTCAGTTCAGAAAGAAGTCTTGTATTATATACAATAGTACGTCGAGAGACAGTAAAATGTTTCCAATACTTGACATGCGAAAAATAAAGCTTACATTCCTCGTGTAAATTTGTACTCCCCAAGCTGGTACATGTCTATATAGGATTACCATTTGTGCTCTCGGTATTAGAGTAAAGAATGAAATCCAAGCAGGTGTATGGCACTCTTTTATCACGTGTTACCAACAGTTTGTTAAATGAAACGCTGAGGAAATGGTAGTGAATCATCACAAATAAAAAACCTTAAAAGTAAGATTGCATCTTGAATAGAGATTCTTTTTCAATATTTCAAGAACTTACAAGGTGGATGCAAAGATGAAAATTCACATTGTCATGTCATTCAAGAGGTAAATTATAAACATCAACATGTACACTGAAATATCGAAATATAGCAATAGCCATATCATTGTGCTCATGCTTGTTGGCCAATGTTAGTAATAATATATCTCGGTGGCGTTCGGTTCAGTTCCCCAAATTATTATTATTATTATTAGGTTTTATTTCAGACAAATTATCAAAAATCGTCAATAATTAAAGAAGTACAGAAAAGAAGCACACAGTAACAATACAAAAAGCGAAAGACACAGCATTAAAATCTGACATTAAAAAAAGAAAAAAAACCAAACAATAAAAATTCAGCGGTGGAGCAAACTTTGCCAATGCCATTGTAGACCAGAATAAAACATGTCAGATTTACATAACACTTTTAAAAGCTCGTTTTCACAATGCTGAAGTCGACAAACAAAGCTATAAACAGCTTTTCTCCTCAAGACGGAGAAATTATTCATACTATGAGTGACAAACGAATTTGTAATACTAGCCATTCGTGGGAGGCTCAGTAGCCTTCGAAGTGCATTGTTATGACAAACATGAATGCTACGAATTGAGGAAGACTTATATTTACACCATAATTGTACACCATAAATATTATTGCAAAAAGCATTAAAAAGCCGCAATTTAACAGCTGGGCTACACCTGCTAAATTTTCGTAAGAGCAAATTTGAACGACCGCACAATGCCCTTCGTTGAGAGGCAATATCATCATCATCTTTAAGATCGTCAGTAAAAATATGGCCAAGGTAAGTAAATTTAGAGACAAAGTCTATTGTGTGCCCTCTAAGCATGACCGAAGGAATATTACTCAGTTTGTTGACCGAAGTAAAGCACATGCACTTGGTCTTTAACACATTGTATACAATATCATGATCTATGGCATAGAGCTCACAAATTTTAACAAGTTTTCTCAAGCCTTTAATTGAAGGTGCAAGCAGACACATGTCATCTGCGTATGACAAGTTATTTAAAACAACTCCTCCAACTTCACAGCCGACACCACAACTAGTCAAAGAGTGATTAAAGTCATCAATATAAACATTAAAGAGAAGTGGTGACATGATTCCCCCTTGACGGACCCCATTTGTAACTGAAAAGAAGGAGGATATTGATTTCCCCCAGCGAATGCAAAAACGTTGAGATGCGTACCAAAAATGTAGTAGCCATACAATGTAAAGCGGAAAATGTCTGTCAATTAATTTTTTCAAAAGTGTCCCATGATTCACCCTGTCAAAGGCCTTTTCGGCGTCAAGAAAACAAACGAACACTGAGCTGCCATTAAGTTTATAATATCTTATAAATAAATAATCAAGAAAAAGCTCTTTCTACCCTTACAAACCATTCATAATATTTTACAACCTTTCTATATATATATATATATAATATATATATATATATATATATATAATATATTATATATATATATTATATATATACATGTATATATATATATATATATATATATATATATATATATATATATATATATATAATATATTGCAAAAAAGTAACGGCAGGTGACTATTTCTGAAGGTCAGGACTATAATAAATGTATTACATAGTTTTCACTCAAAGTTTTTGATTCCACATACAAATGAAATTCGCATGTTTTATTTCCATACACACATAACTAACTTAAAAACAGAACGATGTTCATCATAGAACGTTCTTTAATAGTCCAGTCAATTTAGGGTTTAACCTAGGACTAATTGCAACAGAAATTATTTCTTCACCATGACCTTTGGAAAGGTCTCACTAATGACATATTAAAAGTATAGGAAAATATAAGGGGTGCAAATTGGTTAAATTTGCATATATTCAAATTAGCTATATATCGCCTTTAAAATGACTGCTATACTCACATTTTTGGCATGTAAACTGAATTCAAGTGACTTTTTCATTGCAACACAATTTAGTAAGGTTCAACAAGTTATTTTCTAAATGTCTTGAACAATAAAGATTATGCAAATTAAGTAATTTGCATATATTCGCAGTTTTTCCACTATTTCAGACAAAATGAATGTTTAAGCTCATATTCAATTTTTTTTTCTCTATGAATTTGTTATGGTTTTGCAAGAATTACCTAAAACAAATGATGTTGACCTAATTTGCATGCTAATTATTTTAATACCAAAGGCCTAATTTGCATAATTGACACAAACGGTCTTCTGAATACAATAAGACTACAATAGCTTCCATTGACATTTTCTGGTTATTCAAAATGCAATGAATAAAGAGAAGAGTTTCAGAGCATTACTTTTTAAATAAAGGGAATCAGAATTCTTTCTTTGGATATTCTTCTTTCTTTTACGACGATATAAGGTCATTCATAAAAAATCATTGGACGTGTTCAATAATTTGACATCAATTGTCATTTTCAGTCATTTTATCCTACAACATGTTCGATTGCAGTAAAATTTTTGAAGGAATATTTTATGCTTTTGGTCACTATCTTCAATGACGATGGAAATATTCAGTTACTAATAAATGGTTCCCCACACTTAACAGTTGTGCCTGTGAATCATCTTTCTCATTATTAAACTATCTTTAGTATATATACGAACATCATTTGAATCATCATGATGGTAGTGGTGATGACAATTATTATAATGGTATTATCATATCAAAATTTTTTCCTCTTCCTCTCTGTTTACATCTTCCTCTAGGTGGTTCATTTGTTTACAGCCAGAATCCTTTCGTTGACAACAGAAAGTCTAGATTTTGCTTTCTTCTAGGGTTATTCATGCTGCTGCAGTTCATGGTAGAACCCATAAGTATGGGGAAGGGCAACTCAATGAAAAGATGTGAAGCATAGGATGATATAATTGTACTGCGTATCATATCAGATCTTAGATGTGCAAGTATCACTCATGGGGCTGTTATGTAATGGACTTCCAATTTGCAGATTATTAGACTTTTGTATTATCACCAATAAGATCGATCACTTAAGTTAAGGAATTGAGAGTCTGGCCAATCTGAGGTGAGACTTCCATAAGGTTCAAAATACAGGATAACCATATTTATGATAATTTGATGTCCAAAATTTGATATCCTAATTGATAAACTCGGTAACGGCAGCTTCTGTGATGCAAATCCCTTCACATTTTGGTTTTCTTGTTTCACGATCATGAAAATTTGAAAGAGCAGCTAGACCATGTAACATTATGAAAAGTATCTAGATTTGCATTTACCAGTGATTTAGATTATCATGATTCAGTCAACAGATTTTTTTCAGTTTTTCCTTAATGCTATGGCTGTGTCAGTAAGATTAAACAGGAAATCTCTCTCTTCAGTCCATTATATGACTTTATATTAATTTTCAATTGTTGTCTTCAAGAAATTTCAAAATTTTGAGAAATGCAGTGTCTTTGATTATTGTAATGTCTTTCAGCTGATAAAGGAACAGTTTCCTTATCCATATTTCATGATAATTGGCAATATAGTATAACAATTGTACCTCTACATCATCATGATCATTATAATTTATTAATCATTATTATCATAAATTTCTGTATGTGGCATGAACAGGCAAGTTGCACACAGTCAAAAGTATATCTGATTTACCAGTGACCACACAACCTGGTCTTTAATTACATTTTACCAACACTTAATCTATATTAGTAATACGGGGTAATGGTGAAAATAAAAGAAAATAGAGCTGAAACACAAATTTTCTTCAGCCTCGCTTAGTACAAAGTGTTGGTTATTTGGCCAAGCATTTTGGTATGCATTAAGAAAATCCAAATCTTCCAGTAAGTTCCCAATGTTATTAACATTATGCAAATTCTCTAGATAATTGAAATGAACTATACGAATAAATCATTGTTTATTTTAACAGGGCTTTTCATTCTTTAGGCCCTATTTGTATATAATCATTACAATGAGTTAAAATACACAGAAAATAAATAACCACGTCAATTTCTTTGTACTGAGAAAAATGTTCATTCAAGTTATAAAATGGACATCTTTCGATAGGAAGAGTTTAAAGTATTAAATAACTTAAACAAGTAGTGTCTCTTAATGTAACTTCTCATTTTACTGATAACATAATTAATTAAAATAAGTTGACGTCAATTTGAAAAATTAAAGAAAATTATTTTAATGGTCATCATATAGGATTTTTGCACATGGGGAATCGCTCAAAATAAGGTAAAATATATTTGGCAATGTTAGTAAAAACTTCCAATCTCTCTTTACGATATTTCAAGTTTCAATTATTACATTTAATACAGTGTAGGCATTTCCTATAAAATCTTTTAAAATTAGCCCTTTGTACAATGTAGATTGTATTAGACTTTGAATATACCTTTCTTGGACCTTTTAAGTATTTAAGGTGAAGAAATAATTCATATTCCAATTAGAAAAAGGAAGTGACATGGTTGACTTATTGGACAAATGCAAATAAGAATTTTTTATCGCTGTAAGATATATTTGACAACATTCCCTGAACTAAAAACAAAAAATGATGTTACATAGTCATTACAATATCAGCTTATCTCTTAAATCACTTTCGTAAATAGATTATCAGCACCAGGTTTGTATAGCATCTATGACCCATTTAGCATTTGGGTAAATTAGCTGTCTTATGCACAACTTCATAAAATGAACTTTTCGCGATCCCTGGATCGTCCTTTGTTCTAGTCTGTAAGAGAATGATTGAGGTGTAATAGCCTTTTGTTTTCCATTGAAATTGTAATCTGGTGGGTAAATTTTCTGATGAGAAAATCTGGTGCCAACACAGGCCTTTAAACTTGCGATATGTAACTTCCATGACCCTACTAAAATTTAGTTCTAATGATCTCCGTTGTTTTTTAACATTATATATAGTCATTTATACTATAGGTCAAAACAGGGAAAAGTAAAGTGGTAGGAGGGGCACATTGCAGTTATGTAAAATGAGGAGTCTTAAATGATTTTATGCATTGCCTACAAACACAAAAAGTACATTAAATAATCAAATTGCTTGAATTAAATATCAATTTGCTGAATATATTTTTAAGAAATATATTAACAGCAACTATTTTGTTCCCTTTTCTAAGTTTTATATTTATTCAAATTATGCACTGTCTCCCCTCTTAATAGTCATTTTGTTTGTCATTCTCTACATTCAATACAGAGTGGAAACAAAAACTACTTGTTGTGTAGATTAAATATAATTTTTAAGTGAAATGCAGTGACAGCTATACTTGATTTAGGCAAATTAGGAATATTTCTCGGGCGATAAAATGTATTCAAAAATATTGCCTGGACAAAAATTAAGATAAATGCATACATTACTTGAACATGATGTCGCATTTTTCTCAATTCAATATGCATATTTCTTTTATCAGTGAATGTATTGCTCCCATTATCCGTTTATATCTATACATATTAGGTAATGTTATACCTCTTAGATTGTATTGGACTTTTAGTATGTCATTCTAGGACCTCTCTAAAATACACAAAGAAAAATTAAATTCTATTGCTGTCAGAAGTAGCTTATATAGTTACTAATAAGGGACATACAAAGAAAAGCGAAGTGTTGTGGCGGCCATATTGGATTTATGCAAATGAAGAATATTTCTATGACGACAAAATATTTTAATCAACCTTGCCTGAATCAAACACAAGGCAAATAAGCCCAAAATCCGCATATATCATGTTTAGCCGAATATTTTTAGTAGCAACATTCTATCAGCACCTAGTTAATAACCATAATCTTTTTACATATATGCAAATTAGGCATTGTTTACATTTCTAGATTGTACGAGGCTTTTAGTATGTCATTATAGGACTTCTCTGAAATACACAGTGTATAAATAATTCTATTGCTGTCAGACTTAGCTTAAAAATAGTTATTAATTGGGAAAAATACAAAGAAAAGTGAAGGTTGTGGCGGCCATATTGGATTTATGCAAATTAGGAATATTTCTATGACGACTAGATATTTCCATCAACATTACCTAAACCAAAAACAAGGCAAATAAGCCAAAAACCTGCATAACATATCATGTTTAGCCAATTATTTTTAGAAGAAACATGCTACCAGCACTAAGTTTGTACCCATAATCTTTTTACATCTATGCAAATTAGGCACTGTTTACAATTCTAGATTGAACTTGGCTTTTAGTATGTTATTCTAGGACTTGTCTAAAATACAATATGAAAAAATTATTCTATTGCTGTCAGTAGTAGCTTAAAAATAGTTATAAATTCGAGAAAAACTAAGAAAAGTGAAGTGTTGTGGCGGCCATATTGGATTTATGCAAATGAGGATATTTCTATGACGACAAAATATTTTCAACAACATTGCCTAGACCAAAAAGGAGGCAAATAAGCCAAAAAAACTGTATCAAAATCATGTTTAGCCACATATTTTAAGTAGAAACCATCTATCAGCTACAATTTTATATCCATGAGCCCCTTTACATTTATGCAAATTAGGCACTGTTGCACCCCTTAGATTTTATTATACTTTTAGTATGTTATTTCTAGGACCTTTCCAAAATGCATGGTGAAGAAATAATTTCTGTTGCAATTAGTCCTAGGTTGACCCCTTTTTTGGCGTAGATTGACTGGACTATAACAGCACATTGATGTATATTAATCACTGTAATGAGGTTTATCTATTATTAATGCACGGTTTTGTAAAAACTGTATTTCCTGTGTAAACCGTTTGATTAGATCATTTTATGCAGACAATATCAAGTTTAAAATAGTCCAGGTTCACTTTCAGTCGACTGATGACTGTGCGGCCCGTTACCTATTGTAACAAGTTACCGTTCAATCCTGTAGGGCGAGCGACGTTGGTGTATGAGTCATGTAATTAAATCTGTGATTGCTGTAATATTTCCTATCAAAATTTTAGTGCAACATTTTACGAATTTTATGTATTTTTTTCCATTTTTTGTAATTTTCGACCAAATGAGCATCATATTTATTTGCCTACAGTCTTTATCAAACTTTTGAAAAATATCTGGTAAGATTGACTTTGTTGTATTTTATAAAAGCGACAAAATTACCCTGACGCTCAAAGGGTTTAACACTTTTAGAATCATTTATGCTTTCACCAGGAAGATCAAAAACGCTATAGTTCATGTTATTGTGAGTTTTCTTATAATATTTTTCTTAGACTCAGACTATAACGCGCACACATAACAACCAATATACAGAAAAACCTAGAAAACAAATAGCAAAGCAACAGATTCTGTCTATGCAAGCAAACATTTTTAAGTTGCCTACCGGACAAACTCTTGAACGTCAAAATTTTCTTAACTGAGTTTTGATTACTCTCTTCATTTGGCCATCAACATCGAAGAGACCAATAACACAACGAAGGACAGACGACTTAAACACAAGTACAATCAGTGTAAAATATTTTAGTAAGTGGTACCAATGACCCGCAGCGAATGATAACAATATCAACTCGAATTTCATTTTTATAAATACTAAGTAGGTATCTGTGTGTTGTAACATTTAGTTAGATGCATTTATGACAACTTGACAGATCTAGATTCCCATAGGTCGATGAAGATACCAAATCTATATATTTAGGAATGTAATCAAATATCTTGAAGCAACGGCATTTGTTCACAATAACGCTATGGGAACTACCAAAGAAAGTTTGAGCGTAAAAACCGAAAAAACATTACCGATACAGCCTTTTAAGATCTTTTCCGAGAACATATAACAACATAAATGCGAACAACAGTGATTTGACATACCTTTTTGATATTGACACATATTTTCACAACCAACAAGAATATAAAGCTACTGACATTTCATTATTTCGTCATTTTCTTTGCAGTCACCTCAATCTGTCAAAAACCAATGTCCCGAGTGCTTTGCCTGACGAATCTTTCAAGCAACACCAACTACATAATTGATCTGGATAACCTTGGGCTTGGTCATCTCACGCAATGTGTCATTCTTGTACCATAACCCAGACACGAAATTCTCTAGGGGTAAGGTTTTCACCTTCACAGGCGTCTTCTTTAACACTCTCTCAAGGATGCACATTTCAGAAAGTCCACGACACGGTGTTGGACGTAGACACCAAAGGAGGAAGGACGTCGTCGAACCATACAGCGTTAGATTCTATCAACGTCAATGGAATGTCTCTCTGCAGTAAAATGAGAATGATCCAACTGCGTAGCAGTATGAATTGATAGTAAGCAACAAACCCGAAGGATAATTTGAACATTTTTTGAAAAGGTAAGAGTACAACTTGCGCCTTTGGACTTGTGGCGAAATTGTCATCTGATGTGTTAGCCGTTTGGTTTTTTGAAATTCCCGTTAGGTTTGTTCTGTTGTCTCTTCCTTTTAGTAGAGCCGTTTCTTCATCAGTTGTTGCTGTTTGATTCGTATCCATTCGAAAGAGTTGATTTCGATATGAGTTTCGTATTTTTGTCCGATTAAACAGCTCTGGCCTGTTGCTATATCAATATAGCAGTATATTAGAGAGGAGTAATATTGATTCAAAGCCCAGATGTAGTTTCGTCGATTGCATGCTGACACGACTAGTGCTTCGACGGCCACGAGTCTTCAATTGAAGTAGGTCGAAAACCAATTTGATCTAAAATATATAGGGAGTCTTTAAAAAGAGTATTGTGTCAGGCGTTTTAGTTTTTGTAAAGTATGACCTAATGTATCTCTATTTCACTAGCTACGGTGCCATCCGTTGAGAAGAAAGCATCAAACTAATGTAATTTTATTCATGAAGAAACATAATTATATTCCAAATTATTCATCCGTGGTGACCCTATGTGCTTCCTGGATTGGGTAAAAATTGTAACTGTGAGCACAAAAAAATGTAAAATTGATTTTTCTCTATCACGCGGTAACAACAGCTTCGTAAACAAGAACTGAGGGCTTCATTCTCATTAAGACGAGAGACGCCAAGATAACTAAACTCCATTTTATGACAGACTTATCCCAACGTACAGCCTATGTACATAGTCAGATATAACTATGGGGCACGCACGGTTACTCTACGTACACTAACAGTGACACAAGGTAATTAATATTTCCATTGTTCAATGGTTACAGAAAGATAAGGCTATTGAAAAGATAAAGGTAAGAATTACTTGCATAATATATTTTCGGCCACCAAGTTACAGTCTTGTTAGACTGCTAGATTTACCGTTCATGTGTGACAAGCATACTTGAAAAGCATACATGGGATCATCTCTCGTCTCACCATATAACTGCACGCGACCGGAATCGTTCAAGTATGTTAATTAAATACGATGGTTTCAATA
The DNA here is from genome assembly GCF_041260155.1 of Ptychodera flava. Taxonomy (NCBI): domain Eukaryota; kingdom Metazoa; phylum Hemichordata; class Enteropneusta; family Ptychoderidae; genus Ptychodera; species Ptychodera flava. Next base: position 130,337 of record NC_091930.1, on the reverse strand, counting down.
GCCCTCTGCCCGACATATTTTTTTCGAAATATATGGGTATGACAATAACTGTTGTCTCTTATGCTCCCTGAAATTGTAATAGCAAAGGGTTGAAAATGGCGATTTTATATGAAAAAGGGTTAAGCGAGGAAACCGATAAATCACTTAATATGTCGGCAGAATGTGCAATAGTATTCCGAACTAACAATTTTGCTAATTGTAGGCGTATATGTAACATGCTATAATTGTGTAAGGTTATGTCATAGCAAAAGTGACGGAGAACATACTGCAAAATTGACTGGAGCAAAACGAAAATGCATTTCAGTTTGAAAAAAACTTCTAAATCGTATAGCCGCTCAAAAGATGAAAAGTTCACATGCACTGGGCTCTCCCGAAGACAATAATCTATAGTATCAGATGAATTAGTGTTGGTGCGACGCAAATAGCTTTATAATCAACACAATAGAGTAATAATGGGTTGACATTTTTAATATTTGTTTTCCCTGGAACATTACGGGGAAAAAAGTAGTATCTTATCATATATGACAGCAAAATTTCCTAACTGTTGTGGAAGTTGCCTATCAGTCGTCAGTCCAATTAATTTCCTAGGCTACATGACTTCACATGTGTGTTTTGAGGTGATATTAATTAAGACATCCAATTAACGAATGTACGCTGTCATGGTTCAGGCTAAAGTTAAGCATTGGCACGTCACAACACTGTGTTAGTGTTCAATGATGACAGAGTGTCGTCACCGTAGCTCCGACACCAAACGGGGGCATTGTGTAAAGCAAAATTAATCCTAACATATAGTATCCACCCTTCTCTGTTTAAGAAATACTTTGTACTCATGCCAGCGAATTTCGTCAAACTGTCGTGGTGTGTTTTCTGTGAAACAGGTTGATACCACAGCAGACGATGGCACATATTTGCATATTCCCAGGTCATACTCTTTATCTCTCTGGAGCTTTCCTTTGTGTTGCCATGGACATTTGACACATTTCCTCGCCCCGATGCAAATATTCAAAATTCGTTTCCATCAAAGGCGCTGCTTCAGGCAGATGTTTGTGGTAAACACAGCGTGTATGAATGCGTTTCCCAGCTGCTGTGTTCCCGAATTGCCAGCTCTTCATATCTCGTCTCATCATACCGCCGCACTATCGGCAGTTGTAAAAGATAATTACTTGAGAATATTACCATATTGTCATGGCAAGAATTGTGACTGTCATGCTTAAAGAGTAAATTAATGATACTGTGGAAGTCTGAACTTTTCATGGTCAAGGTTGTGACTGGTAATTTTGAAGCATTGTTTTCTAAAATAGCAGGAACGGATGAGGTAATGGTATTTGTCTCTTCAATATGCATGCCATACAGCAGATTTATGTAGAAGGTAGCAGCAGATTTCAATATAGGGAATACGTAATAATAACGGAAAAATTAATCTTATAATCATACCATGGAAACGTGCTGATATGTACAGACAGAGACACACACATATATACAAGTGTCTTTGATACATATATGTGTATATATATATATATATATATATATATATATATATATATATATATATATATATATTCGTATTGCTTCCTTTTTTTCTTTTCTTCCTTTTTTTTCTTTCATGAAGTGTATACTGCCTGCAAACTTTGCGTGAGTCGAGGGTTGAATGATTGTCAAGAATCATATCTATTTGCTGATTTTTAACGATCACTTTGCAATTTTATGAAATGTTTACGATATAGGGATGTTTCAGTTTTGATGTCATGAGAGCCTGATATATTATGTTTAGGAATTATTACAGCGGAACAAGGCGGGCTTTGTCGGATAAGCACATTTTGTCAGATGGCCGTCATACACACGTCTGCCGAATATCGATAACTGGCAAAAAGTTTAAAGTAATAACAGGCATGCATTAACTAGCAGCTGTATTGCGAGAATAGCTTGTCTATGCATATCTCTACTGTCTGTGATCTATTCGCGCTGTAACTCAGATGTCTCCGAAAGACAAAAGTATACGGTAAGCAAGAGAGAGGGCGCTCTTCTTCTGACGTCACACAAGGAAGTAAAATGTCGTGTCGGGCCTTCTATAGTGCTGGTAACATAGGGTAAAAGTTTTTCTCGCTGCTTCAGTCGATATAAAGGTAAGGTCGTCAGTTTTTGATCATCTGTGTTCTTAACTGTTTTATCACTGGCTTGGTCAGTCAAGATAACGTAGATCTGGCAGAGTCTATCGTTTACACGGAGTTATGAATGCTCTATGACTGTGTCCACGGGCCGGCATTACGTTGAGCCACGGCCACTCTATGAAAACCGTGGTTGAGCGTTACAATAGTGGGCGGCTATTATAATTTATTGTAAGAGGGGCTATTCTTTTGACAGAGGTCATATTCCTGTTGCACCACAGTCAAACGAGAATTAATGATAAGGGCACTGACCAGACCTTGTAAATGTAGGCCTACTGTAATTTCTATGCGATCACACGATCAGGCGAAGAGCGCATCAAAAGTCGTGAAAATTTTATAGGGCCTAACATCCTCGGTTTTCTCTGGCATATCAGCTGACCTAATGTACACAAATAGAGGTTCATAATTTTGATAAAAGACTCGTGGTTGACCACGTCACAGCAGTAAGAGATAACAAGCAAACCAGTTACAGAGGTGTTGAAGCTTTCTGTACTTTGACATGTTGAAACGCTATTTACAAACTTTTTAGTTGCATTTCTTTGCATGTTTGCTTACCTGCCTATATTTTATTTATCTCTTTATCTATCTCTCTGTCTGTATTTCTATGTCTGACCCTCATCTATAATATATAGATATTTAAATTTGACTTTACATCCAACCCATTTATCTATCTAGTCCCCCCCCCAAGCACAGATATATAACACTATCAAGAATGTTACCGTGGCATTTCATTGAAAGTATCCATTCTCTTCACAGGTTACAGGTAACCTAAACGAATAAACTGAAAGCATCGCATCTAACATGGCGGAATCAAGTGTCGGTAAGGAACTGGACGACCAGTTTCTCCAATGTCCAATATGTATTGAACGGTTCTCCAATCCCAAACTATTGCCCAAGTGTGGCCATATCGTCTGCCTGACATGTCTCAACGGAATTGTTTCCCAAAACTACGGTAGACTGAAGTGCCCCATTTGCAGAGTTGATAACTCGTCGTTCATAAGGGGCAAGGGCGTCGACGGTCTCCCGGACAGCTTCACGACCAACGCTTTGATAGAATTCGTGGAGAACAAAAAGAAGGAAGAGGCTAGCCATTTTTCAGGGGATCCCTGTGGAATCTGCGGGAGGTCTTCCGTGGCGTACTGCACAGTATGCGACCAACTTCAGTGCCAAGAATGTCAGAACAGACACATGAAGATAACGGTGACCAGAAACCACACCATGGTCCCCATTGAGGAGTACCACTCGACTCCGAAGAATCTGCTGCGCCCGGCGAATTGTTCCCGCCACAGCGGCCACCAGGTGCAGATGTACTGCGAGACATGCCAGGTCGCCGTATGCATGGAGTGCATTCTCAGCGAGCACCAGGGAGGGCACCACAAGCACGTGAGCTTGAAGACAGCCGCTGAAAAGAAACGGGAGAAGCTAGCAGACCTCGTCAGCAGCATGAACAAGAAGCTGCCTGAGCTACAGGTGGCCAGCGATACTATGGGCTGCATCAGAGAGGATCTCATCAGAGAACGGAGCGCTCTGTACAAGCGTGTGTCGGCAAGGACATCGGCCATCTTACAGGAAGTTAAACAGTACGAACAATCGTTGCTCCAACAGATTCAGGACCATTACACCGGTCACTTGAACGCCTTGGAAAAAGCAATAACCCGATTTGACGACATGGTCAAGCAAGGGGATAAAATAACTACCATAGCAACTGAGCTGCTTTGGAGCGACATTGACTCCCTCGTATTCTACCTGGAGAAACAGCATCTATCCAAGTTGCAGGAGATCGTCTCTCAGAAAACCGCCATTCCTACCTCCACTAAAAAACCGATCGAGTTCCACAGTGAACCCACCCATGACCTGAAACTCACAGACGTCATCGGCACAGTGCGAGTCAAGGGAAGCCAAAGCGCACAACCAGTGTCGAGTGAAGAAAAATCTTTCGTTTCCAAGTCAAGCGATTTCAAACTCAAAACAGCTGTTAGCTCACTGTTCACGAAAAGCAGTGACGAGTCATCGCTAACATATTCTAATAGCCGAAGGAAGTTTCAACGGACCGTAGTCATCGACAGGTTTGGAAAATTATCAGAGAGGCAGGCACTACAGAAACCAAGGGGGCTCAGCCTGACAAACGACGACAATCATTTCTATGTGGCGGCCATGGGAAACGACAGAATTCTGAAATACACCCTCGGCGGCAGCTACAAATCCCAAATGCACATTCGTTCACCGTTTGATGTTGCAGCCATCAGGACTTTATCCTCTATTGATGGGAATATCCTCCTCACAGATGGCACCTCACTCTACCGTTGCAACGATGCAGGCGAGATGTACTTCTCCGAGGACTACGGGCAAACGTCCGATGCACTAGGGTTAGCTACAGATGCCAGCCAGAGCAAAGTCTTTCTTCTGCTAGCCACTGACAAGACGGAAGCGTGTATCGATTCATCCGTATCACATCTGCAACTCAACCCACCAGTGTCTGATGCCAAGCAGCACAGAACAGTTGTGTTTTGGGACCTTGGTTCCAGGAGACAGAAGCAAGAGATCGACTTTGAGGGAGATGCCAGGTTTCTGACAGCCAACAGCTTAAACCAAATTATAACGGCAGACAGCAGCGCCTGCAAAGTGATGGTCTACGACGGGGATAGCAAACAAATCTTATTCTCGTTCGGATCCAAAGGACAAGGCGATGGTCAATTCGAAAATCCTCTGGGCGTCGCCACAGACGCAGACGACAACATTTTCGTCTGCAGCAAGGGCAGGGTTCAGTTGTTCACCAACGGAGGGCGCTTTATCTGTCGTCTTGACAAGCCCAGTGATCAGCTCGTTCATCCTGTGTCGATCTGCGTCACGAAGAGGCGACCGTGCAAAGTCATAGTGACCGATGAGGACGAGGCTGGTGTCGGAAAAATTGTCATTTACAAAGAAATTCCAGCGTAATACGTATAGTACAGTTTTTTACGTAACCAAGCGGGAAACCAAGAGAATACAGTAGTTTAACACGCAAAAGGCCTCTTGCTCGCAGTATTACTGTGGGAACGTAGCATACCTTGAACGCCACACATTCTAAGGCGTTGCCATACTTATCATTAAAATGACCGTACTACATTTTAGTTTGCGGTCATCTAATCGTACTATATATATTTTTTTTGAAATTATGCAGACTTGATTGAATTAACAAACCTTGAGCCAAGCGTATTGTGCATGTATCCACGCATATTCATAGATATCGATAGTCACGTCATGTCGGTCGTGAAAACATATCATTTACTAATATGATGTGTGTTTTTGGCTTTTTGGAACTTTTCACTAACTAGTTCAGTAATTTTGAAATATGACGATACTTGACCCTTTAGTTGTAGTGAAACACATGGGACACTGGCAATTTACATTTGTTCATTGTACCATTTACAAGATGTACTGGACACTCATTTCAGCAGCTGAATGCTTCACACCAGTCAAACAGATGAACTTTGACCAAGAACATGCAGTTTCTGATACAAAAAAGACAGGAACTCAGATGCAAATATTGTACGTGCACACCACCGTCCTAACCCATTTTGACACTGGTGAGTTTCTTCGACCTTGGGGCGGTGGATCAATATTTGTCGACATAAAAGGTCCATGACCTCCTATTGCCCATGGGAAAACAATATATCTGAGGCTGACCCCATTCCAACTCTCGAAAACAGGGTGAACCCCGGCCAAGCGAAGGCAGTGAAAGAGGTGTGTGTCGCATATATATAATATATATATATATATATATATATATATATATATATATATATATATATATATATATATATATATATATATATATATTGTTATGCCAAGATTCCTTTCGTTTGTTCTGTCTGAAGATTGCTGGATGCATGAAACTTAAGTATCAGGTATTATTTTGTACTTGAAGTAATTTGTGTTGTTATTTATAACGCTCTGCTTTCAGCATCGAGCACTGTTATAGTACAGGAATTCAATATGGCTAAATTGTGAATGTAATACTACTTTAAATGAGCTGTGAATGTATTCCACACTTGTGTTGTGCACAACTACAGTCAAGAACGGTCGTACATGGGTTGATATCATTCACTGAAATAAAACGTCAATCAAGAACATTTCATATGGTGATTAGACTCCTACCGCCATCACGGTGAATGTTAATGTACCCATTCTTTCCTGAATGAATGTCTGTGTTCTCACTTGTGGGTAAAGCCTTAATTCAAGTGATAGTAACTGTATCTGTTCACAATTATTTTGTGATTTTTTTTAATTCTTTATATTAACGACAGAAATGCGCAAACTTCAGTTTGTCAACGTAATATACATATGCATATAGTGTTTTGTAATAATGCCAATAAATGGATTTGGTCCTGGACTGAAAATTTACTTTTTGCCATTACGTAGACAGGACCTGGCAGGCTATTCATCAAACTTAACACTTGACATACATGACATTGACATTGCAATGCACGTATGTACTCTTTCACCATCATGGTGGACCTCTACAGAGAAACATTGGGGTGTGAAGGATTAGAAAGTGCAAGACACTGTGATTGATAATACAGAGTAACAATAACAAAAAAGTTACACCACTTTCCCTTGAAGGAGAACCAATATACATATATATATATATATATATATATATATATATATATATATATATATATATATATAATATTATATATATATATATATATATAATTAAAAGATCGCAGTTATTCAAATGTATAAAGAAATTAAATCCTCTCAGACAGAAAAACTGTTCATGATGAATGCGGATTAGTCCAACTTGTTGAATGGATGTTCTGTCTTTGTCTCAAATGACGTCACAAAAATGATTTTACCGGTCAACAATCCGTCCTATACCGACCGTCGGAATTAGTATCATCCAACTTGAAGAAATAAAGATGTAAGAGAGCTTGAAGTAAATGAATTGCCATGAATTCGTGAAACTTGAGTTGCAAGCACTTGATATACTTTTGAGTTATTCTTAATTTTATCCTTATATATGCGCATATGTATGAATGTATGTATGTATGTATGTATGTATGTATGTATGTATGTATGTATGTATGTATGTATGTATGTATGTATGTATGTATGTATGTATTGCATTGCATGCATACATGCATGCATGTATGCATGCATGCATGATACCTACCTACATGCATACACTTTGGCGATGTACGTGCTGACACGGTCACTCCATAAAAATGCAGTAAGCACTGCTTCGAAGACATGGAAGTGTGCGCTCTGGTCTTCCTTTTGGAAGAACACCACGTGAAAGCATATGCATGACAAAACCATATTTACAACGTTTTAAAGATGAAAAATATTTTTTACTTTAAAAAGGAGAACGAAAGGTTGAACATTGGCACTAAGATATGAATAGCGAAAACAACGATTAACGAACGAGGAACGGCTGAAGTAGCATAATGTACTTTTTAAAACCAACTCAGTTCTGTGCTATTATTACTGTGTATGTATGTCGCAATCTTAGACCAGGATAAACACCTTCGATCAAAAACAGAAAAAATAGTCACGAATCTTCAAAAGTCCTCAAAAACTACAAATTCCCTATAATTTCAGCAAATCTGAAAGAGGATTTTTGTATTTAAACCAAAAATGTCGGTCGTGTAGGGGAGAAGCTTCTCCGAAATAGGTCATATTTATTAGAAAAGCATTCTAAATGTTTCAAATATATGTCAATATCGCACCGTTTGCTGTTCAGTAAGAGATGACAAAGTTTGCAGACGACAGTCATGTGGAATGACCTTGGCGCCACTCAGAGCGTGTTGTGGTTGAATTATTCGCATTGCAATCGTGTGTAGCTTTCGAAGATAAATGTATGCCACATATGGTAGTAGATGACATGACCTGACATGAACCGAAAAGTCGGGCCAAGTTGGTAAGGGGAGAACCATTTGATTTTGGAAAAACTATTGTTTGCAAGTGAAGACGAAGAAAAAAATGATCAAGTAATGTCTTGAGGAAGAAAATGATCATAGCAGACCAAAGTAAGAAACTTGCCATAAAAATTGAGCAATCTCAGTCTTTCATTTTCTCATTCTCTGGAAGTGCGCCGCTTTTGGCTATGCTAACATTTTGAAAATACTGGGAAAGTCCAATGTCTTCAATTATGGATTGTTGACTATTCTTACTCAAACACTGATCATGGAAAAGAATATAGTAAAAATATCAGTGTCCAATATCATTTTCAAAAGTCTTACTTACTAAAAAGCCCTTTGTGTGTGAATAAGAACATTGGTGTGAAATGTAAAGACAGTCTAGACTTGGTTCCAAACAGCTATCCATGTTTACACGGTGTAAAAGTTTGTGCTGTCAAGTGTTTAAACGTTACTTTAAGGCAGCTCTGCATATTGTCACTGTGTGGACGGTTCAGTCTTTCACGTCAAATCTGAAGTGTTCTTTTTATACTCAGTTTGTGAAAAGATTGCGTCATGTCCTATGCATAGATCTCTCATGACATTTTTATGAGTCTCAGAATGTTTGTACAAGTACAAAAACAATTCATTTCTGGGCATAGTTTCCTTGTACCAAGTAACTAAGCAAAATTTTTTGTTATAAGTATAGGATATTTTCAATTGTTGTGGTTAGACCAAGTAAAAATGTATTTCTCTACATGTAGTCCTGCACATTTTCCTGTATTTTCTCTTTTTATCCAGATCACTCCCGTTTGACATACTACAATTATTGCTCTTTTCACTGACAAAAAAATCAACTTCACTTCTTTATTTATTTATTCAGACTAAAGGTAGAATGCGCCCTTTGGACAAATAGTTCAATGGACATTCAACTTCTACAATTCTTATCTGATCTACCACTTGTGGGGCCTCATTTTAAAGCTTTTGGGGCAAAAAAAACTTTCACCTTCTTAGCTTTTCGAAAATCCAAAATTTAATTTTTCCCCAATAGAGTTAACACAGGATTGCACCATTGCACAGATCAATTTCTCAAAATTTTCGATGGAAGGGGGCACCCCCTCTCTCGCACTCTCCTCCGGGGTGTCCTATGTTATTTTCAAATAGTTTTGTCTGGTGGAAACAAATTGAAAACGCCTCTCAGAGTGCACCAGATTGCACACGTCATTTTCTCAAAAATTATGATGTGAGAGGAGGACACCTCCTTTCGCGCCCCCTCCCCCTAGGTTTTCCTGTGTCATTTTCAAATACTACAAAGAAATTGAAACACCTCTCAGATTGTACCAGATTGCATCATTTCATACTTCAAGGTTTCAACATTTTTTATGCGAGAGGGGTGACTTCTCGCGCTCTCCCCCTCCCCTTTGGGACAATCCTTTTGTTATACACATTCCCTGTCCGCTGATTTGATGTCAGCTGTCCTGTGCTCACATAGGATACTCGTTATTTTAAGATGTGCAGTTGTTAACCAGTGAAATGTAATTAAGTCAAGAACCTCATATTAAATAACTGGTAATCGCGAAAAAAAATGATGCAGGACAGACAATAGAAAAAAACATTTGCTGCAACAGTGGGGGGGGAATTGCTGCCATACCCATTTCCTCGCGTGCCCCCCCCCCCCCCTTTTCAATCATGAAATTGTTCTCCCTTCATTCCAGCATAGGCAAGTTCATTAAGTCGGGTCACTTGATCTGTCCACGTCACAATGACCCGTTTTCGTTTGTGAACTCAGCGGGAAGAATGCAGGGTAAATACTTGGCATTGTATTCCCTCTCCATTCGGCGACCGTTGATGCTTGAGGCTAGGCTGTTTACCTCGTCAACGACTTTTGTCTCATGGCCGCTCGCCAGGTCTCTCGCCACAATACTGACTGCGTATATATGCCTGAATGATGGTAATTGGGAGGCCACTGGGCGTTGACCTTATTATGTATCTCGTCTGCGAAACAGGCACGTAGCTATCTTCAAACGCTATTATGAGTCCATAAAGGGGCCGGATTTTTATTAGTTTTTTATCTCGGAGCAAATTGACTAACTGTGCACAACTATTAAAGGAGTTCAAAGGACTAAAATCACAAAAAACAGCAATCTGTCAACAACGACAAATGCGAGAACCAGGGTTTGAGAGCTGCCCTTTCAAGCTGGTGTATTTTCAGAACTATGGCACTTTGCAGCAAAGGGGGGGGGGGCATGATAAAAATAGCTGTTGCCCGGGTTCTAGTATTTTACAAATATTCATCTTACGGGTGCGATAAGTAGCTGTACGGCGGTTCTCCGATTCAGATGAAGAGATGTGAAAATATTTGTTCTCCACCAAGTTGCTGAATAGAATGAATCAGCAATAAAGATATCACAGAATAATTTTATATATATAGTTCTAAGAAATTGAAAAAATACGAGATTGGAACTACATTAAGACATTTTCACTAGGTGACAGGTATTCTAAGCTATCAGAAATTGTGAAGAATTTTTTTTTCGGTGAAAACCTTCTGTGTGACCCCGATATCAGCGGTAATTTTAAAAGACTTCATGTATAAAACACTTTAAAACTGAAAGTCGACTTGTTTCAATTTAAAGGGAGGGTGTCATCGGGACTCTGCTCACAGGTCACGTCAGCATCTTAGTTTTACACTCAAGAAAAGAGTCATTTCCTCTCTTGATTACTCCATCAATGGTACTCGTCTTCAACGGGTCTTTGTTGTCAAGGATTAGGGCATTTACCTTACTTACAATCTTAATTATTCTTTTCACATCAATAACATTGTTTCTAGAGCCTTCAAATCTCTTGCTTTTATTAAGCGTCTCTGCCAGCCATTCAATGACATTTCAGCAATTATTTCTCTGTATTTTGTTTATGTAAGATCTATTCTAGAGTATGGCTCTGTTGTGTGGTCACCCCACCAGCAGGGTCTGTCAGAAAGAATTGAGCGTGTACAAATGAAGTTTGTGAAATACATGTGTCGCAAACTCAATGTTCACTGCAGTAAATCCAGGTACCCATTTTATTGCAGAATTCTGAACATTCCTAAGTTATACAATAGAAGACTAACTCTTGACATCTGCTTTTTATACAAAATAATCCATTCACATTATGATTCACCACATATTTTAAATCAAATCTGCTTTTATGCCCCCAGTAGAAATTTACGCCAGAAACCCCCTTTTAAACCAGACTTTCTGTTATTTGCAGAAATTCTCAACAGTGCCCAGATGCGTGTCTGTTTTTAACGATATCTCTTTTAAATGTAATATAGATATTTTCTCTACGCTGTGTAGCTTTAAAACTATTTTATCAAGTCATTTTAACAGTTTGATTTGTGTATATTTTTCAATTTCATGTAACGTGTTTATGGTTGTCTTGTACATTTGACTTATGATGGTGTGACTTTTTTTTTGTTTCGCAGATCTGTTACTGGGTTTGCCCGTTTATCTGTGTATCAAATAAAATAAAATAAAAATGAAATAAAATTTTATACTTTGTATGTTGCCATGGGCCCCTACGACCGATGTAAACACTGTACCCAGTGTAGGTTGGCGATTGATTAAAGTTAAACTATGTTTGTTAGTTATGATGAATACCGTAAAATTGAAATATTGCAGCTATGTTGACGTGATGCATCTAGATATCATACATGAAATACATTCTTTGTAAACAAGAAAGTCATCCACGAGCAGTTCCGATGATGCCTCCCTTTAATAAGTACGCGATTGTTCCAGAACGTCACTATCTTTACCTTACAGCCTTAAAAAGTGACACAAATTAAAACAGACGTTTTATGATTTATTTTCTCTAATACATTTTCACGTCAGCATCTCGCAAATCAGAGTCTTTATTTTAAGAAAAAGTGACGAAATCGTACAAATGATGACAACTGTTCAAACCTTGAATTGCCATCCGTTTTGCTCGCTTGTTGTTTGTTTACTTGTGTGTTTATGGAGAACGATTTGAAAGTTGATTCGATGCCTGCAGCAGCAATAAAACCACCTTATCTTTGTTACCAGTGCCTTGTGTGGCTGCCTATGCTTTCTGCTAAAGTTTCCTTGCGGACGGTCACACACAGATGGGTGATGGTTAGCTTATGCCTGTGTTGCTAGTATAAGTTCTGCACGAGCCCTGTACTCGGTGAACCGTGACAGACGGACACATCGCTTCCTATCGTGGTGAACAAGATAGAATGAAGTGTCGCGAACTTAGCGCAAACGAACAGATAACGCAAGAGTTGGACAGTAGCTGCTTGTGCCATTTTGGCTGACAATATCGCTGGTTTTAGGACGCACACGCACACAAAATTTTGAGCAAGTGCTGACTCAGTACCTTCTCCAACTTGACACAGTTGACAGGAGGGATATTCATGCACTGTGTTTTGATTTGCATGCTCATACAGAACCTTACTTACGCAATACTTCATCGGCTCCCCACCAATGAGAGTGCGGCAGACCATGACCCATGACTCTGTATAAAACTGAAAAGAAAGAATATGACAAAGGAACTCGACAATCCATAAATCAAAGCGAATCATGTGAATAACAACTCAGAGCAACGCCCTTCTGCTTATTGCACATCAGCAAAATTGTTTATTTTAACATAGACCCTCGTGATTTTGAACGGTGACTTGCGTATGCCGTAAGAGCGCGTGACTGACACTAGGGCGCGCTTTCATTGACAAATATTGTTGTCGCATTGAGAACTGACGAATGACGTCGAAATAGGCAACTTGCCACGACCATTGCAAGGTTTTGAACGTGTCAGCTTCCAGATCATTTCATGGCGAACTTCACAATCCGCCATAACATGTGGAATAAACGAAAGTAGCCAATGAGCATGGTAATTTGGAACGATAAACAATGAATGGCAAGGATAACAATACCCTTACAAACCTTATACATATTTATTGCCTGCACCGAACAACGTATTTCTCGCCAGATCGAATATGAAATTCAGTAGCACGATATTTTTTCGAAGGCTCGGGTTAGATACAAGTAAGGGAGATGGAAATATTTAAAAAGAAAGTAAGATCTATTTTTGTCTTTCTATGATGTACCAGGAATTAGAGTAAGCGAAAGGTGTACGTGCATGTCAGTGATTGACAAAACCATTGTATTCCGCCAAGTTCCGCCTCAGAGAGCAGTCGGTACAATGCGATCGCCTGCGCATGCGCACTTTCAGCCGTATAGGCAGTTCAGATCAGGGCAGCAGGGAGAGCCGAGCGGAGCCGTCAGCGCGGAAAACCAGTTTGCAAATCCTTGTCGTGCAATTGAAGTAAACACACCAGAACACATAACAAATTAGACACAAACAATATGAACAGAGTATACATGAAATAATAGAAGTCAAGTTGACGTGTAGATCATGTCTACAGTGGATAATGTACGTGTGTGCGTACGTGTGTTCCGTCGAGGACCAGGTCAGCGTAGCGTAGCCGTAGATGTAAAGCCCGTATCTGGATTGCTGTATTAAGGTCAGTAGATTTTGTTTTTGTTTGTTACGTTGCGTTTGCTATCGGGGCGTAGGCGCCCTGCTTGGACATTTGCTCGCCTCTTCCGAGTTTCATTGTCGCGTATTTTGGTGTGCGTCCTGAGAAATGTCAATGTTACTATGCATATAGGCACTTTCACTTCGCTACAGTGCGTGAACATAGGCGTATAGATAGCTACAGCTATGGCCTTTTAAAACGCTGGTATGTTGTTTTACAAAAGCGCAAAGGTCGCGCAAAGGACGAACGCTTGTGAGACTGCGCAGTCGCTGTGGACAACAACACTCCTTGTTGCAGTTTCCCTATACGTACGTGCGCAAGCTATGAATTGAACTTGCGAACGGTGCTGCATTCGATGGAAAGAGATAAACCAAATGGTCTTTCATTCGCTGTAAAACTTTTTATGATCAATGTATTCATTTTCGCGCAATTCTGGTTTTGACTGTAGCGTCTCCGCGCTAGATGACTGGGCGTCGTCCTGGGGGTCGAGTCGTACGTTGCGCGGTGGGTTTGAACGCGATCGAAAACTAACTGTAAAAGTACACAGTACAACCTCCAAGCCCCATTATGTATTACGTGGACATGTATCACGTGACGATCGATAATACTTGTGTTAACCTTACTGAACATGAAAGGGACAATGGCTTTAGCTCTTAAAGACGTTTTAATTGTTTTTGTTCCGTAAAGTATATTTTCTTCTTCGTCTCCGTAACAAGTTAGACAAGGTCCCGCTACAAACGTGCATTAGATCTCTCCATGGACGTTACATCCATGATCTCTCAAACACTGCGCATTGAGTAAATTATGCAGTGTTAGTCTTGCCAAATGAATGCTACTCTTTAATAAAATTCGTCTTATGATAGTAACAATTGACATTGCAGTCTTGATAAGGTGAACAACATGCACTTGGACATGGTTTTGGCAGAGGGAAAATAAACTGCATTTCACGAAGAGATGTGACATAAGTGAAATTACACCAAAAGACTGCAGCTACTTTTGAAATTTATGCATTTAGTATTGTAGAGAGATATTCAAAATGTGTTCGTTTGTTTGTTGTATTGTCCGTGCTATGCAACCAACAACAATAAATGAAACAATACAATGCCTTGGCTTATGCATGCTCTCCAGTAAAAATCCTTTGTTTTATTTATGTTTTCTGTATGTGCCCAACGTAAAGAAACGTAACATGCATGTTTTTTTAGTTGACATCATGTTACGATACATTATATCTTGACGTCTGAGCCGAGCGTCGCATAAGGGACATTTGTTCAACATGAACGTCTGACTCGATTAAAACCTAAAGCAAAAACCGATCCCCAAGAGGTATTACTTGAAATTGTGCCCTCACGCGACTCGCTGTAGAAAAAGTGCGAAATTAAGAATTTAGGGGAAAATCTTATTTTTATAAAAGATAAATAACTTTATCATAAATCGACTCATGAACACCGAACGAGCTGTCTGAATATGATTTTGACACTTCGACCAAAACGAAAGCAAATGCCGTAGGCGACGCTTGAATTCCGTTTGTGTTACTCGTTCATATTTTTAGAGTTCCACGTATTCGGCGTCTGCATATATATTGTTTGCAGATACAAATTGTTGTCTGGTAACAATACCCGTTGTTCCGAGGACCCAGTGAATGTCGTGAGGACACATTTGTTATTCTCCGTTGAAAATCGAATCGAATAAACAGAGCAATTGTCCAGTTCGTTCGCCGTAAAATGACTGTAGCCATCAATCAATGACTATTGCTGAGGGGTTCATCTTAGATACCGTGCGTGAGAGGTGTATTTACGTTTCGAAGATTCGGTATACGACTGTGGCCATTCGAATCGTGCGAACGCGAAGAAAAGCCATGTGAAGTTGTAGCTCTTTCATTTTCCCATTGCTTCCCATGGCGTCAGATAATCCTTTACCTAAAAGAAATAATATGAACCGATACGAACACAGTTAGTAAGCACTGTAATCACCTTGAATTCCCTATTTAATGTAGAGTACAGTTTGTGTTTTAGCGAATCGAGCGCTGGTGGTTGGCTGCCTACCTGCGTTTCGAACCAGGCACGCGAAGATGAGAGGTTCGAGAAAAGTGAAATCCACCGAGAATGAATGGCGGTCATTTTGAGCTCCATGACTGTTTGACATTTGGTCGCAAACAAGCAGATTGAAGAAGGAAAATCGCTTCAATTTGCCCTAGTTCCATATTTCGTTACCCCGACGTCGGAACACTCAAAAGAATCATTATCAACAAATAACATTCACTACGCTTTACAGCATTACATTAAACAAAGGACACTTAATATCAATGTTTATGTCACGTGATATATATATATATATATATATATATATATATATATATATATATATATATATATACATAAATATATAAATATATACTTCACACATACAGTAATATATATGTATACCGATTTTACAGTATATGCGTGTATATATTTATTTATTTATTTATTTATTTATTTATTTATTTATTTATTTGTTTATGTTTATTTGTTTATGTGTGTGATATGTTTTATATTTCGGTATTGGTATTATAGGACAAATTGAAAGACTCATATCTCTTTCTCTTTCATATTATTTCACAGAGATAAAATCACCTCTCGACTGCCATGGAGAGATGTTCTCCTGACACTGTTGCCAGGCAACGTTTGTCTGATTTGTTGACATGTCCGGTTTGTTTGGACCTTTATGAGCAACCTCGGACATTACCGAAGTGCAAGCACGATTTCTGCAAAGCCTGCGTCAGGCGTGTCCTTTCTGCGAACCGAAGTTCGCTGAAATGTCCGCTGTGCCGCACGGACAACACGGCGGCGATTCCCGGGAGAAGCGTCAACGAGCTTCCGCGAAATGCATACCTGGACTCCGTGATACAGTTCCTGCGTCACCAGTGCAGTCTGGAGGACTTGGATCACGCAGACGTCGAGTCGCTGGTGAAATTACTGGACAAAAACAGAGCTGACCAGCAGGAGGAAACCGAAAGGCGTCAGACAAACTTGACGAGAGAATCATCTCGGGGGCAAAATAGAGGGCGTCGTTGCATGCCTATCAGCCACTCTGCACCGAGCGGAGCGGAAAATATCAATGTTGACACCAGCTATCACTATTTCTGCCCAAAATGTGAACTTGGTTTCGACTCTGTAGCAGCACTTAATATACACGTTTCAAATTGCAATGAAATGAATACATATTACTGTGCTGATGATCAGATTGACGTCTGGGTTCCCCGATAAGCATTATGTAGGCTAGCTAAGAGTGAAAACTCCAAAACTTGAGTTTTCTTCAATGTCAAAAAGATGTTATTTATTATGCAATTCGAAAATTTACACATTTTAGTCGGCAGTCGCTGCATTTGTACGAAATCCTATATATGGAGGACAAAGTGCATTGACCTCTAATTTCAAGCAAAGTGTCTGGTATTGGCTTGCAGTTTGAGTCAAACAATTTTCTAATATCCTCGGTTTTCAGAATTTACTTTTTCTGTGTCTCTGTAAGTTAAACATGATCGCACGTTTAAGCCAAATCACATTAATTTATTTTGATAAAGCCGTTTTGAATTTTTTCAGTCTTACATTTTTCCGTCCACTGTCACATATATACAGGCCGTCAATTTGTCATTCTAACTCTCCTGTGTATTAGTGTATATATGTAGATACCTATTTCCGCTATAAACATATATTATATGCGCATGCTCGCAAAGAGCGTGCGCGCCATTGTATCCAGTGGGAGAGGTGTACATCAAACCAATATGCAACGTCACAGCATATCGCCAAGCCCAGGATGTCAACTGTGATTAAGATGCATTACAAAAGTGCAGTGAAGTGCTGCTAGCTACTCGACTCTCTGTAAATACGATGTCAAAAAATTATGTAAATATTTCAAAGAACCTTAGAAACGTAGGGATGATATATACAGGTCTGTTTTAGGTAATTAGTCAGTCTCTAATGGATTTGTAGATTATTTTCTAATGATTTACTATAAATTAAGCATTAAAGCCTGCAGTGTATGTGATTTTGTTTACTGTACATAAGAGTGGTATTATTTATTTTAATTACAATCAAGTAAAAATACTCTCAAAATGCGTCTCTTGAATTTCTATCGGTAACTCCTTGGGATGAGTGTTAGGCATGTTTGAAAATTTGCTGTGTACACGTGGTAATGAATTGTTCACAGACAGTGAGCTACAGACATATTGCTGAGCTTGCACTGACTAGCACAGACACAGATATGTAGGGATGATACACAAGCATCTGGGACTGATTGGTTGATTGGATGGATAGATGAATGGCTGGCTGGCTGGATGGATGGATGGATGGATGGATGGATGGATTGATTGATTGATTGATTGATTGATTGATTTGTCGGTTTTAGTGGACGTTCTGTGAGCAACTGGATGCCGGCCATCTAGATGGATGGATTAATGAATGGATAAGCAGGTTGGGTGGCGGTTAGATGACTGGTTGGTCTGTCACATCTACAGTCACACTCCTCTATGTAGGTGATGGCGTACTCACGGAATCCAAATTGCTTCAGTCGTAAATTCTTCTGAATTCAGGACAGAAAGAAAAGTGAAATTTCTGTCCATTTTTCCGAGAGATTCGATAAATTGATTTTTCAGCCTGTTTTTATCGATTGGTTAGTAAATTTACCTAATGCCATTGAAAGGTTGAAATAGTCGAGTCGTCTCATCTTTCACTATTTGTGCTCGCTTCAGTTCATCTTGCATTCTGCGATGACTCGAACTGCCGCTGGAGGCGCTATACACAGCTGTCTCGATGGGATCTGCAGCTGGGGACACTGTTTTCAGAGTGTTGCAGTGGGTGTAGGGACTGTGCAGAAAATAACCATTAATCTATTTCATACTTTCGTCTCCATGATGTAGAAACCGATTACTAGAAAGAGTTTAGATACATAATATTACCTTTTACAAATCAGCATGTGTTCGCAATTCATTAACGCCTGCGCACTGATTTTACGTTGAATTGTTGTGGCCAAATACGCCATAAGGCCGCGTTCAAAAAAAGTGGGAGGGGGGGGCTGGAGGAATTCAGGGGGGGATTTGAAAATTTTTGGGGTAGTTGAGGGGGGGACTTGAAAGTTTTGCTCTGCCTATAGGGGGGGACCTGAAAATATTTTGACTCCCAACATTTTGATGTCGTCCAATGGTTCTAATGTTAGTAATAATTAAACAAAATCTAGAACCGTTTTGTCAAATTTTATGTCTTTAATCTCGAAAAAGTCTACAAATGTATTAATGCCATTAAATTTTCGTAGAACAAGTTGGCCTTGTAATGGGGCAGGAGCTACAACTGTTGATAATTTTTCAATATTTCTATGCAATGTATCAAACACAGTTTCTTGGTGTCTCTCTACAGCATCGCTGAAAACCCAATATTCAGTTTGTCAACAAAGCCCGTTTGTTTAAATATTGGTGATAATTAATGATGCAAATGCACGGTACACGTAGGCTGTGTTGGCAAGCTGAGTACTGGATAGCTCAACATTCTATAGGGAGTAGAACAAGAACACAATTGTATAAACTGAACAAAATATTGTCAAAATAAAAAGTTAATACAACTACTGCCCTGCTACTACATACTGGCAGTGACAGTGATACATGTAGCTCTGACTCTGATGTAGTTTAAGAAGAGTTTTGGTCATAGGACACTCAATTGACAGTGAACACACACACATCTACTTGTGACACATAGAAGACTAGGGGACTAACAGTTACCATGGATTTTTGAATTCTGGCATATGAGAACAATCAAATATTAGAGAAAAAAGATGGAGTCACCATATTTGATCTTATACAAATGTACAATGAAAAGTCAGTTTTTCTAAAATCACTTAAAATCAATACCATTCATTTCAAGTTCATGCAGTGAATGAAATTTTCACATCTCATTGTACCAATAACACAAAAGTAAAACTTTGAACAGTAAGACTCTAATGTAAATGAAAAAATGTGTGACTAAATAAAATTATCTATTTTTAACCAAATTTGCCATTATTACACCCAAATTTCTGAGATTAAACATTAATTTCATGGAATATTTTAACCTTCCAGTATTGTCAATTTTGTAAAACTTTTATAAGTGGCATCTAAGTCGTTTATGTCTTGTACTTTTGAAAAAAAAATTTTGGTAGGCCACTGTGCTCATTTTTTCACAATTTGGTTAAACGTAGCTAGGAATACACAATTTTCATACTCTCTCATGATTGTCATTTTGTGTGCTTTTCAGCTGGTGCCATTGAACTGGCCAGAGTTGGATAAACTCAAGTCGGCTTAGACTGAGAAATCCAAAAAGTTCACTGATGCATTTAAAAATGAATCAATTTAAGAACTTGCCCTAGGTATATGGCTCTACAACCTGCTGATAAGAGATAGTGTTGAACATTTGCGTGCAGAACGACACATTACATGTTTTTTTTTACTCTGTGTGCATTCCTAATAAATATGTGGCTATACGGGTATTTTTGGGGGGGACTTGAAAATTTTTGAGGGTATCGAGGGGGGGACTTGAAAATTTTTGAGGGTATTGTGGGGGGGGATCTAAAAAAAATAAGATTTCAATCGCGATTCCTCCAGCCCCCCCCCCCAACCATTTTTTTTGAACGCGGTCTAACTTACAGACAAGATGCCATTATAAATCAATATAGCAAAGCTCACTTCGTTTTGACGTAATTGTAGAACTGAAAGATACTTTGTGATAAATGTATTGACTTAATCATTACCACACAGAAATGAACATGATAAGTGGCTTTCATACGACGTTGGGGCTCACCTAATTTACGCCTTTCTTAAAGCAGACATTCTTTTACTGTTGAGAGTTTCAGATACGTCATGCGGCGTATTCATATTTTGTTTCTACTCCTAAACTGACCTTATTGACCTTTACATATTTCCTTTGTTAGCATTTTAAAGTAAACGATATATCAACATGTATTTTAGTGTAATAAAATCAGACGAGCGTCGGCTTATTATAGCATAATATTTTTAGATCGTTTGATTTTTGCCCTGTATCAGTGACAGGTCGTGTCGGTCCAATCACAGCTAGGTCACTATGGTATCGATCGTATGGAGAACCAACTACTGTTTTGCCAGGTACCATAGCAACGTGAGTCTAAAGTCCAAGTGACTACAGCGCCGGAGTATTCGCCTAAGCCACTCCATAGCGCTCCCACCTATAGCGTCCGTGGCAACCTGGATTTACACATATACATACAGTACATGCAACTGTTTCGAAATTTTACCTAGCCCAGCTTCATTCAAGTTTTTATAAAAATGTCCGAATTCTCAGATTTTGGTGAGGAAGAGGCCAGCATTGGTTATCTCGGGGTAAGTAAGTTAGTGACTTTGTTGAAGGTGTCGATGAAACCAGTTTAAGTGTCGAATATGTTAATCATGTTTTGTGTGCACTCAGAACAACATTACTAGGCATGGTTATCAGCGTATTCCAATGAATCCGGACAAGTCATGGTTTTTTTCTATTTAACTGGAACTCAGGGACATTTTCATTCTTTCACTGAAGATATTCTGCGTCAGTAAAGTGTACGAAAACACCAAATTTGTTCAGTGATAGCTACAATTGTAATGTGTGAAGTAACACGAGGTTACTAAGAGACCGCAGAATGGATACCACGCTCACAGTCTATTAAATAGCACGCCGATTGTTTACAGGTCGCAGATCTCTCTCTCTCTCTCTCTCTCTCTCTCTCTCTCTCTCTCTCTCTCTCTCTCTCTCTCTCTCTCTCTCTCTCTCTCTCTCTCTCTCTCTCAGCCTCGTTCTCCTCTTGCTTTCACACCTTGCCTACCTCTGTTCAGCCATCGTTTGCTTAATAGGTCTCTGTTTCTTACACCATAAGCATACCCAAGTCAATATATTTCATTCAATAATACTTTTGACAACACATAAAATAACCACACAGGAGTTGTTGACTGAAATTTTAAGCATAGACCATTGTTTTTTTTAAATATAGGTCAATACTCTTGTTGGAATAGTTTTGAAAGCTCCACTACATAAATGCTAAATAACGCAATAAACGTCCGCTAACGTTGTACTACGGGACACTACATACCTAAGTTGTCACAAAGAGAATAAAACTTATTCGTTTGAGGTCTGTTATCAGCTACTTAATAGAGCCCACGTCAGCTAGCGGTCACAACCCTGACCCCAAAAAAGAGAGCCCCCACTTTAGCTTGTGTCTGTACCTCAAAGCGTTTTGGTGGTTGCAGAGCTGTTTGAACGCTGGCAAGGAACCAACAGTAGCAGTGTGGAAGTTTGGTATACGGCTAAGCACTTTGTCGTTCGTACATGTCCAGATGTGTACAAGATTTTATGCGATAATTGTCAATTTCTGGCAAGCCACTTTCCCGCTCGTGAACGCATTATGGCAAAACATCCAGTTTAGCTTTGCACAGTCTTCAAATATACCAATGTCGAGAGTAATCGATATTACTTATAAAAGTAAATTTGTTTTTTGTTTGTTTGTTTTTTTTTCATTTTTAAGATTAATTGGGTTTTTTTCCAATTCAGCTTTTACAACGTGATAAGACGATGCAGTCTGTTCGTACTGTACCCAAATTACCAACCAAAAAGTAAACTGTCTTTCCGTCGGTGAGGGCGTCTGGCGCTGTGCACAGTGAATATTATCAGATGTAATTTGAAACTTGTCAACGAAGATTGGTTGAATTCCCAAAACTACCTGTCCAGCGAGTTGATATTTGTTAGACCCAAGAGACCTTCACGGTGTCAATAAACGAGGGAGACTTTGACTTAGATTCAGCTCCACACGGGCTTTGAGGACTCAAAAACTATTTAGTTTATACATGCCTTCCTGGGGCTGATATGTAGAACGTGTGAAGGCTACTACAGAGATAATAATCAGTGCAGGTTCAATGCTAGTGGTGAAACATCGCAACAAGAAATGTTATGGGAATGCATGTATCAAAAGAATTGGAAGACTTATATTATTGAAACATAATGTGAGCTCTACAGTTTCTGCCTGTCTGTCTATCTATTTATTTATCTATCAGTCTAAATTCTGCTGTCTGTCATTTGTGTTCATCCCCATCTCTGTTGACCAGCCTTTCTGCTTACATTTTGCGTGCATATGTCATTAAGTAGATCAATCTACTGCCATTTGTTTGACATCGCAAATAATTTGCCATTCCTGCCTTCCTTCCATCCAGCAATTCATCCCGTCCGTCCATCCATGCATCAATCTATCCATGCATCCATCTACTGATCCACCCCATCCATCCATATCTTCATCAGTCGCTCCACCTAGGATATAAAATGAGAGAAACAATAACAGCTACACTACGTACTGCCATCTTGTTTACGTCACATGTACCACTCGTATGGTAGCACATACTTTTTTGTTGCAAACGTTGGCGCCCGTCAACGAACGACCGATTGAAACAGAGAACTCACGCAACGACGTGTGAAAGCATTGAACCAATCACAAAGACCTAACCACGTGACGTGGGCGGCAGAGTATCTTATGGCAAATAAGTATAAATTTGAATATTATTCCATTTTTGTTTCATTCGCCAGGAGTACGAGGGAGAGAGGAACACCCGTGACGAACGACATGGAAAAGGTCGAGCGACATTTGCGAAAGGCGATGTTTATGACGGCATGTACGAACACGGAAAACGACATGGACAGGTACGAATCATACATTTGTATATACATTGATATCATCATATGTGACAGCGTTTTCAATGACGTCACGTTTATTAACACTTGTTTTTCTTTGTTCGGCTATGATTTCTCACGTTCATACAGTTAGCTGACACTGACACATCGCCGAAACGTTTGATTTATTCAGATATGCGAACTGCGCTGACACTAAATGTGCAGCGCCCTCGTAGGGCTTGGACCACAGACGCAAATAATAATATGACGAGTGACCGGTGAAAGCGACAAAAAGAGTTAACACGCCCAGAGGGAAAAAAAACCAAACGAATAGACAAGGTTTTCTTCCCTCTGGGCTATACTGCTTGAAACATTCGTTGGGTTTTGTTTGTAAATGTTCAATGCATTGTATCTTCAGGGTTTATATAGATTCAAGAATGGCGCCCGCTACGAGGGTGAATACAAACAGAACAAGAAACACGGCCAAGGTAAATTCATATATCCCGACGGATCTCAGTATGAAGGTAAGTGACCCTGTGTTTGTTTTGCATTTAAGGCCGTTCAAATAAAATTATCTGTTTGCCGTCCTTTGATTTTTGAAAACCTACCATCCAGCCATGGGAAAAAACAAACACAGACAGAAAACAGAAGTGTATTAACATAAGCTGAATTTGTAGGGGTTTTTTTTGAAAAATAATATTTTTATTTGTAAGATTGTTAACATTGTGTTTGTTGTCTTAATTTTCTCTGAAAACCTACCAGCACGCGGACGGCAAACAGATAAATTTATTTAAAGCGCCTGATGTACGAAAATGTCGCAAGTCTGACTTGGCGGGGTTTTGACCACCCTCCAGTCGGCTATCGCCTAAACCTTTATCCCTACAATGAACAAGAAGAATTGATTCCGGCGTGTCTTGTTTTGTATCTGTCTGTTTGTCTGTCTGTCTGTCTGTTTGTTTGTTTGTTTGTTTGTTTGTTTGTTTGTTTGTTTGTTCCTTTTTGGAAATTCAATTTGCACCCGATGCTTATGATTATTCGACATTGTGAGTGACCCTTCTTTATATTTGTAAAGTTCTCCTCCAAATACTTCATGCCGGGGACGTATGAATAAGTTTGTGAATGTCCCCCTTCTTTCCAAGTGCATTACATGTAATCTTGGTGTAGTCCAATCAGTTGGTGAGATCCCATGTTAGGGTATTGTTAACGTTTAGCGAGAAATATTCAGCGGTTAAATGTGCAGCTTGGCGTATAAGCATTTTATTTTCAAGCATTCATTTTACACCCAAAATAATACTAAATTGCCAAATTCCCCGTTTCTTGCAAAGGTAACTGGGCCGACGACCTTCGACATGGCTACGGAGTCTACACGTACGTCAACGGGGACACGTACGAGGGGGAGTGGCTGGGAAATCACAAACACGGCCAGGGTGTCTACACGTACAAGATGACAGGAACGAAGTACATAGGAACGTACGTCAACGGTAAAAGAGAAGGCGCCGGTGAAGTTATACACATTAATCACAAATACCAGGGACTTATGAAGGCTGATAATGTAAGTATGTTAGACCTTACATTAGAATGTGTCTCGGGGATCGGGGACAGATATTCGGACTCTTAAATCTTTACAGTACTTTTTTGGCGTCTACCGCTTGTGGGTGCTCATTTTAAAGCTCTTGGAGAAAGAAAGCTTTTCACCGTCTTAGGATTTCGAAAATCGAAAATTTTGTTTTTTCCCCTAGTGTTAACACGGGGATGGCGGCCGTTTTGAATTTCAAATAGCTGTAAATATTTGGTAATTTGTTTCTCTAGTGCCAGTATTCTAGTACCAGTATCTCTAACAGTAGTATTCTTGATTTGGTAAGAGAATTGTTGATCGTTTCATATAGGATGGTCCGCGGAAAAGTTTGAATCGCCTACTTTTGAGGCGCTTACTACCTTATGTTGCTGTTTCTTGATGCTCGCCTCTTTGTAGTTTGAAAAATCCGTCGCTTGAGGGCGCTCTTTACACCGCATCCTCTTACTCAAGGGGAAAGTAGAGAGCGTCTTTCAGTCTAGCTCCTTTGTTGAGTACTTGAAAAATTTAGGTTCCTTCCCTCTATTGTATCATTTAGTTCTATGATCTTCCCTGGCGATCATAATATTTCCTCCCTCTTTTATTGACTCCCATCCTTAAGTCTGTTGGCATCTTCGTCACTTATCCTCCTGTTGTAACGCTTACACCTCGTATTTCTTCTTTGCTAAATTTTCTGTCTCCTTGACTGTGTAGTGACCGCTTTCAAGCTCCTTAAACTGTGGTCTAATCCATTTCAATATATTTTTGGAAGCTGCAACACTGAGAACTGATTTGAGAATATTTTCCTGATATTCACGTTTACAAAAAGTGAAGTGTTTGATTATTTGTTGTCACCACAGCCCGAAGGTCCTGGGAAGTATATGTTCGAAATAGGCTGCGAACAACGTGGGAAGTACATTCTTGTAGAAAAGGTAACGGCACGGAATACTTAATCGTTGGTCAAAGTTATTTTACTCCTAGTGGATTCCTAATGGAAGTTGTACATTTTTGACTTGGAATTACCAGGCATATAACCAATGTGTAAATTGGTCAGAGACGTTCACATAAACTGTTTCTGGTGATAACGTGTACAGAGAGAGAGAGAGAGAGAGAGAGAGAGAGAGAGAGAGAGAGAGAGAAAGAGAGAGAGAGAGAGAGAGAGAAGGAGAGAGAGAGACATGACGGGTTACTGTCTTAAGAAATTTTGACCGTTGCTCATGTTTTGTTCTTTTTTTCAGCAACAAGGAGGCGAAACGGAAGAAGACGAACCAGTGACTATAATTGTGCCGACATGGAAAGCTGGTGACATATCAGCGATATCACGAGGTGTACCTTTCGAAGACGAGACTCTGAAGGAAGGCGAAGAAGATAAAGACGGCGAAGACAAAGAAAATAAAGGTAAGCGGCAATATTTTGCAGACGCTACGCAGGGATCGTTGACACGGTCAGAATGTCCTGACTGGATGGGGGCTTTTCTGGATGGGATGTCAAGTGCGGCGCTCTGGCGTCTTCGTGCGTGATTCAGCATGAAGACCACTTTTCAATTTGAGAGAGAGAGAGAGAGAGAGACAGAGAGAGACAGAGACAGAGACAGAGACAGAGAGACAGAGAGACAGAGAGAGAGAGAGCCTGAAGATCACTTTTCATTTGAGACGTTTACATTCCATGTTTGCGGTTAGCAACAAGAAATAATGGAGGAGGCTGAGAAGGGGTGGGGGTGCATCATGCGTGAGCGCCCAAAATCAAAACGGTTGACCTAAATAAAAGTATACAATACGTCAATAGATTAACGATTAGTGGACTAAAGTGACTTACTTTCGGTGATCACGAGATGGATTTGTTTGATAATCGGTATGGCTGTGTGTGAAACTCGCAAAGATTCTTGATTTCCTTTTTCACTTAAAAGTACCTACGTGTATGTATGTATGTATGTATGTATATATATATAATATATATATATATATATATATATATATATATATATATATATATATATATATATATATATTATAGTATATATATATATATATGTGCTTAGACTGAGACTTAAATAAATTCGTTGTCCTTGACATTCCCGTTTGAATCTATATCAAGTAAATTCGACAAAACAGTATGCCGATTTGTTTTCTTACTTTTTTTTGTTCCACCGTTTTTTTTCAACAGACGGTGAACAACAAACAGAGACAGTCAGTGAGGAAAAGTCATTGACTACCGTTCTAACTGAAGTCATCGAACCAGCTGAAGCAAAGACGCCCGAGAAGGCCAGCGAAGAGCCACAGGAAGTCACGGAAGAGAAGGCCGACCCGGAAGAAGAGCATGTAGATGAGGCTGCCGCTGAGGGCGCTGAAGAGGAGGAAGAAGGAGACTAGCTTTGGTCGTGTTTTCAAACTAAACATCCACCGTTATTTTGTGAAGTTTCAGAACGGAAATGCTTATAAACGTATTTCCGAAGAAGTTGCAGTAATACTGAGTAGACCTTTCCTGTATATAACACAAATTAGAAATTCTTTGTGAATTCTGTACAACGTACGCTTCAGATGTTCAACTCAAAGGATTCTCCAGATACTAACGTTTCTGTAAATAGAAAGCTTACATTTTATGACAGCAGATTACAAACTGCACCGGATGCTTTATCACGGTGCTTTTATTTCCGTTATGAAACTCAACCACCGAAAGTTACTGTGCGGTGGCATTTTCACAATTGTGTTATTCTATTTTGACGTTTTCTGATATCAATCGTCATCAAATAAAGATAAACGTCTGTTTCTACTAAAAAAAAATCTGTCGTCTCGATTGAAATCCTTATCACGAGGAAAGGGATGGCTGCACGCTTTTGTGATCATGTGTTAGAGCGAGAAGAAATATCAGAATCGTATAAATCCTCTTCACGTAAAATCTAAATGCGTCACACTTGCTAATAATCTCTGCCGAAACATATGAGGAACACTTTCCATATATGCAACATTTGTAGTAAAGCCTAGTATGAGGGTAGAACACGCCTCGGGGACAGATATTCGGACTTTCTTTCGAAAATCGAAAATTTCATATTTTTCTCTATAAGGGTAACACAAGGATGGCGGCCATTTTGAATTTCAAATATCGTTAAATCTCGCGTAATTTGTTTCTCTAAAAGAAAAATTTGCACGGTGATCCCAATTTTTATTTTCGATTTTGAAAGAGAATTATTGAAATATTCCCTGGGGAGAGTTTGAGCAAAACTTTGTCTTTCACTTTTAAGGCTCATACTACCTTAAAACCACTATCACGAACTCATAATTATTTTATGATCAGACCATGAGAACATATGTTCATATTTCTTTATGGATAATAATGTGGCGGCACTGTCGGTTATCTTGCCAACGATCGGCTTACATCTAAATCAAAAAAGCAAAGCAGATGAAAGCACTCTGCAAATGCCTCCTGACAGTGTTGCTGCAAGCGAGATAAGAAATTCAAGTAAAGTAAGTTTTCCCCAACAACCTGGCGACGGAAGGATAGTTTCATGACTGTATGTACGAGTATATATGACTTCAAAGTGTGGATGTGTAGGGAATTGGTTCAGAGGCAGGCCATGGCATGCGCCGACAAGACTTCAAATGTTGAAGTAAACATACAGAAATAGAACCAAACATTATCATTGTTTATTACAACTCTTTAAAGATTGGTAAACTTATCCGATCAAACGGTTTGAATTACAGTAAAATATTGTGACTGTTTACATAAAGTGTTATTGCTTTTTTACTATCGAAAGTAGAAACATTCAGGTGAAGAAGTTGTAGGTGCTTTTGACCTTTAACGCTACTACAGTCATTGATGTATCTTATAAAAACTTTCCCGCTCGACAAAGTTGCGATAACGGTAACATGTGGTAGAATCTCACACGTAATTTCCAAAGTGTGCCATATTGCGTTGAACTTTGCACATTCAAAGAAAGTGACACCTGTTTACAGAAGATGAGTGTATATGCGTTGTCATCAGCTCGTCAACTTTTTGATGACTGCATACACGGAAGACTGAATCTACGAGGGAAAGGTGCATTTTTGTTGACTTCATTCAAATATTGAGTGCAACCTGATGCTGCTGTAAAATCATTGGATCCAGAGTAGCCATGTACTTACAATGCCAGTAATGTCAAGTTCACGAAATTGTACATTTCTTTGATCTGTGATGTTTGTGTTTTTGCCCCAGCAACTCACACGAGGTGCACCTCCTTTTATGTTCGCGAAAAGCCGCCATGTTCTCGAACATTACCTCAGACATCGAGCACCGGATTTTCCCGTCATGCTCATCGACATCGTCGTCGGACACCGGCGATTTCTGGATGTAGTGTCTCTCGATGGCGATGTCGGGCATGCACACCGTAAGATGTCCTTGAATTGCAGACACTTTTTCGAGCAGTTCGATGTCTCCACACTGAGGACACGTGAAGTATCCCTGGCTTTTGTCAGTGATGCAGTCATCAACGTGCGACTGCAGCGCCCTCGCCTCGCTGAAAGGAATCGAACATACTGGGCATTTATACTGGCAATATCCTAGCATCTGGAACCCTCCCTGGCTGCTGAACGGTCGTCTGCTCAGGCGGACGATAAACACAGGCGTGCTTTCGCGCTCTAATCGATGAATGACGCTTGACTTCGAAAATCGCTTTTCAGGTTGAACTTCGTTTCTGGCCTTATCTATGACCTTGCGAATCCTGACCATGAACTCGGCGTCCGGAAGTGAATCGATGTCGCCATCCGGGACAAAGGCGGTGTTGTCAACGTTGCATGACGGACAAGAGAGTTTGGCGCGCCTGCTTGAGCTCACTCTTTGAAACAGGCATTGGGTACAGAAGACATGGCTGCACAGTGGAAGTGACTTTGGACGATCGAAGTTCTGTCTACAGAGAGTACATTTTAGCAGGATCTGGTACATATTTTCTCGAAAAACCTGGGTAGCCATGTTATCGTGGTCCTTCGCTTGATCATGAATGGCTCGTATACCGGGACCTAAAAATAAGCAACCCAATAAACAGTTAAAATGATGTCACAGGCTTTAATAAAAATAAAAAATAAAAAAAATTCATACTAAGACGAGGAGTGTAAAATTCCAATTGTATTTTATTACATGAAGCGTTTTCCTTTTATGATTGTGTGTGTAATCAGGGTTGTTATGTTATAATATCCACCGATGGCGCGTAATCGAGGCCAAAGTCCGACCTCTTATTTTGGACTCGTACGTGCATTTTCAACTTTCGATCTCTCGAAAGTTCTAAACGTGAATACGAGTCCAAAACAGGAGATAGTCAAAAACGGAAATTAGTCAACATCGGTAGTTAGTCAGAAATGAGACTTCGCCTGGTTGAAAATACGACTACGATTCCAAAATAGGAGTTTGTCAAAAATGGAAATTAGCCCAAAGTTGCAGATAGGAGTTAGTCAAAAATGAGAGTTCGAAAGTTGAAAATGCGACTACGAGTCCAAAATGCGACAGCAATTTTTGGCCTTGATTGCACGCCATAATCCAACATCTTGAGGCACTCGGAAAGAGTGGTTGATAGAACATACTTTCAGCTTCTCATTCAAAAATGGACAAACTTAAGGCTTGTGATAACGTAATGTATGTCATCAACCTCCCGCACGACAATGGATCCAGAGACTACAGAACTGCGGTTATGATGTGCCGTGTAGAGAAAGGTGAGGTTATACTAGACTGAACTGTAAAATTGCTGCATTAGCTGTTGACATTAGTTTCGGTCGCAAGAATACTGTTTTAGAAAACGTTTTTTTAAACTTTCACAAAAGGTCAAGCAAGGGACGCGGCATTGCCCGTACATGCCTCAAAATGGTCTTACAATATATCAGTTGCCTGAAGTGTTCAAGGTATTTCCTTAATGAAACAAAAAAGAAAGATAAAAGTTCTGATAAGCGTTTGATCAGTATTTCTCATGCAATTGTAACTTTATATATCTGGTATGTGTGGCAACGTCATCCTTCCCTTATAAGGCAGAATACGCCTCAAGGACAGGTTCTCGGACTCTCAAACTTTTACAGTAATCCTATTTAGGACTACCACTTGTGGGCGCTAATTTGGAATATCATCGACCGCACTGACTAAAATTTTCACCGCCTCAATTTTTTGAAGGCGAAAATCTAATTTTCCCCATAGGTAACACAGGGATAACGGCCATTCTGAATTTGAAGTATTGGTACACGGTAAATAATGAGTAATTTATACCTCTGGTCACAAATTTTGCACCTACAAAACCCGATTTTTCCTCTTAATATTTAAACGTGAAGTTTAAGTCTTTCGTTTTCGAGGCGCTTACTACCTGGCTTTTTTGAAGCCATTTGGTTGGTAGAAATTTTACGGAGTGGGTTCCTTTCTGCTTCCTCAAGATTGAATTACTCACATTCATGACGTAGATTGATTAATCTGAAGATGCGGGATAGAATATCTTGTGTTTTTTTAAGCTCATGGAAAACTGCTCTCTTCCTGCCTGCATGTTATTTAATTGTTAATGATTTTCATTCCTAAAAAATAATAGTTAGAACTTGAACTTGTATTTAGTTGAATATGTATTGACGAACTTATCAGTTCTACGTCCCTTTTCTGGTGTTAGTTCAATTTTCTGAAAATGAAACTCGGTATTACCTTTTCTGTATATGTTTTTTCATTTTTTTGCAAAATACAGTGCAATTCATTCATTAGGCATTCAAGTGAAAGATTTAAAGTTTACTATATCAAAATGTGAATTTATTTTACATTATTTTGTGGTCCACACACGCCTGTATGCATTGTGCGTAAGTCTCATTAATAATACATAAAAGCAATAGATAAATGGCTTGTATACCTATCATATATTTTTTCACGAATGTAACACTGCTATACTCAAACAATTTAAAGTGATGCCCTGAAAAACACGCCGCACGCGCATCGTGTCTCTCGGTTTTCTGTGTTGCAAAGATTAGATTTTACCAGAGTAATGAAGTAATGAAGGGTCATGAAGAAGTCATTTGATAACAGTTGTGTCATTATCATTTGAAGGAAAATAATCGAAAATTGCTAGGAGCGTTTGAAAGGCAAAGAAATAGCGGTTATTAATTAATGAAAAAGTGGATTACCGTGAACATGAAGTTTTTATTTTCTTTCTGATGTACAAGGAAACTTATTAATTAAGCAATGCATTCTCTTTAAATTCATCTGAAGAATTTGTTATTAATAAACTACTACGAAATAATATTTCTCCTTTCAGTAGACAAAGAATAGAAGGATTAATTTTACTATGTTCATATTCCACCTCACGCAGTAGCTAGCACTGCTATGGAGCAAATCTGACTCCATCGCATCGACTGGCTGTAATAAAAAAATTCACTATTGAGGTAGTATGCGCCGCGAAAGTGAAAGAGTTAAACTTTTGTTCAAACTTTCTTGAATGAAACTTTCAATCATTCTCTTGCCAAATCGACAATAAAATTCGGGAGTGAATGCGCAAAGATTGGAACTAGCGAAAAAAAATACCCAACATTTTGCGATATTTGAAATTCAAAATGGCCGCCATGCCTGTGTTAAACTCTATAGGGGAAATTGAATTTTGATTTTCGAAAAACCAAGCCGGTAAAAGGTTTCCTTTCTCCAAGAGCTTTAAAATGAACCCCCACAAGTGGTAGATTAGAAAGGAATCGTAGAAATTTTGAGAGTCAGACTATCTGTCCCGAGGCGCGTTCTACCTTAAATTGCCAATAAAATGGTCTTACACATAAACGTTAGGATCACTTCCTTTTAGGGCCCTCGGACCCCTTACATGATATCAGTTTATTTAGGGTCCTTCATCGGAGAAACGCGTCATATCCATCTTGTCAAGGTTAAAGCTATTTTCAGGGTCAGCTTTGATAGAAAGCACACTATTTCCTCTCCAAAAAGGAGAAGGTTGGGCCGGGGAGGGGAGGGGTCCCCGAGGAAGTATTTCCGCCCATTTTTCGCGGTCGTTTATCGCGAGCGTTTAAAGGGTAATTGAAGAATTTCTGCGTGAAATGTGACTGTTCCAGAAGTTTGACCTTGTGACTTTTCCGAAGATTGCCCGACCCTTTAAGTATATAGATAAAGTATTTGACACCTGCCCGACAGTGACAATGAAACGTTCAGGGACAGCGTCAGTTTGTTTTGGGGAAAACCATTTCAATTTTGCTTATGGCACGCTGTTCCTATTTTGAATATGACCATTGCGCTGAGCTACTAGCTTGATGCTGGGCTCGGCGGCAAAAAAAATTCAATCCATAAATCGCGGATGTCGCCTGCCGTTGAAAATGTTTTTGGGCAAAATACCATCCTGAACACCTACCATAAAAGAGATTCCTAGGCTTTGATAGAGGGCGGGGCATTCCATTGGCCATTTAATTAAGGAACGGTCTGTTTTACAACGAGGTCATTGTCGATATGTACGGGAGCAAAAGTGGGTATCAAAGACCTCTGTTGTGCCACGACACTGTGTTAAATGTCTGCTTGATTAGTTTTCTGACAAATAATATACGTGTTTTGTTTATTGATAAAAATAATTCGTCATAAAGGCTGACAGCAATATCGGCTCTGTCGACAATCTCTGACAACTCACAGAAAGCGGAAACGCCCAGTTAATCAAATGATTGCACACTTCCTGTTTTCTCGAATGCGACAGTCGGGAAAATAAAGAAGAAGAATATGACATTTTATGGTAAACTCTCAAACGTTTTGACAGCGTATGGTTGCATAATAAGTCGACATTCTTCTTTCCAACATATTTCGGGGTGGGAGAGTTATCAGTATTGTTAACCCCAAAGTTTTGTGTTTGCAATCTTTCCTCGCGTTACGTTAAGGCCAAAAACGACCAGTCGGTTGTGAACATTTCCATAGGAAAATATATTATGGAAAACAGAAATAAAATGCAATTCTTTTTGAGAGCGACAATTACAAAAATCTTGGAAAAAAATACGAACACATCTGATTTTAAAAGTTATAAAGTTATCATATACCAAACTCGTGGGTGACATTAATGTCATTCGTATCCTCTAATTATACATATAATTGCGATTTTCTTACCTCAAACATACCAAACTCTTCAAATGTAAGCTTACATGAAAAAATATGCAGGTTTGAGCAAGCTTGGTAGATTATCTGCTACCATCACACAAATAACCGGTTCCTTGACTCACGCCTCTGCGCGCTGTGCCCACTATAATAAAATTAACGCCCTGGGTAGGTAGATAATATAGGAAGGCTGTTTTACTGTTTTCAAAGCATGACGGGAGCATGGCCATGGGTCAGCCCGAAAGGTCAGGTGAGAGAGCGACGAAATTTAAATGAGTAATACCGCGTGGGTGGATGGTCAAGCGTGAGAGTGTGTCTGTCTGTTTACACGATAACTCAAAAACTCCTGAACGGATTCAAGTCAGATTTGGTAGACAAGTACTGTATGCCAATTGCAAGAACTGATTAGATTTTGGTTGGTGTAGCTTGCATATTAATGAAGTTATGAAACATTTTTTTCATACAATGGTTTCCTATGGAGACAGTAATGACAGTGTCTACATATATCAAGAAATACTGCACAAAATTTCATGAAACTTTTCACAGATGACAATCTCAGAACATTATGATGATACTGAGTGTCATGTCAATTATCTGCTCATTTGCATATTTAATAAACTTTTGTAATTAGTGATATAACTCTGAAATTCCTACACCAAATTTGATGATACCTGCTACAAATATTGATCTGATAGATATCTAATTGTACTGAGAAGCATTAAGCAGTGTCAAGTTAAGAAACAGCTCATTTAGCTGCGATACACCCTCCCCTAATTTGATGAAAGCTGCTGCAGATGCTGATCCGACATACATCTGACTATGTTGAGAGGCATTTGGTAGTGTGAAGTTATTTAAGGATTCAGTTGCATATTTTATGAACTTGAAAATTAGCCATGTAACTCTTGAATTATAGAACCAAGTTTGGTGTAACCAGCTACAATTATTGATCTGAGCAATATGTAATTGTCTCGTAAAGTACTGTACGGTTTCAAATTAATGAGTAGCTCATTTGCATATTTAATGAAGCTTTGTAATCGTCGATATAAATCCGTAATTACAGCATTAAATTTTGATGAAACGTGCTACAGATGTTGATCTGCTAGACATCTAATTGTCCCATGAAGCATCGAGTAGTGTCAATTTAATAAACAGCTCATTTACATTATTATTATTATTATTATTATTATTAGACTTTATTTAAACTCGATAGACTGTTGAGCCGAAGGCTCTTCTCACACAGTGTCGAGATGCAAGAATATACAATATGTACATTAAAAAAATATAAAAAAACAGAACAGAGAAAAACAAAACATTAAGACATCAAGAAACAGACGACAAAATATAAACAAAAACCGCCAAAATGGCTCAAAAATTACATTTTGCCAAAAGATGAGACTTACATTTCGTTTAAAAGAGTGAAGAGTAGAGCAAAATTTGACATCTGCTGGTAAACTATTCCATATTTTGACACCGCTATACGTAAAACTCCTCTGACTTAAAAATTTGAGTTCTGTGTCTTGGAATATATAATTCATTTCTGTCTACAGATCTTGTACAACGACTGTGGACGTTCTGGACACTTCTAAAACATTCAAATAATTAGGAGCCAAATTATTTGGACTTTGTACATCAAGACTGATTCATTAAAACAATCCTTTCTCTAAATGGTAACCAGTTTAAAACGTCGAATAAATTACGACTAGGAGTGCTAAAATCTGAGTCTAAAAGTACTCTGGCTACAGCTTTCTGTAGTCTTTCAACACGAAGTAAAAGTTTGTTGGAACAATGACCCCATATGTTAGAACAATAGTCAAAATGGGGTAAAATAAAACAATTGTAAAATATCATCTTAGCTCTCTGAGTTAAAAAGGGACGAATACGTTTTAGATGCAGCAATTTAAAGGCTACCTTACTACAAACTGAATTTACTTGCTTTTTCCAATTTAGGGTGTCGTCAATGGTTACACCCAACAATTTTTCATGGGTTACACAATCGAGCTGATCATTGCCACACATAACATTGATGTGATTTTTCGTTCTGGCTTTTTTCTGCGTTGTACCAATGACAATAACCTTAGTTTTCTGTGAATTAACACACATGCTATTTTGATCGCACCAGCGTGTGATCAGATTCATATCTCTGCTCAGCTTGGTTTCAATTTCGTTAATTTTGGGACTGATCACCTGAGCTGCTGTGTCATCAGCATACATATACATATCAGAATTTTCAGAAGCCAGAGGGAGGTCATTTATAAAAAGTAGGAACAACAGGGGCCCTAAAATAGATCCCTGCGGTACACCTGTACTGACAGGAAGAGAATCACTCAGGGTTCCATTAAAGGACACCAACTGAGTTCTGTTTGCGAGGTATGAAGTGAAAAAACCATTGTCTGCTCTGAACAACCATATAGTCTGAGTTTCTTAAGTAAAGTACCATGATGAACTAGGTCAAAGGCTTTTCTAAAATCAACGAGTAAAACACCTATTAGATTTCCACTATCGATTGCCTGGTACCATGAGTTGGTAATGTTAGTCAAAGCTGTTTGACAAGAGTGGAACGTACGAAAACCGGATTGTTTATCTGACAGCAAATTGTGCAATGAAAGAAATTGTAAAAATGACTATGTACATGTCTTTCTAACATTTTGACAGAACAGGAAGGACTGAAATAGGTCTGTAGTTTGAGATGTTATCTTTGATACCCTTTTTGAACAGAGGAGTTACTTTAGCTGACTTCCATTGACTTGAAAAGTACTTGTTGTGATTACATAATTAAAAAGAGCTGTGAGACTCGGTGTGATTTGACCTGCGCCAATTTTCAAAAATTTTGAACTGATGCCGTCTAAACCAGTGGATTCGTTACAATTTAATTCATAAGATATTTCAAAATGTCTGAGTCTTTTAGCAATGGTATATTGAATTTTGCATCATCCGGAAGGTGTTTTGTTATAAAATTTGTCATTTGTTGAGAAGGTCATCGTTGTTGTTTGCTTGTTTTATGTATTCTGAAGCTACATTTGTGAAAAAGTTGTTAAAAGTGTCAGCAATGTCTTTATTGTCAGAAATTTCATTACCTGCTCTGATAAGAAATGTAGGATCTGTGATTGTGAGCGTGGAACGAGATGTTTGAAAACTTTCCAAAATGAAGTTTTTTTAATTAGTCATTTAACTCCGAGAGTACTGTGTGAAAGTTGACGAAACCTGTTACACATAATGATCTGACAGATATTGGTTGTTCTGTGAAGCGTACTACCATGTAATGACCCTGTTGTAAACCAGGTGAGCACATTCAGTTTACATCTGGTTTTTGATATGAGTAATGTCTTCAATTGTTCTGTGTCGATGATAGTTGTAAACAGACTCTTTCTATAGATATTAGCATGCTTGTTTTGTTTACGAACAATTGTTGAATAACAACTATGTGGAGTGCTTTGATTACCCAAGAAGTAGTCGGTAAGGCAAGTAGTACCTGAGTTCCGAGTTTCCTCCCTGCAGCCATGCTTGTTTAACTTAAAATGAAGATGTTAAACATTCGTGAGAAACAGTTTTAAAAGGCGAGACATTGTCATAGAACGAAACTGCTTCCAAAAATTGCCTGTCCTTGATATGTCTATCAAGAGAGATATAGTGAGAGTATTTCCTGAATAGCTTTGTTTTTGTTTTATATGACACCATAATTTTGTGTCAGATATGTTCGACTTATTGGAAAGTCACTTGTTGTACAAGCACTGCTGCGTGGTAAATCCGCACTTGCCATTATTCAACTTTTATCGGGTTGTAAACAGGAAAGAACACCGGAACCTAATTTCCATTATGATACAAATCAGTGCTTGAGTAAGGATGCCTGTCATGGTAAACAAATACAAATAGACCACCTAAGACAAAGTTGAATAGTACAAGATTTTGACATGGGCCAAATGAAAGTACCTGTCGTTTGCTTTAACAAACTTTCACAACCTATGTTTGTACATAACTGCATATCATTGCTTGTGACAGCGATATCTCCAATGGCAACACGCTGCAGTAGGAATGTTTGTTTCTCTACACATGACGATTGGCCAAGTGGGTCAAATATTTTGGGTTTTTGTTTTGCTTTTCTTGGTCTTTATATGATGTCAACTACCGATAGGAAGGCAACGAAAAAAAGGATGATCTCATGCTTTAGAAGTAAGACGATAACGATTAGTTCACAGTTCAGAGATGCACAGAGGCTAAATGTGATCCTAAACGTATGCTAATGTGTATCATAACGTCACTTGTGTCTTCATATGTTTTGTGTTTGGGTTTGTTTCCGGACGTATTCAAAGAAAGACACGCACGCGGCTTGTCTGGATGCATGCGTGCGTGCGAGGACGAGAAACAAAAAAGTAAACCAAGTCTTTCCTTTTTGTCAGGTTGAGACAATTTTACAGTTGTAGAAGGGCTGTCACTGGTTTGCCACAAAGTGACGTCTTTACTAATCAGTCAACTGGCATCAGGGATACTTCCAATTTGCGTACTGTTACAGAGGTGACTCATTCCACCAAAGATTTTTTCTCAACATTTTACACAAACATTCATATACATCCATACCTTGGTAACCCACCAATACTTGCTAATCAAAACACAAGAATCTCAAATGTAGGTCAATTTGCATACAAAGTAGGCAATATTCAGAAAGGTGGTTGTTTTTACAACCATGGGTACGGTGTATGTAAGTAATTTAATTTAGTACCTTATTTCGTTTTACGACTATGTTTGACAACTTAAACTTGATGAATTATGGCAATTTCACATTATTGTTTTTGTATAGTCACTGTGTCAGTTATGAATATAAGCTGTGACACATAACTTGCAGATCAAGAGTTGACGTTCATGACAGGATGAATTCTTTTGTCTTGAAGTAATTCCCATTGTACGATTGAAGCAACGCCTTTTGGGTGTTATTTGCAAGCCAACTCTCTCTCTGTCTCTCTGTCTCTCTGTCTCTCTCTCTGTCTGTCTCTCTCTGTCTGTCTGTCTCTCTCTCTCTCTCTCTCTCTCTCTCTCTCTCTCTCTCTCTCTCTCTCTCTCTCCTCTCTCTCTCTCTCTCTCTCTCTCTCTCTCTCTCTCTCTCTCTCTCTCTCTCTCTCTCTCTCGGGATTGACAGTCCTTAAGGGCAATGAAAATATACTGATACAACTGATATTTCAAATCATATTGCACGACCGATCTCCATGTTGACCTCTTCACTCTTTATTGCGTTTTCTAACACTTAACCTGGAATAATATTATAATATTGAGAACCGCCATGTGGACTTCTTCGTCTTGAAAATTGTCCACTCAAAAGTGAGTCCTGATAAACTAACACTTCCAACTATTTTTAATATAACTCCTCGAAGTCGCTAAAAGACAACCTATGCAGATAGTGTGATCGTCTTCTTCTAAGTGGGGCATTTGAAATAATGGCCGTTGCAATTACAACCAAACTTCTCTTGCTGCCCTTTCCGCATAAGGTACCTTCCGCTGTATAAGGCATTGGTTTCAGCATAAGTGACACCGGTACAAATAGTCACGACATGTATGCCTTTGTATTACTATACCAAGTCAAGGCAAAGGATGCCCGCTAGATTCTTCTTTTCTTTAATGTTTAGTAATACACGGCATCGTTTTGTGAGTGTAAAATAGTCAAAATTTGGAATTCTTCCTTAAGTTAAAAAACCCGATAATAGTTATGAATATCACCATTTCACCATATCACCAAAATATCGTCATTTACTATCCATAACACAATATGTCAAATCGGAGTATGGCCAGACATGACTTCTGCAACTCACTTATTGATTGTTGTCAGCAGTTTCCGGGACAAGTCGGCTGTGTCTGTCTGTCTGTCTGTCTGTCTGTCTGTCTGTCTGTCTGTCTGTCTGTCTGTCTGTATGTATGTATGTGTGTGTGTGTATGTATGTATGTATGTATGTAGTATGTATGTATGTATGTATGTATGTATGTATGTATGTATGTATGTATGTATGTATGTATGTATGTATGTATGTATGTATGTATGTATGTATGTATGTATGTATGCATGCATGTGTGTGTGTGTGTGTGTGTGTATGTATGTATGTATGTATGTATGTATGTATGTATGTATGTATGTATGTATGTATGTATGTATGTATGTATGCATGCATGCATGCATGCATGCATGCATGTATGTATGTATGTATGCACGCCAGTCCGCTTCAAAAACTATAACTAAATATGAACTGAATATGCTAACGTGTTTTACAACAGGTTCATTAATAGTATGCGCTTCACAGAACAATGAGATATATGTTATCACTACATGTAGTAGGTTTTTTTCAACTTCGCACAGTACTCTCAGAGTTTAATCACTAATTACAAAACTTTATTTAATATGCAAATGAGCTGTTCATTAACTTGACACTGCTCAATGCTTTATGGGACAATTAGATATCCATCAGATCAACATTTGTAGCACGTTTTATTTAATTTAATGCTGTAATTTTAGAGTAATGTCACTAATTACAAAGTTCATTAAATATGCAAATAAACCCTAAATTAACTTGACACTGTTCAATGATTCATAGCACAATTAAATATTTATCAAATCAATATCTGTAGCACGTTTCACAAAATTTTGGTGCCGAAATTTCAGAGTTATATACCTAATTACAAAGTTTATTAAATATGCAAATGAACCCTTAATTAACTTTACACTACTGAATGCTTATCAATACACTTAGATATCTGTCGTATCAGTATGTGCAGCAGTTTTCATCACATTTGATGCAGTTATTTCGGAGTTGTATGACTAATTATAAGACTTCATGAAATATGAAAATGAGCTAATTATTAACTTGCTCTGTAGCTCGAACTTTCAACCTTACATTTGGATACATAGACGATGTTATTTCATTGAATAACTCTGAATTCAGTAAATATCTCGCTATGATTTATCCTCCAGAATTGGAGATTAAAGAAACTACAGAAACGGCCTCTTCTGCTTCATATCTGGACATTTTACTTGAATTTGACTCTGATGGTCACCTTTCTACTAGGCTATATGACAAGAGAGATGATTTCAACTTTAGTATAATCAATTTTCCACACCTCATCAGTAATATTCCACTCTCACCAGCTTATGGGGTATACATTTCCCAGCTTATTCGATATGCAAGAGCATGCAGTTCATATGGTGATTTTGTAGAGAGACATGGACATCTCTCTTACAAACTGTTAAATCAAGGTTACACCAGAGCAAGACTTGTCTCTACATTCAAGCACTTTTTTGGCAGGTATCGCAAGCTGGTAGATAAATACAATATCTATCTTCGACAAATGATCACTGATGGCATCGGTGACACGGGGCCTTAGTTAGTGACCACTACCTATCTGACTTGTAGATTGATATATGGCGGGTGCCATATGTGGGGCAGGATGCAATTACTATTTTCGAAACACCTGACATCACTTCTTGGTCTTTTGGCCAGAGGTCCATATATCTTTCTTTCATGAATTTGACTTTGTTTGTGTACCGTCTATATACTGTCTGTTCTGTGCTGTTTTGTGTCTATGTTTACAAGTATTGTCTTTCAAATTCTGACCTAGTGTTATTGGACTATGGATTGGTATGATTGCAATTTTTTTGACACTGCTCAATGTTTCTCAGTACAATTGGATATTTATCAGATCAACATCTGTAGCAAGTTTCATCAATTCAACGCTGTAATTTTGGAGTAATATCACTAATTACAAAGTTCATTAAATATGCAAATGAACCCTTAATTAACTTCACACAACTAAATGCTCTACACCACAATTAGATATCTGTCGGATCAGTATCTGCAGCAGATTTCATCACATTTGGTGCAGTTATTTTGGAGTTATATCACTAATTACAAAACTTCATAAAATATGCAAATGACCTATTTGTTAACTTGACACTGCC
The DNA here is from genome assembly GCF_041260155.1 of Ptychodera flava. Taxonomy (NCBI): domain Eukaryota; kingdom Metazoa; phylum Hemichordata; class Enteropneusta; family Ptychoderidae; genus Ptychodera; species Ptychodera flava. The sequence continues at coordinate 88,577 of NC_091930.1, read as the reverse complement.
AAATGCTTCTCAGTACAATTAGATATTTATCAAAACAATATCTGTACCCAATTTCACTGACTTTGGTGCCGTAATTTCAGAGTTATATACCTAATTACAAAGTTCATTAAATGTGCAAATCAACCCTTAATTAATTTCACACTACTAAATGCTTTACACTACAGTTAGATATCAGTCGGATCAGTATCTGCAGCAGATTTCATCACATTTGGTGAAGTTATATCGGAGTTATATGACTAATTACAAACCTTCATAAAATATGCAAATTAGCTATTTATTAACTTGACACTGCCTAATGCTTCTAAGTATAATTAGATATATATCAGATCAATATTTGTTGCAAGTATCATCAAGTTTAGTGCAGGAATTTCAGAGTTATCTCACTAATAACAAAAGTTCATTAAATATGCAAATGAGAAGATAATTGACATGACACTCACAGTATCATCATAATGTTCTTAGATTGTCATCTGTGAAAAGTTTCATGAAATTTTGTGCAGTATTTCTTGATATATGTCTACACTGTCATTACCGTCTCCATAGGGAAACCATTGTACGGAAAAAAAACGATATTGCATAACTTCATTAATATGCAAGCCACACTAATTAAATCTAATCAGTTCTTGCAAGTAGCATATGGTACCTGTGTACCAAATCTGACTTGAATCCGTTCAGGTGTGTTTGAGTTATCGTGTAAACAGACAGACAGACAGACAGACAGACACACACACACACACACACACACACACGGACAGACAGACAGACAGACATCGCTATGACATTAGCCCACGTGTTTACACACGTGAGCTAAAAACTGCAGCACCTACCGTCTTAGTATTTGGTGTACAGGTACACCATTGGGTGGAAATGTGAATTCGTTCAAATGAACGTGCCACGTAAAAATATGCAACTCTGTAACTACATGCTGGTTTGATTGAAACTTGATGTGCAGGTCCTTTAAGGTGACTTTCGGCAGATTTGTTCAAATTATGGTGAAATTTGTAAAGTTGTATTCTGGGGCAAATGTTTCCCGTTTTTGGTCAAAATATTATATCCTCTCAAAGTTCTTGTTGGGTTGCTTTGAAACTTGATATGCATGATCCTTTCGTTGACCACTGTCGGAATTGTTCAAATGCGGTGAATTTTTCATATTAGTATTTTTGGAGCAATTTTTCACATTTATGTCAAAATTAACTTTTCTGAATTTTCAATTCTGATTGCTTTGAAACTTGGTATCCATTTATCTAGGGGCAACCTTAGTTAAAATGTCTTCAAATTGTATGTCTTCGAATTGTGGTGAAAATTTGTATATTTCTATTTTTTTTTAATTTTAGGTCAAAATTCATTTCCTCTGAATTAACTATTGTGATTGCTGTGACATATGGTATGTCGGTACCTAGGAGCATCCTTGGTTGAGTGTCTTCACATTGTGGTGAAATTTTCATAATAGTATTTTTAGGTATTTTTCCCATTTTTGGTCAAAAAATCATTTTCTCTGAAATCGACTGTGCGATTGTTTTAATTTTAAACTTGATATGCATGTTCTTAGGGGTTAACTTTGTTGAGTATATATGTTCAAATCGTGATTAAACATGCAATATTGTATATTTGTGACAGTTTTTATGCTACTTTGGTACAAAAAATGCCAAATATTTCATTCTTGTATTCTCTGGTCGAATTGAAAATATTTGAGAACCGCCATACAGTACGTCTACACCATTGTATTTTGTGTGTAAGCACATGCTAAACTGTTAATGTGAATTTGTTTGAATGAAGTTATTATCGGCAAAAGTATGCCAAATAGGAAATAATGAGCAGCAAAAGTATAAGCTTTGTGAAAATAGCAGTAACTATGAGCCACAATTTTACATTTTGGTAATATTTTACAGAAACAAACCGAAGACCTCCAAGTCGAACTAAGTTGGTTTCTTCAATATTACTGCTTGATGAATTGCCAAATTTTGTTTACATTAATCCCATGCAATATAATAGTAGAGCGGATTACTGAAAATATTTCAAATTGTGATACAGCATAAAAATTGGCATGTAGGCACATTTTAGGTCACTTTTTAAGAAAAAGCGCTAACAACGCAAAAACCCAATATGACGGCCATTTTTCAAGATGGCCGCCAAATCGACTTCCGGAAAAATGAAATCAATGATGATTTGGGAGATTATCATCTGACTTTTAACTATTTCTGTGGCTATACCCATGTTTTTGACCATGGTGAGTCATTTCTGATGTTATTTTGTGATATGGTCCACCATTGAGTCAGATCATTGCTCTGCCAGTGAATTACTTTACAAAAAGTAAATTAATGTGTTAATAAACTAAAAATAAAATTTGCAATAAAAGATCTTCACTGCCAAACAATTTTTGCTGTTTTTGACATCTTTACGACATGCAAGAATTCTGTGTGTGCATAAGTGTATTTAGCTTATATCAAGAGATGGGGAACAAATGTAAAACACTAATTAACAAGCCCCGTTATGCGTTTGCTAATCGCCCTTCAATTCACAGGATCAGAACCAGCTGGGAGAGCTGAACAAATTATCACAGGGCCACCTTTGTTAGTAATACGATATTGTGAGAACATCAATATGATTTTATAAATAGATATTGCTTTGACCCTGGTCACATGATCAGTTTCCCCAGAAAACGTTTTTTATGTTTGTGTAATTCGACTTATTGGTGTTTTAGGACTAAATTGGCACCTCTCCGTCAGTTGCTCAAATTGTTCTGTATTCCAACATGTTTAGTTTGACATTAGCTATTGGTTATCTGAAAGATGTGTTAGAATCTTTATGTTGTGGTCTGACTGTTGAATGGTTTGTTTCCAAGACCATTCGTTTCAATTATGCTAAAGTTTGACTTTTGCTTCAAAAGGATGTCTTTTATGTTTTATTCCTTTGATATGCTATGATTATTTTCAGTTTTTTATTAACATTTTTGATTAAGATGGTTTTGATGAATGGCTAAAGGTCATTGTGTGGATAGGTTTTGTTGTAACGTCATTATTCTTATCTTTGTCAATGAGTGATGAAGTGATGTTTTGTTAACCTTTTTCCTGATATTTCAGTTTTTCTGTAATCTCTATGTTGAAGTTTTCATGTGAAGAAATGTACTCTTTTCATGAAGTCCACGTTGCTGTTGCATGTGCGAGCATACCTTAAGAATTCACCTTTAATAAAGCCTTTGAAAGTGTTGTTTGGGTGGCAGGAACTTCTTAACAAATATTGAAACGTGTCCGTCGGTTTTTGTGAGGTTTTTAAAATAAAGCCTGTTCGCTCAATTATATCTCTGACCCCTGAAGACCACTATTTGTCAAGGTATGAGATTTGTCGATAGAATGTTCATATGTAAATGTAGGGTGCAGGGTGTTGCACTCCTTGAAAAATGTTAGAAGTTCACGTTCTATTCCCGTGTAAATAGTGAAAATTGCGTCTCTAAAATGTTTCCATAGGAATATTTTACCTAAGTGGAGATTTAATATAATTTTCTCCATTGCATGGACACTGATGTCAGTTATTTCTGGTGAGGCTAGTGAGCCAATTCAGCAACAACAGATTCATTTATAATATTCTCCGTGGAATTCAAATATATTGTGTTTGAGAATAATCGAAGTAGGTCTTTCATGCAGTTTAGTGTGTGTGTGTGATTTTTTACATCGTTTGTGTTGGGTGGCGCTATTATAGAGTCCATCGTCGTGATCACTGTATTTATAGCTTTCTTTTGTGACATATTTGTGTACATTGATACCACACCTTATGTTATTTGAATAGGATTTTCTGGTATATTAATTGATTTTAGCTTTTAAAGACGCCTTTTGTGCGCTTGACATTTTTTATGACTAGAAATTCCGAGATTCGGTTTGTTGGTTGGAAATAGCCACTAATAATAACGCATCCGATAAAGATTGTTCCTTCCTATGAGGTTTTGTGTGTTTCGGTAGAATATACCATCGTGGTGTGCAGATATTTTTGGTTGTGTAATAGAGGAAGCTGTAAGTTGTCTCCTCAATGATTTTCTTGTCGTACATGTTTTCAATTTTTTCCATGTTCACTGCATGGTTAATGTCGCCCTGTGTTGCTTTACAGTAATTGTTAGCATTTTGAAGCCCTCTTTAATGTTATCTATCGTATTCACAATTTCTATGCCACTTCCTTCATCGAGAGCTTTAATATGATTGTTTGTTTTGGGATAGATCGTTCAGATGAGTCATGTTGTTTCTGGTGTGGGTTTCAAAATGAATTCCCCCTACATAATGATCTCAGTTGCTTCCAGATAGTTTTCCAGTTTCGGGTTATCCATTATGAGTAGTGTCCACTTGGACTTATCTTTGAACAGATCGTGGATGTCTGATTGATTGATTGTTTCTCATGATATAATGCAATCTCATGCTGCGCATTAATAGGTTGATATCTCTTACGAGAGTTTTTCTGTGTGGGCATTTTGGAGTGGAAATGTTTCTTTCCAGGAAAGCCTATCACAACATGTAAAAAGAATTAACACATAATAGACATCCTTGTTCGAGCACATAAAATACAAGGGCATTTTAAACGAACGGTCTGAGCAATAAACCACGCAACAGTCACATTACAGTAAATCATAACCAATCACAAAATAAAAAGGAGCACTTGTCGGTCAAGTTGAGATACTTTTTTCTGAAAACATCTCCGGATTTGCCAATTTTTACAGCGCGCGTGACAGTGCGTCACGTATTGTTCAGTTCTGGAACCAGTTGTCGCCCGCTTGGGAAATTTTTACAAATTTTGACGGTTTTCTTGGGTTCGTTGATAATATGATGGAAATAACAAGCGCCGCCCTGACCATTAACGTTTATTTATGGGCGCAGGCTCGAGGAAAGCCAAAATTAACGGGCTAGGCTTAATTTTGGCTTTCCTCTTGCCCTTGCCCATAAATAAACGTTAATGGTCAGTGCGTAGCTCGTTATTTCTATAATATATGGATTTGCTTGTAACCCTACGATCGCCATGCAACTACCATCTTGGATGACAAAATAAAAATTTAAAGTAGCATTTTATGCCTTAAAATGTAGTATATGGATTTGCATGGAAGCCACATTGGAAAATGGCCGCCATACGGCCGCCATCTTGGATTGACAAAATCACAATTATGCCTTACGACCTGCAAAAACAGCTTTAAGTACAAAAAACATACAATTTGTCTCAGAAACCACTAAAATTGGTAATAAATTGTGTTTTTATACCTTTAAATATTTGCTCGGCAACCATATTGGAAAATGGCTGCCATACGGCCGTCATCTTGGATTTTCTGTTGACTAGCATTGTTTTTTCTAAGTGTTATACCGTTGATGATCCTTCAAAGTTTCATACTTGTATCATAAACTGAAATATTTTGCCAAAGTACCACACTTATCTGCTCTACTATAATATCACAAGAGAACAACTCTTTCTTGAAAAGGTAGACTGTATCACCAATTTTGATGTGCAAGCTACATGGTATATTCATCAAGGAAACAATTTATTATTATCTCGGAGGTCTTTGGTTGTGCATATGTGTGTCCATTGCAGTCATACTTACTTCGTCTTTGTATTTGATTGACTACGCATCAAATGTGGTCAAATGCAGTTGACATTATGATTATTACAAGCTTAGACGCATACTCAATCTGGCATGCCACATCGAACGAAATGTGAGCCAAGTGTCATTGACGCTATGTTTAATGTAGGAAATAAAGCGCATCGATGAAACTAAAATGTTGAGGGAAAGGAAAACCGACGTTTTCCTTCATGATTGTCAAGTTTTTTTTGAAAACACTGCAAGAGTAAATGTGATTCGTGTCTGAGCATCGATAGTTTTTGACATTGTCACCTGACATTTTCATGGTTTGGGTAGTTTTTTAAAGCTCAACAACGAAAAACTAACTAAATACTAAGATAGCATGGTAAAATGAGGAATTTATTGAATTTAACCTAATTTCTTCCTCAAAATGAAGATTGTTAGAGGTTCATCTATCAACTTTTCTGTGCAGGTGGTATTTTCATGTACGCTTTCTGACAACAGCAAATATTTGACAAATATTTCTACTTGTGATTCGGAGAGAAATTTGAGGCTTTCCAAAACCTAAAAATAAATTGTGACGGACACAATGCATCGTGGTGAAGCATATTCGCAATGACGTGCAGGCACTGGATGCTGCAATACATTCAAGATGTTTCGACTGGTTTGTCTTCCATTTTATAATTCCTAATAATATCCTTGAATACAGGCAATTGACACTTAGGTAGTAGTGTTCATATGTTACTCTTAGAACATTTATGTCCTCCATGCAGTGGTCCGATAAGGACAGAAGTAAAGATTTTCTAAAAGTCCTCGTTTTACAATCGTTGGTGCTGTTTTCCAATTTGCCATTTCAACCCCTGTATTATATTATAATTGTGCACCCTTTAATACCCACACTTTGTTTGAGCGGAATGCCTTTTCGAGCATACCTTTCTGTTTGCATTTGTGGTTTGTTTTTGTGTGACAAAATATCTCAGCCGCATTTGTGCGTGGCTATTATTGTAAACGACCGTAGGGGACATTTTTAGCATTAAAGAGACATACATCATCTCGTGCGTAGAAGATATATCTTGTGAGTACATTTTTTGCATATTTGCTGTCAAACATGTCCCTTGTTTGGTTCCATATCTTATAGATCCTCTCATAGTACGAAGTGTTCCAATGCAAAACATTCTGGGTAATGAGCCCCGAGACCTACTATAGGGCACATTCCAAAGTGCGAGTCTCAAAAGAAAATGGCAGTTCAGTGTCTATGTTTTTCTGGTTGCTTGTGAGTAGGGGTTTATGGCTTATTCGCATTGCCGTATGTCAAAGTTTAATGACGTTTAAGAATCTGTCCAATGAGATACATAATGAACCAGATAATTAAACGGTCACACGTACTATTTATGTTCGATGCTTCAAAAATCATCAGGTTCCTGTTTCGAATGAGTATGCAATAGCATATTCACTGAGTTCTGTAAGGTGTGAATAGTGCTAACACTGGTGGTCATTAAACTTTCACCCCGGAATGCGGTACTTGTTTTTACAACACTTCAGGGCAGCACCGAACATTCGGTTACTTATCGGCTTTGTTCGCTAACATTCGGAAGCACAGTCGGTGGCCTTGCACAAGTCGAGAGACGCCCATATTGAAAAATAACATTCTTGAGTTAAACCAGGAACCTGACGCAGATAAAATTTGAGGTAAGCTCTGTTCAAAACTTTCGGGCAATGAATTCTAATCGGAATGAATATATTTTTATAACATATCTGTTTTAACTACACATTGCATTCTCGTGTTTGTCACCAAATTGCAAATAGTCTGACCAATTCAACGATGACATAGTTCAGCACATTGCCAGTGTACTAGTGACGTTACGCCTGTCAGATAAGCAGAAAGGAATACTGTACTGCGCAACAACAACAAGACAGACGTCAACATTCCATTGTATTCTTGGGTTCTTTCCACTTTGGCAATGAATATAACTATCACACTGGGAATCACACTCTGCAAATTACAGACAAACATGGTGTTTCAGACCTAAAAATTATCAATACCGTTGTTTAAACTATAAAATTGTCAGCGAAATTCGTTGCAAAGAATGACATGAGTCTGTTCACACAAGGAAAAATCACCTTATATCGTCAAAGCAGAATAGTATTTCATCATAAATAACGGTGGCGATTACAACCTTATAACAGTCAATACACCCTTATTTATGACAAAGTAACATAACATTGTTGACCACATCCACTAAAACTTTTCAGACAGTTCTCAGTTAGTAGGTAGGTAGGTGGGCAGGTAGGTGGGTAGGTAGGTTGGTAGGTAGGTGGGTAGGTGGGTAGGAGGGTAGATGGATAGGTAGGTAGGTAGGTGGGAGGGTAGGTAGATAGGTAGACAGGTAGGTAGGTTACTTCGCTGAGTATGTCAAATATTTACTAACATTATTGGTCACGAATGACTTGACATGCCTGCGCTGATATGGTTTATACTGCTGTAAACAAGGTGTTATCTTAGGACAGTAATATATTGTGGAAAAGATTGCGATAGCTTAGTTATCGGCTTCAAGGTCATATTAATTTGAAAGTCGTTTGGGTTACACCAGGTCATTAAACAATATATGATGATGCAAGAGATAAGGCGACATTGGGAACCGACATCATAAATTATTCACGGTGATAATTTTCCCCTTGCCAGACGTGTAAAATACTGTGTAAACTTTCGCTTATCTTACTTATTTCATTTGAATAACATATGCATGCAGGTCCAGATTCTATATCCAGAGGTTGTACTATTAACTGAAGAGTTCCTGAACAATCTGCCTTAAAATCTATACCGTCCAGTATTTTACTTAATGATTTTATCTAGACAATATAAGAGCAATCTAGAATTTCTATTGATATGGTAATTACTGTTCTAAAAATATCTAAACTTTTAGTGAAAAGGACATTCCATAAAGTTCTAAACATGACCAATTGAATTCCAGGTCATGAAGGAGAATGGCCCCAAACAAATGACGTTCAGAGTGTTCTAGACTGATTAAAATTAGGTCATTGGTGGGGAGAATAACCTACATAAAAATACCATACAATATAATGAAATATATTGGTAATGACTGCGCCTCTGGATGCTGCAATACGTTCAAGACGTTTAGGTGGCTCTGTCTTCCATGCAGTTTACGATGATGTCCGGGAGTACACCGCCACACAACTGGCACCAAGAAAACGGTGGCCATTGATCGTCTGTATAAGGACAGAAATATTAACGAAATTAAGAAGTAAAGATTACTTAAACTCATAGATTTTCTGTCGTTGGTGCTGTTTTCCTACCTATAATTCGGACCCAAGATGATACAACGCACCCTGTTATGCGATCAACATGTTTCAGCAAAAATTGTCCTTTGAGCAAATGATATTTATTGTCATTTAGCTAAATGGTTTAATTTGTTACAGGAATTTCTTAGTTGAAATGATTCATGGCTGTTAATTTTATTATATCATTTTTTTATGTTGCTGTCAAATATGTGACTTAAGGTTTTTCTCTCATAGAGATCTCGCTATGGCAATCTGTAAAAGATACTAACCAGCAGATCGTAAGCTTCTCGCGGGACGATACTCATTGAAAAGTTAATTAACATACTCTGGTGCGAGCTTTTTTGTAGCTTTAAAAACCAGGAATAAACTACTTAATTTTACTTTAAGGCTTAATAATAACCATTGTAATCGGAATGAAGATCCTTGATTGGCACAGCAGAATCAGTTCCCAAGATTAAACGAATGGCACGTTTTTGAATATGCTCTAGATCTCTATATTGGCAGCCGATGTAGAACCCCAAACAGTAGAACAATAACCAAAGACATGTACTATTTATGTTCGATGCTTCAAAAATCACTTGATGCCTATTTCGAATGAGTATTTATGAACATATTCATTTTGTTCTGTAAAGTTTTACTGCCACTATTATTACTGACCATTACATTTTTCACCCCGGAAAACACTTCAGGGCAGCACCGAACATTCGGTTAGTAATCTGCTTTGTTCGGTAACAATCGGAAGCACTGTCGTTGGTCTTGCATAAGGCGAGACACGCCCATGCTGAAAAAAGCATCACCTGACGTTAGTAAAAATTTGAGGTAAGCTTTGTTCCAAACTTTTTGTATTTTTATAAAAAATATGTTTGTTTTATTTAACCACATTGTCAGCGAACTGAAATTAATCTGACCAATTTCACGATGAGCATATACATTATCGTTCTGTAAAGTGTGACTGCCACTATCATTTCTGGTCACTTCAGGGCAGCACCGATCGGTCGCTAACTTATGGGCTTTGTTCGGTAACAATCGGAAGTGGTATTGCATCACACGAGACACACCGATATTGAAAAAGAACATTCTTGAGTTGAACCAAGCACCTGACGCATATAAAATTTTTAGGTAAGCTCTGTTCGAACTATTTGTGCAATGACCTATACATTGGAGTGAATGTATTTTTTATATGATTAAGTTTGTTTATTTAATCACATTGTCAGCGAACTGAAAATAACTGACCAATTTCATAATTTCATAATTCAGCACATTGCCAGGGTACTTTGCTATTAACAGTTTTTCTAAAGAATGATGATACACCTAATAATTATAAAGAAATCGCGGCCGTATGGCGCAAAATCAGCAAGACAGATGTAAACATTAATTTTGTTTTCTAATTTGGCAAGGAATATAGCTATCACACTGGGAATGACACTCTGCAAATTACAGGCAAACATGGTATTTCAGACCTAAATATATTCAATACTGTTTTTTACACCCTTAAAGTGTCCACGAAATTTGTTGCAAAGCATAGGATCCATATATTTAAACAAGGCATAAAAATCACCCAATATCTTAGAGATCCTCTGCATTTTGATGGGTTCAGAGAAACATTCTGGGTTTCAGCCCTGACTACGACAGAGCATATGAATTTCCATAATACGGGTTAAATATTCGGTGCTTTCAAAAATCACCTATTTCGTATGAGTATGTATGAGCATATAATTTAGTTCTATAAAGTGTGACTGCCGCTATCATTTCTGGTCATTAAAATTCCACCGTTGAATGCAGTACTTGTTTTACAACACTTCAGGACAGCACCACTCATCGTCTTTGTTCGGTAACGATCGGAAGTGGTTTTGCATCACACGAGACACACCCATATTGTAAAAGACATTCTTGAGTTAAACCAAGCACCTGACGCAGATAAAGTTTTTAGATAAGCTCTGTTCGAACTGTTTGTGCAATGACCTATAAATTGGAGTGAATGTATTTTTTAAATGATTATGTGCACCTTCTTTGAGATGAGATAGAGTACTCGTGTAGGTTAGCAAGCTGCAAAGAATCCGGCCAGTTTCACAAGGACATCAGTGAGAACTTTGCAAAAGTATTTCTAGAAACATTGTTATTGTTAGCAAGACAGATGTTAACATTCAAGCATGTTCTTCCCCTTGGTCACGCTGGCAAATACACTCTGCAAATTACAGATACAGTCATGGTAATTAATGGTAATGCAGGGCTCGAAATAACTTTTTCCTGGTAGTCCACTTGGGCTACCATTTTCTGAAGTTGGTAGTCCGGTGACAATGGCTTGTAGCCCATGCATATTTAGTTCAGGGGTATATTTTTTCGTTAAGGCCGAACAAAACAAATGTGCTGTTCCAATAACCCGACCTACCATATTTTTTACCTTCCGACCCTAAGGTTTTTAGAGCATCGTAAACACGGAAGTAAAAAAGGAAGAAAAAACCAGTAAAATCACGCGTAGATTTCATTTTTCCTTGAACGAGGATGTATTTTATGTTTTTTTTCCCTTTCATATGTATGATAAATTTTTCTGGAAATGTTGTGGCCAGTGTTGACCGCCCGAACCCTTGAAAATGAATATTAAAAATAAAAATATTTTGAAAAAAATCCTGCCTATCAACCTACCATATATTTGAAACCATGTAATTGGAACAGCGCAATTTATTTTTTTGGCCTAACCAGACAAGAAAAGGCTACTTCACAAGATTCTGCCCATGAAGTGAATTTTCTAGTCATTTGATGTGAATACTTGCACACCTTTAATACCCAAGGAAACAGGTATAATTGACGATAGACTGTAAATATAATTAAACTTTTGTTTAAACCCATGAAATTGTCGGCAAAATTCGTTGCAAAGAATGAGATCAGTATGTTTACACATGGCATATACTAACCTAATATTGGGAAAGCAAAATGGTATATCATCATAAATAACCCTGCATAACGACCTCATTACCATCTATACACTCTTATTTATGACAAATAACATGACATTATTGCCCATCACCAAATAAAACTCTTGTCAGACACTCCTCACTATGGTTCAGACTATCAAGGACGGCAATCTCCGCATTTAAGTTACCTTGACCAAAGAGTGTAGTACAAAACTGATCATTGATCGACTCAATCACAGACAAGGAGAACTGCTAGTCCGTGACTCTATAAAGTCTTCCGTTCAAACGCCTAATCCAAACTCTTAACATATTTTAATAACTAAAACAATTTTATGTTAGATTTTATCACTCACAAAGCCTTGTCATACCCATGCATGCATGAATACATGGGTACACATGGTATGTATGTGTATGTATGTATGTATGTATGTATGTATGTATGTATGTATGTATGTATGTATGTATGTATGTATGTATGTATTGTATGTATGTATGTATGTATGTGTGTGTGTGTGTGTGTGTGTATGTATGTATGTATGTATGTATGTATGTATGTATGTATGGTATGTATGTATGTGTGTGTGTGTGTATGTATGTATGTATGCATGCATGCATGCATGCATGCATGCATGTATGTATGTACGTATGTATCTATGATTGTGTACCCTGCCTGTCTGTAGAGTAGCCAGGTAGCTGGCTCGGTAGCTAGTTTGATAGGTGAGTTTATATGTATATTGAAGGGGAAATATCGTATCTGCGAGTAGTTTTGTATTTACAGATTCATCAAATTTATTTCTAAACGTGAATGAATGTGCGTTTCATTCTAAGAACGTAGTTAACGAAGCAGGTGACTGACTTCTATTTATGAAGTCATGAAACGAGTGTAGAGGACAAAACATGTAGAGAAAACCTCTTTTTCAGAGAATATGCACACAATTAGACAAGACCTTTTACTGGATAGACGTATTCCCCTTTTGCAGATCACAATTTTCAGTGCGTACTCATTGAAGTATCTTCTTCCATTATAGGTCAAAATTTTAGAGCTCATTTCAAAAAATAAAGTCGAGGTTGTCGAGCGAGATCAAAAACAACATCGGTCGTATTATAGCAAACAACAGAAAATCCTGCCCGAATTTCACAAAAAAACACTTTGGTATGCCTTCATAGTATACTAACCTTCGACTAAAAAATCAGCGATGCACAACCTGTAAAACCTTTCAAAATCATGCGAGGAAAATGACCACGTTTTCCGGTCCAATTCACACTGTCAGAATGACTGCGCGGTAGGAAACAAAATCCAAAGTACATGCAAATGAACCCTTGGCTGTTTGGCCTGGCTGATCGAGTCAGCTTAGCTGCACATCACAGTACTGTAGATTTCCCATAATTCATCATGATTTGTATCCTCAGAGATTCCCCAGAGAAGTCTACCAGGTCTCCCATGTGTAGACAAATTCCTAGACTAGTTTTTAAAATTCTGAAAACGTACTTTTAAGGACACCATTCTTCTCAATTCTCATTTTAAATGATTTGAAAAATTATGCAAGATTGAGAGAGGAGATAGCATTTTTGTAAAATTTTCCACTGATGGTGTCTTCAGCCATACAGAATAATGTGGTGGAAAGTAGGGAGACTAATTGCACCTGTTTTTTTAAACAAAGGGATATTGATTTTTCCCATTGGAAATGACAAAAGAAATTTGCACTCTAAGTTTTCTCAGAGAATGACCCCTTCAGTTCGTCATAACTTGCTGCCTAAAAAGTATGGCATTTGTAGTACCTACAGCATGTTACTTCCATGGTTGTTTAATGATTATTTGGAAACTGTCCCTGAAATTTCTAAACGTACTTTTACTTGATATTATTTATCAATTATTCTGATGCTACACATTATTGCTTGCATACAGAACTGAAAAAGTTTTTAGAAAAGCAACCTTCGAGGATACAAATCAAAGAGAATTGTGGGTAATTTATTGTACTGTGCACATCATGTTTACAAACACCATCAGCCTTGGCCTATAACATTTTAAAATCTAGCTTTCGGAATTGATGATGTGCATTCTATCATCCAAATACCATATTATATTGAGTCTAAGTTTTCAGTTTTCATAATCAAGCCTTTAATAGGAAAATATTTTATTATTTTTGATTACAAACACTCAAACAAAGTATGAGTCTTATCCCCATTTCTATAATTCTTGGCCTATTTTTACGTTACATCCTCCGAATGGAGCTTACCTACCCATCTTTACAGTGGCGTTATTTTCGTAATGGTACAGCCCACAAGAGTCACGTTACGTGGCAGAAAACAAAAGGCCCAACGTTTCAGAATTGCTGCTACGGTGGCTTAATGAGGCCACAGGTGTAATTTTTTATTTCACACCTGTATTTTTTTTATTTCATACCTGTAATTTTTTCATGCCTGTAATTTTTATTTCATGCCAGTATTTTTTATTTCATAGCTGTAATTTTTTTTATACCTGTGTTTTTTTCATACCTGTAATTTTTATTTCATGCCTGTAATTTTTTTCATTGCTGTATTTTTTTTCATGCCTGTAAAAAAAAAATGCCTGAATTTTTTTCATACCTGTAATTTTTATTTTATTCCTGTATTTTTTTCCGTGCCTGTAATTTCTATTTCATGCCTGTCATTTTTTTAATACCTGTATTTTTTTCATGCCTGTAATTTTTTTTCATGCTTGTAATTTTTATTTCAGCCTGTCTTTTTATTTTATGCCTGTCATTTTTTTTAATACCTGTAATTTTTTGTTCGTGCCTGTAATTTTTTTCATGCCTGTAATTTTTATTTCAGCCTGTCATTTTATTTATGCCTGTAATTTTTTCATACCTGTAATGTTTTTATTAGTGTAATGGCCTATGAACCCACTGATATCCTCTTTCATCCTCGATGAAAAGCTGACCTTTCACCCAAACTTTAGCATTCTTGACTCCAACAAGTATCTCTGTCTACATGCACTACTCAAACACACTCAGAATTGACCCACTTCATGTCTGCAATGGAAAAGTCGTGAAAAAGGGGTGATGACGATATCTCATGATATAGGTCTTGTGGCAGCCACCGACTATGTAGCGCGGTGCGTAAAACAAGCGTTGTCAGCATGAAGTGACTAAAACGTCGATTCTGAGGGCAACTGAGTAGAGCATGTAAATAGGGATATTTGTTGGGTTCAACGATGACATATTTGAGGCAAAAGTAGGCTTTTGACCAAGGCTGACAGCAAACGGTACCGGTAGTTTAAAGGTCACAAAACTTAAAAAAAATTACAGGCATGAAATAAACATTACAGGTATAAAAAAATTCAGGTATGAAAGAAAAATTCGAACCGTAGCCATTGCATCGGTCAGGCATCGCACAACATGGTGTAGGTACTGCAGGACTAGTTACCAGAGCCACACTCGCCATGTCACCCAAAAATAGCGTCAATGTCGCTGAACCATGACTGCCCGTAATTGAGGGTGCATTTATGGCTAGAACATAACCAAGATTTGCAACAAAGCGATCTGACATAATGTGAGAGCTAGCCCAATCAAATCCCGTAGCCATGCCTATTGTCCAGGCACAAACCAACTCCGACACGCTCAAGTACCAAGGTCATGTATTTGCATTTGACCACTCTTATTTTTAAACACAAGGCCTTCAGATATAAAACTACATGAACATATCACATCTACTCGTAACTTATGGTTACGCAGAAGTAGTGTGGCTTATTGATCACGTTCGGTCAGTTGCGTCATAAGGTCTCCCATCATACTAAATATGAAGGGTGTAGCACTTGTGGTTACTGAGTATGGACATATATGTATATTTGAGGTAAAAAGTCGTCAACGTCAAATGACATTTTGTCAAAAATAATTATCCTATGGTTATCTCTGTGTACAAAAAAAATCAGACCTCTAGTTCCTTTAGCTAGCTCAGAGTTAGATATGTGCATATTAGTGAGTTGCAGGATGTTTCATTATAAGGTGTCCCATCATACCAAATATTAAGCTTGTTGTAGCACTTGTGGTTCCTGATTTATATATATAAATGTATTTTGAAGTCAAAGGTCATCGACGTCACGCGACACTTTGTCAAAAATTGTATCCCATAGTTTACCCTGTGTACCGAAAATCAGACCTCTAGCTCTATTGACTAGCTGAGAAATAGATATGCTCATAAATAATGAGGTTCAGGATGTGGTGTCATAAGGTCTTCAAACATACCAAATAAGAAAGGTTGTAGCACTTGTGGTTACTGAGTTATGGACACATATGTATATTTATGGTCAAAGGTCATCGAGGTCACGTGACATTTTGTCAAAACAATTTTACCCTAGTTATCCCTGTGTACCAAAATTCAGACCTCTATTCTATAAGCAAGCCAAAACTTAGATGTGTGCATAATTGATGAGGTACAGGAAGTGGCTGATCATGTGACATGTCGGCCAAAAGCTTTGTTCCCATACTTACCCTTGTATACCATCAGACTTCTTACTCTATTTGCAAGCCCATAATGAGATATGTGCAGATTGAAAGACCTTTCGGACGATGCTAAGGTCAAAGGTCAAGTGCATCCCCAAAATTTTGGTGTGCAAATCGGTCCCCTACCGGTCATTGTTCAATAGATACAAGGCCTCTCTGACTCTTACATACATACATAGGCCAATCATTGCCATAGCTTAGCCCCATACGTATAAGGTACCGTTCAGTTTTTACGGCCGGGGGCGCGGCAAAATCCAGGGGGGTCATCAAATTTTGGAATCCGCAAAAGGGGGTCATCGCTTTTTCACTGGTAAGAAAGGGGGGGTCACCACATTTTCAAAACATAATACCAACAATAAAGTTCACTTTATGCCATTGCCATGATCGACCCCCTTTACCGCGGGCCGCCTTCGGCGGCCCACTACAATAAATATACATTATGTATTACCCATGACCCTCTTAACAGGCAGACGCCTTCGGCGGCCCACTCCAATTAGGTTTACTTCATGCAATGGCCATGATCGACCCTCTTTACCGGCGGCCGCCTGCGGCGGCCCATTCCAATAAATTGACTTTATGTAATACCCCACAGCAATCTTAATGGTCGTGCGCCTTCAGCAGCCCTGTCCAGTAAAGTCTACTTTATGCAATAGCCATGATCGACCCTCTTTACCGGTGGTACCGGTGGCCCACTAGAATAAAGTTGACTTTACGTAATGGCCCATGACCCTCTTAACCGGAGGGCTGCCTTTGGCGAACCACTCCAATAAAGTTCACTTTATACAATGTCCATGGACATGAGTTGTCTATTGAAATGAAGTTAAAAATTGCCTTACAGTCGTCCTAATTAACAGACGTTTCAATGGATGTGGCTGAGAAGTTTGTGCACTGGCATCTTTGCTACACGAAATAAAGTGCGCGGCCGGCGTACCGGAGTTCAAATCCAAACCATGCGGGTAAATTTGACATATGGGTTTTATTTATTTTTAAGCAGGCGGGGGGTCATCAATTTTTTCGTCTGACAAAGGGGGGGTCATCTTTTTTCCACGAAAAATGCAGGGGGGGTCTATATTTTTTTCAACACCGGCGACAAGATTTTGCTGCCCCCCCCCAGCCGTAAAAACTGAACGCTCCCTAAGGGAGGTCAAAGGTTCTTGAAAAATCAGGAAAACAAACTCTAAAACTCTGTGGTCTCGAAACCCTAATACCTGCTAATATTAAATGGCTACCTTAACTGGCAGCTAGCTCAGAGCAGAGAAGCTGCACATAATTAGCCTTGGCCTGCACCATATTAAAATCGAGCTTTCTGCATTAATCAAAGGCATTCTATCATCCAAACATCATATGAGATTGAGTCTAGGGTGATCAGTTTTCATAATCAAGCCTTATGAGAAAATATTTATTGTTTTTTATTTAAAAACACGCAAAAAAGTACGAATTTTATCCCCATTTCCATCATTCTTGGCCTGTTTTTAGGTTAAACCCCTCCAAATATAGCTTACCTTCCCGTCTTTACAGTGGCATTATTTTCGTAATGGTACAGTCCAAAAGAGTGACGTGCAAGGCAGAAAACGGTCGACAAAAAAATACCAAATAATTATTTAAAAATATATAATTCTGGTTAGATATATCAGCTCAACTTGATTGAACAAATCCCCATCTTCATACCTCGAGCGAAATTGTTACCAACTGTCAGCAACCGCAGTACAGGGATTCTCGAGTCCAAGGACATGACACCCCTTACCGAATCTGCAGATCTGCATTGAGCTTCCTGGAGGCTGTTGCAGATCTACGCAGCTCAGCTATATCAGACTACTTGCAGACATCTGCATTTGGTCTGATTTGGTGCATATATAATTAGCTTTGAGCTGCAAACAGCAGCTCATGGCAGCTCAAGTGGAGGTCAAAGCTGGTGACCTGCAGACAACTAACTGCTCAAAGAAAGTGACCTGCAGATGTATAATAATCGCAATCATACCAATCCATAATCCAATAATACTAGGTCAAAATTTGTAAGACAAAAGTTGTAAACATAGACACAAAACAGCACAGAACAGACAGTAAATAGCCGGTACACAAACAAAGTCAAATTCATGAAAGAAAGATATATGGACCTTTGGCCAAAAGACCAAGAAGTGATGTCAGGTGTTTCGAAAATAGTAAGCGCATCCTGCCCTACATGTGGCACCCGCCATATATCAATCTGTAAGTCAGATAGACAGCTCAAAAAAGTGACCTGCAGATGTCTGACAGCTCAAAAAAAAGTGACCTGCAGACATATAGCAGCTCAATGAAGTGACCTGCAGATGAATGACAGCTTGACTTGAAGAAAGTGACCTGCAGATGTATGACAGCTCAAACTGACCTGCTGTCACACAGCAGCTCTACCATACGGTGACTAGACCTTCATGCAGCACAATCAATGAATATCCTAAGCTTACTTTGTGAAGTCTTCTGTACGTAATTCAGACCAAGAGTTAGAGTGTTAGTTTCCAGTTTGCATACTAGAAGTGGAAATATTGGCAGCTAGATACAGGTGCTAGCCATAGCATTTACTGACTTCAACCTCCTTGAATAGATCACGTGGGATGTACAATTCATGGCCCATATAAGGATTACACACACAATGCAGGGTAAAAGATGATAACTGTAATAAACACTTTTTCTTCCAATAAGTATTGACACTCTTGTGTACATAATTGCCCCTAAGGTCATCCATTTGAAACTATAAAGGTTTTATAATATGGATTGTTGGTAGGTTGTGTGCATTTAGCATATGTGCTATACTTTCTTGTACTAGCAACTCCCAAAGTAATCAGTCTAAACGTAACAACCTCACCTCAGTCTTGGTCAATGAACCAACCTTAGCCAGGGGGCTTACAGCATTTATTTCATGGCTATTGTTTTGATTTAGCACCATGGATTACAGGTCCCATAACAAGGATAGCTATGATGAATGCGTATACATGTAGGCCTGCCCATGTACAAAGAAATGAAGACAAGCATAGTAGAGCAATTATTTATGCAATAACGGTTTCTATTCTGTAAAAAAACAAAGGTATTTAAATACAAATAGTTATTTTATGGTATGTACATGAAAAGTAATATAAACTTTCTATTTTTTGATAAAAAGTAAAACAAACAATTGTAAAATATAGAAAATATAATAACATTTGCAGAGTCATTAAAAAAAGTGACACTATGAAACACCAAATACTTGATATTTAGTATGCTACACAGATTAAACCATGAATACGGAATACAAGCTACTGGAATAATTGCCAAACAATATGGTTACATTAGCCAACAGTTACATTGATTTTTGGCAACATAATTAGCATTTTCGTTGAGTGTCAACAATACCTTGTACATCAGCCTATCAAAATACCAAGTATCCAGCTGTTCCACACATCAATATTTGCTTGCTTTGCAATGTTAATTCAAACTCAAATATTGTTGCTTGAGTATTACATTGAGAGTATCAAGCTTGGACTTGCAATAATAACCTGGTACATTGAAATATTCTTTTCACATAAAGGTATTGACAGTAAAAGAATCTTTTTGTAAATCGTGCCACTTGTATTGCAATAGCTCAATAGTGAATGCTGATTTCACAGCAATACAATATACACTGTTTTGGTAAATGGTGTTCTATGAAACACCAAGAAAATCTTAAACTATATCTTTGTAACATGATTACAAAAGTGTTAGTTTTGAGTTCACAAGTGCTTTGTAAAAACAGACTGTAAATATCATGAAAAAGTTACTATAACAGAATATTTTGGCATCACATAAAATATAGATATAATTTACTATCTTTAGCCACTTGTATTTTGGTATCATAAATTTGCATTCAATGAAATACAAAGATCACCTTGAAATATATTTTTGTCACAAGTTCATGAAAATGTAACATTAAAGTCACAAGTACATTTTTAAAAAGTTGACTACAAATATCATGAAAAAGTTACGATGAGAAAAATTGTTTTATGAAATACAAAGATCACCTTAAAATATTGCATTTTTGTCACAAGTTTATGAAAATGTAAGTTTGAAGTCACAAGTAAATTTGTAAAAAAATAGACTAGTATAAATATCATGAAAAAGTTACAAAAGGACAAAATATTCTATTATCATCTGAAAATTTTGCAAGAGATGTTGTTTTAAGCATTAAAACTGTAGTAAGTAAGCAGCTGTTTCTCACTTTTTGTGGGGTTCGTATAAATATGTGACAAGAGTTTTGGTAAATACTGTAAATTATTATAAATTGTTCACATCATACCTCAGTATACATAATAACCAATAGAATCTTTATGGCATTCAGCTAATAGTCCATTTAAGACTACACACTGCACATGTACATTGCTGCCAGGTACCAGTTCTATCATTGTCTGTATATAGAGAATATAAAATACAAATTTACATATAGTCACATGTTGAATATTAAAATATCACACATACATATAAGAGACACTATTTTCTGCAGTCAGTGCAATGTACTATTTCATGACAAAAGGTCAATAGTATGTATAATATCATGATGACAATCTGGGAAGAGTCTGGATATCACTTAATGTTGGTATATGGATTTCCAGTGTCTGGGACCCGATTTGTATATGTTTATACCTTTAAATGATAAGTACTTACACTTTCATAATTTGTTTTGCTTGATGCCGCACATTTCATGTCATCTGGAGATACTGACTTGAACTTGCAATCTTGACTGGGAACAGTATACAATGTTGGACCCTAAAGATAATAGAAAAGCAATAAGTGCACTTCATTTCAATATTTAAGAGACTATACAAGTGTACGTGAAAGTTTTCATACATGCATGTATCATACACATAAAGGAAAAAAACGTAAAAGACATCCTTGTTCAAGCAAAAATCAAATGCCAAATGACGATCATGTGATTTTACGGTTTTTTTCTTTCTTTTTTACTTCCGTGTTTACAAAGCTCTAAAAAGTGTAGGGTTGGCATGTAAAAATGGGGTAGGCTGGGTTATCAGAACAGCACAATTTTTTGTTCGGCCCTTTTTTTTTGTTCGGCCTAATAAAAAGCCATAGTAGGCCATAGGATGTACAAACATTATTTTTGTACAGCCATGCTCATGCAAACATCAATTTTATGCATTTAATATCAAGCTTGAAAACTCAAACTCTTTCAGCTATAGCTATTCCTGGCATGATGAACTGAAATATTCTATTGTGGATGCTCACTCTCATCACATGATTAAATTTGTTCTGCTTTATGTCAAATATTACAAGTTTATTTTGCTAACCTTTCAGCTTCAAGGACGAAAGACGGCATTCAGAATCAATCTAATGTTCATCATGACTTTGAAGGAAAATATAATGACATGAAAGCAAACAGCTAAAGGAAGATAGACGTGTCTGGTGATAAGTACATGTAGTTTGTGTCCACATATAAAGAAAACAGTGTACAAGTAGCACAAATACAATGCTAGAATCTTTGTTGAAATTATCTAACATGCTCGATGTCAATGAAGTTTTTAATAAGCCCTTAATGATAATTTCTCCATGACTCAGTAGCACTATAAGAACTAATTGCGAAAACACAGATTAATGTTCATTTTCAAAATCATAACTTACCGATTTTCACGATCTGAGCCGTGTATATATCCTCAGTATTTGCACAGGTCAAACGTCAAAATTTCTCCATTTCACGCTGAAGGTACTCTTTACTACAAACTCACCATCGACTATGTCGCTGCAGGGTAGGGAACAGTATGTCTTGTCTTCGGCAAAATACACCAACATCCACTCATCCATTTTTAAATTTGTTGACAAGAGCAATGAAGGACAAAAGAAGTCGACTTTAGGAGATCTGTATATGAAAAGATGACCTTTGGCTGTCGAGTCTTCACAATGGCGATGAAAAATACCGCTATTTGATAAAGGCGCGTTTATTGCGGTTAAGTGATTGGCTAATGTCCATCATGTGACGAAAAGTGCTATTGCGCATGTGCAATGACCCGGTCTGCATGTTGGTTGTTGACACACACTCTTCGCCTTGTAATCCAGAAACTTACGACAAGACGATTTTGCTATCAACGGCACTTTATATAAGCACAATATGTCGAAAAGAGGCAGCGATTTCGCGGCTCGAGACTATAAGAGGACTAGAAGCACAGTTAAGTCTCTTCTAGGTGAGTAATGAAGTTTGCAAATGCTTGTTATCGTTATACCTGTGCTATTCTCCCGGAGGGGGGGTACTTCCATTACTTGCCGATATGTATATGTGCCGCCCAATGGGGTGGGTATTTCAGCAACTTGGTCTAAAATGGGGGTATCAATTCACAGTAAACCAGGGTCTAAAATGGGGTCGATTTTTGAGTGCTACACAAGAACAAATTCCAACTGTCAGTTCCCGTCTTTCTAGCAGGGTTTTGATCTGCACTCAATAAGCATTGATATCTTTCTGTCTGGCAGGGGAACCATTAAAGAGGCCCCCTGGCTTTAGCCAAAGTAAATAAAGACTTTGTTTAAAACACTGTCACTAATTGGTCAGAAGTCCATATTTTGACCTGGTCAAAGGTCATAAGGTCTAAAATGGGGTCCTAAACTAACGAGATTTTAGGTCTAAAATGGGCCCCGGGTTTTTTACGTGCGGCCGCACACCCCTACCACTTCTCAGAGCATGTACCCCCCAGGGGCCTATTCTATTGCGGCTTACTCGCTCGTTTTGACGGTGACCGTAGTCCGTACGGTCCTTCACAGTATACTATTACAGTGATTCCGATATTGCTTCAAGTTCATGCGATCCAACATCACAAAATCGGGGAATACTCTTTGTGGCGTATTTGGCGGGGACCTTATCCTCTCGCCTGCACCAGTGGCTCGTTGTCAATACCAGAACTGATCCGAAATGAAACTACTCTCCTAAAGAAGCACATACAATTGAACGATCAAATGATATTGCTGATAGTGTTTCAAATCAACAAAGAGGTTCAGTGGGTGCACACATGTGTTTTTCCATGTTTGTTTGTTTTTGTTTTTGTTTTGCCACTACTACTGTAGTGCGCATTATTTTAATATGACATAAACTACGATTTCGATGTAAGTAACTATAAGTTGCTGGCCTACACTAACAGATGACAAGACCATGGACTGAAGATGTCCCCAAACCGCTAGACACATGTATTTGCTGTGGTATGTAATATGTAAAGACATATGCAACGACAGACCACGGTCCCTCCAAACTTAAATAGGCAATTATTCATAATGAAAATCCGGTCTTAACTGTGGAAGGCTTATCAAATGAATCCAAAAACAGCTGCAATGCTGCAATAGGACTTGATTATCCAAATCCTTGCTTAGCCCATGCATTCCAAACAAATTTAATTGTTGTAAGTAAAGCATAAAAAAGAATTGGATGGCATTTCTATATTTTGCAGCTTAAAAGCTGTAATTCTGTGATTGAAATATTTCTAAATTGGCAGAAATTGCAAATATAACCCACATCTTCAAATTTGTGAATATTACCCTATTTGAATGTGTGCACAAATTATAATAATCCCTCTATATTTTTAGTAATACTGGTTATTTAGTGACTATTATCTTACAAAAAACAAACTCATTATTGACAGTAATTTTTTTTTTCAAATAACACAGAACAACATCGAATTGGAGAAGTTGCCTTGCAAAACCAGGATATAGTAGGGCAACTAGTACCTGACGAGGCAGGCTGACAGCAGCAGGGCAATCTTACGAAATGAATGGGACCCCAGTACGAGTGGAAACTTTCTTCAGCCCATTGATGAGAGTAATTGCAATGATGACTGTGATTCACCCTCTCAAGGAAGAAGAGATACCACAACTGACAGCTACCGTGCAGAACTTTAAGCAATGAAACACATGACACTGACAACTATGTCAGCATTACAAACAATATAGTGAAACATTGCAGTCAACTAATCAACCACCATGCTCAGGAATGGACTTGAGTGAACATACAGAAATTTATCATTCCTTTTTTGATTGCAACTTTGATGCAAATAATGAATTAGCAGATATTGTTTGCTTTTCGCCGGTTTGTATGGGGAACGGTACGTAACCCATAATGTACATTCCCTCTTGCATTTGACAATTTGGCCCCATGTTGACCAATAGTTGCTTCCATTTCAAAGATACAAATGGTTTTCTTCTTATGGTACTCAGAATGTTCAGTTTCAAATTTTGAGTGATGTATCTCTCGTTCAAATCTACCCGATCTTGTACAATGTTTAGAGGCCAGTCAAGAAGCAATGAATTTTTATAAGAAATAAAACAAGTTAGAGAAAGGTAATTTAGTACAGTTACAACAGAACATTTATGCCATAGGTTCTTCTGAGGAGAGTGATCTTTGAGGACATGGAATTCAATGCTCTGTTTCATTGACCAAGCACCACTGAGTAAAATAGTAATAAGAAGTACCAGCGACTTAAAATAGGATCTACTATCTATCACTCTTCATCCTATAGAAGAGCATATAAACAAAATTCATACACAGTCATACATAAATTCAATGATCATTTTGAGTATGGCCATATTAATTTCTTTTTCCAAGTGAGGACTTCATGCTTTTGTGAAAACATGGCTAGTTGTACATGTGATGTCCAAAATTATGCAATTATAAAAAGCTACATGTACCTGTTAAAAAGAAGTGACTCTAGTAAAAGATGATGTGAAAAATGCAACAGAATTTCATCTGTCTGTTGTTAGCAAGTCAAATTAAGTAGCTTGTGTCTCCTTAGGAAATATTAAAGCAAAATATTTTACATGAAGTTTACAGATATATGAGAATTTTGTTTTGTTGGTCACTTCCCAAATCTTAAAGAGAGAGATTGATTGCAATTTCTGCCTCTTAGGAAATGACAATATCACATAATTATGTAATGCACCATCAAGTAGAACAATAAAGAAGTACAAGTAGGATCTACTGTCTGTAACTCTTCATCCTATAGAAGGACATTTTAACAAAACTCCTATACAGAGTCATATATGAATCTTATGCAAAAAAAACATAATAAACTTCCACCTTACATGTACCTGCAAGTGCATGAGAGCAACTCACAGTTGGGACTATTGAACAAGAGTGTGTTGATGTTGCTTATCCAGATCAGAGTCTTGTAAAAGTGAGCTAAGCATATGAATTGAATAAAATGCATTATATAGAGTATATTTGTTTTGTGCTATTGTAAGTTTTACATACAAAACTCTTTGAAATGGGTCAAAGGCAACACAAGGTCAAATTGCTTGAGTATACAGTGCAGTGTAGAGTGAAAGCAATCAACAGTTAATTACAGACTAGTATAAAATTCTTACATTTTACATTTTGTGTGTATTGCACATGGACTGGCTAAATTGAAACTTGTTTGTCCCAAATGCCCATCTCCATGCTGCGTGCCAGGGAACTAAAGTACATTGAGCTGCTGACTTCTATCTGAGCTGCCATTGAGCTGTTGTACTAGCCTTTGAGCTGGATGATACTCTTCGTGTAAACAAACTTTTACTGACTCAACATTTGAGCTGCATGATAGCTGTAAACAATGAGCTGCCAAGAGCTGCACGTGTCTGCAATTCCACTCCTGTGTCTGCAGCAGACATCTGACAGCTCCAAACATTCTGTGCAGATCTGCATTAGAGCTGCGTTGAACTGCCACAGCTCTGAAACCGGTCTGCTGCAGCTCAATGTAGATCTGCACGTTTGGTAAAGGACGGTGCTAATACCATGCACTGCCTACGACAGCCATGGTAAACAGAAGTCCAGCTTAGTTTATAAATCGATGTCAATATTATTGAACTGACGGTAATCTCAGATTTAAAAAAAACTGGATTTAGACTTTAAAATCCATCTCATTTGCATAAAGCTTCATAAATCAATGTAATAGAGGGAAAGCGGCCCCATTCATCGCCTATACTCTTTTTGTCGTTCTTTGTGTTCATATTTGTTTTTTGTGTTTGGCTATTGGTGTAGATATAAGCCATGGCGAGACATAGCCGAAATATGGCTGTCAAATAACAGCGTGATCCTTTGACGCTATGTTTCGAACCAGGTGCGGTCTCTCCCTCGGTCCCTTTCGTATACTTGCTCTCCTTGGATTTTGTTTCACTGTTTGTGTTTTAAATGTTGTCAGTTTTTGTTCGTCCAGTAAGGAGGCCAGAATACTTATATTTGAGTCAGTTTGTTGTGTTTCATTTTTATTCGGTACTTTCTGTAAGATTGTGTACTTTAGCATTCATGAGTGTGTCGCTAATGTTTTGATGTCTTTAGTATGCGATGATCAGTTTTATTGTGATTTTCATTTATAATTCGTGAAACGTGATGTAGACAATTTCGGTTGAAGCAGGCGATCCTATGCGACACCAACATGTTTGTTTGTTTGTTCGTTGTTAAATTCGAATGTGTTGTTTTGCAAAAAATGTTAAGCAAAGCAAACAATACTCTGTTGGTGGCTTATGAATATTTGTTTGTTCACTGTTTGTTTGCGTTTCGCTTTTTAGTGCTTTGCCAAATGCCCACATAGCGTCATCTTGTTGTGTGTTTGTTTACATAGAAATTACGTCTAAGGGACTGGACATAAATTACAGGGGATGGGCCGGTGTTTTTTGAAACATCGCTGCATCAAAAATAGTGACCCTTCAAAAGTTCATGCACAAATATTAGTGACCCTCCCCCTTATCCGTGCATGGAAATAAGTGACCCTCCCCTGTTACTCAATACCCACCCCCCAACAAACCCGAAATGTGTTCAAGACCTCCTTCTGACTTGCTATACGTTTGAAGTCCCCCCCCCCAAAAGGAAGTCAAAATGTGGCCGATATAACGCTTTGTCCAAAAAATATTAAATCATATGTGTGTATAATTCATATAAATTACTTTGCTTGAAGTGGCAGGTAAAAGTGCATGCGTGTACAAAAAATGTAATTTTTAGATTTCATTGATAATGTTGATTCACAATACATGGTAGTCGACTATAAGAAAACTATGAATGTGTATTTAAGCAATAAAGCACACCCAGCGATGGTATACCACGAGATATTGACCAGTTCATGACATATATGCACGAGCGATAGCGAATGCATATATGAAGTGAAATGGTCAAAATCGAGTGGTATAACGTCGCTGGGTGTGATTTTTTGCTCTTATATCATAACAGTATATTGAAATTCTGGCGTGGAACGTCATAAAAAGGACTTTTCCTCAAGCTGAGAGCTAGTGCGCATGCCTGCCATGGTATATCGCCAATATACCACGGCTCTTTTCACGTCTCGACCAATCATATCGCTGTGTTTGCACCATCAATATATTGTAATGATATAATTTCCAATATAAAACCAGCAATATCTGTTCATCTATAGATGTTTAATAACTGATATAAATATACTTGTTTAGCATGGGTTGTTTACAAGTGCTCATGTGAACAAGATATTTGATTTTGGAATTTTGCTCAAAGTGTTGATCCACTATACATGGGAGTCTATGACAAAACTGTAAAAAAAAATTTTCATAATTAAAATTATGCGCTATTTGTGCATATATGGACCCTGAATAATTGATATAATTGTACTTGATTAGAAGAGGGTGGTAACACATGCATCTGTGTACAAGAAATTTGTTCTTGGAATTTCACATAAAATGTTGATCCATTATAAATTGTTTTCTATTACGAAACTATAATTTTCTTAAAATACAAAACTTGGCAAATCTGTGTATTTATGTATTCTTGATTATTGATATTTATGTTCTTGATTAGACTAGAGTGATTACAAGTCGATGTATGTGCAAAAAAATTGATTTTGGAATTTCACCAAAATGTTGATTAACTATATGGCAGTCTATAATGAAACCCTATGAATAATTTTTATCCAATCCAAAAATAGGAAAATCTGTCCATTTATGTACACTCGATTATTGGTATTAATATTCATGATAGACTACAGTGGAATCAAGTCAATGGTTGTGCAAGAAATTTGATTTTGGCACATCACTGAAATGTCGATTAACTATACACATGGCAGTCTATGATGAATGTATGAATAATTTTTTCCAATACAAAAATAGGTAAATTGTGCATTTATGTACACCTAATTATTAGTATTAATGTTCATGATTAGACAAGAGTGGTTTCAAGTCAATGGTTGTGCAAGAAATTTGATTGTGGAATTTCACTGAAATGTCAACTAACTATGCATGGCAGCCTATGATGAAACTATGAATATTTTTTTTCAAATACAAGACTAGGAAATCTGTGCATTTATGTACACCTAATTATCAGTATAATGTTCATGACTAGACTAGAGTGGTTTCAAGTCATTGGTTGTGCAAGAATTTGATTTTGGAATTTCACTGAAATGACCCGTGATTCACTATGCATGGCAGCCTATGATGAAACTATGATTTTTTTTCCAATACAAAACTAGGTAAATCTGTACATTTATGTACACCTAATTATTAGTATTAATGTTCATGATTAGACTAGAGTGGTTTCAAGTCATTGGTTGTGCAAGAAATTTGATTTTGGAATTTCACTGAAATGTCAATTCAATATGCATGGCAGCCTATGATGAAACTATGAATATTTTTTCCAATACAAAATTAGGTAAATCTGTGCATTTATGTACACCTAATTATTAGTATTAATGTTCATGATTAGACTAGAGTGGTTTCAAGTCAATGGTTGTGCAAGAAATTTGATTTTGGAATTTCACTGAAATGTCTATTCACTATGCATGGCAGCCTATGATGAAACTATGAATATTTTTTTCAATACAAAACTAGGTAAATCTGTGCATTTATGTACAACTAATTATTAGTATTAATGTTCATGACTAGACTAGAGTGGTTTCAAGTCTATAGCTGTGCAAGAAATTTGATTGTGGAATTTCAACGCAATGTTGATTCACTATACATTGTAGGCTATGAGGCATCTACAAATAACTCATAGGTTATCTGATCCTAAATTTTTATTCAAAGTTGTTCCACCTGAAGCTTCCAGTTGTTATTGATGGTATTTTGCACTATTCTGAATAGTTTGTATTCTGTCAATGTCCTCAAAAATAAAAAATGTACATACAGTGACATGAACATTTGACACTGACCTATACCCAATGTATTGTCAAAGGGAGAATGATATCAAATAAGTGATCTCCCAAATTGTTATTGAAAGCGTCATTATAAGAACAGTTTATATGCACAATAGAGGAGTTGGATAAGTAGATATCATGACAACTTAAATCAATGTGGCTGCTTGGATCATCAATACATTGTTTATTATACTCTTAAACTTGCGCCCGAAGGGCGCACGGAAAATGGAAATGACAGAAAATGAAAGTGCCAGGAGGTATTTTTTCTTTTTCAGTATTCCATATTCTTCAATACGTGCACATGCAATTTCAGCTTTGATGCATAAATAAGGTGACCCTCCCCCATAGGCTTGCACAAAATTTTATGACCCTTCAAAATGTTTGTGCGAAAAATGGCGACCCACCCCCAACAATCACCGGCCCACTAATAATTTGTGTCCAGTCCCTACTGTGGATAAAATAGCATTGCTCGGAACCTGGACTGAGTCCATTTTCCGGATGAAATCTGAATGTCTTTTATATATGTTGGTTGTTTTTTGACCATTTGTTTGAGAAAATGGTCTAGGAATTCCGATAGGAGGTATGTTGGACTTGAGCATTCGCATATAATCGGGCGACCTGCGAATTCTGTGTCTGTTGGTGGCGCTTTGTGTAATTTTGGTAGAAGATACCTCACGTATTAGTGTTGGATGGATTTATATATTTATAAGTATGGTTGTCAATGTGTTTTTTGTTGTACATTTCTGTTTTTTAGCTGGTGTATTTTTACTGTTTGTTTTGTGTCATCTGTTGCCAATTCCATGTAGTAGTTGGGGTCGCCGAGTTGTCTTTCACACTCTCTTATGTAATCTATTGTGTCCATGACTGCTGTCCCTCTTCCCTTGTCAAATGGCTTAATAGTGAGTTTTGTGTTTCCTGATAGTGTTTTGATCGCTTTGCGTTCGGCACATGGCATGTTGTCTTTTGTGTTGAAGAATGGAATTTCGACTAGTGTTAGTTAAGTAGCGTCTAGATAATTTTCCAGTTTGTGTTATCAGTTGCTGGAGGGATCCATGTTGATTTGTGTTTGAACTGATGTTTCTTGGTTTGTTTTTTGGCGCTTGATGTATTGGAGTCTCATTCTTCGAATGAACTTGTTTGCTTCTTTCAACAGATTGATTCTTTTCGGACGTTTTGATGTTGAAATAAATTTGAGCCCTTTCTTGAGTGCATTTATTTCTGTGTAACTTCGATTGTGTGTGATGATAGATTTTTTATGACTCTGAGATTGTTGTTGGATTTTGTTTGTAGTTTGTGTTTATTAATATTGCGGCATTCTGAACAGACACTTTGTAGACCATTGGACCAAGTTCTCATGAGCCAAATTTTGAGGTCAACGGCCCAGTCAATTTGAGAAGATCTTTAAACTATTTTTTTCAGAAATCTCTGTGACTTTGATATGCCCTATACCTTTGCAGGTAAGCTATGGCCATATATTATTCTAGCCTGTATAAGAGTCTTTGAGGACTGGTGTCTGTTGAACATTGACCAGTATGGGATCATATATAACACGTAAATTTTGGGGTACCCTCATGAGTTTGACCCTCATATCATCCCCTTCCTCATTAATTATGCACATGTCTAATTCTGGTCCAGCCATAGAGCTAGAATCTGATTTCTGGTATACAGTGATAAGTAAGGTGAATGAATAGTTTATTGCCTTCAAAGGCCTCTGGCCCATGTAAAAGTTCGGAAATTATATAAGCAATGAGTTGAGATAAGTAAGAGAGCAAACTTTCGAGACAAAATGCCACGTACCCAGGTTGACCTTTGACCTCAATTACACTCCGTACATACAACAGCTATTGTGAACTAGACGAAATTTTGTGTCATCCTTGTCGTTTTGTGGTTTGACGCTTAAAGATATGCCCAATATTTTGTTCAGGCGTTTTGGCACAGATGAAAGACTGATTCTAATTATACAGGGACTTCAATATTTCAAAGCAAATACAATCTGTTTAGTTTCTTTACTTGAAAGTCTATTGTTGAACAACTTAACTTGTAGCTATATGTCAGTTTTCTTCGTAGTAAGGAAGGTGTCTGTTGCAGATATTTGAGACTTATTCTTCCACGATCTGTCTTAAAATGTTGACAAAGGTACAAAAGTTCGTCCATCATATGAAATCAGGATCGAGTATTTCACAACGCTTCGCTAGGAGAGAGGTTTTTTCCATTTAGGTATCCCTCCGTCTATCAAAGTTTGCATTAAACTGAAAGTCTATATGCGTGAAATAAGATTATTGCATTTTTAGATAATAGTTTATAATTTACAGAACTATTTTTCATGAAAACCAACAATACATTACCATCAATTTATGTCTTTTCTAGATTTAAGATTAATGTCTTCTAATTTTACTGAAAAACGAAACACGAAGATTGGTTCCAAAGTATTTACAATGATAACTCCAGGACCATAGATTTCCATTGAATATGTATATTGCGATGACAATTATGAAGTTAATTGAATGGTGACTTATAAGCCCATTGGACTAGGC
Source organism: Ptychodera flava (assembly GCF_041260155.1). NCBI lineage: Eukaryota > Metazoa > Hemichordata > Enteropneusta > Ptychoderidae > Ptychodera > Ptychodera flava. The sequence continues at coordinate 56,714 of NC_091930.1, read as the reverse complement.
AACTCATAGAGTTGCAAGTCACAATAGTAAACAATTACTACTACTACTACTACTACTACTACTACTACTACTACTACTACTACTACTACTATGAACACTAAATGCCACTATTACGTTCTTATTCGATATTTTCTCTGTGTACATACATAGGTACATACATACATACATACATACATACATACATACATACATACATACATACATATATACATACATACATACATACATACATACATACATACATACATACATACATACATACATACATACATACATACATATTTTTATTAGTTGGAATTCTAATTTTTTAATGTTTGTTATTCAAGGAGCTGATGTCAACGAGGACTGCGCAAATCAATATGCCGGGTTCTTCTGATATGCGTAGTGAACTCCTCGACGCAATGCTGCAATGTCCTATATGCAGAAGTCAATATCGTAATAATGCCAAGGTTTTGCCCCGTTGTTGCCATGCGTGCTGCAGGAGCTGTTTACAGTCGCTCGTATCCACATCGCACGGACAACTCAGATGTCCCGTGTGTAGAGTTGACAACACAACAGATATAAGAGGGGGCGGCGTAAGCTCACTACCAGACGCCCATTTCATCAATCGTCTGGACGAGATCGTGAAAAAGCATAGGCGTTTGTCAACAGATCGTCGCAGGCACCGTAGACATCGACTAACTTTGTCTCGCAACCTAGATGCTCATAACGCAAGTGCGGAGCCTTCGAATTGGTCGTGTCCAATCTGTTATCAAATTTTCCTGGACGAGGCTGCACTCCAATCGCACGTTGCAGCTGTGGTACTGTGGAGTATTTCATTTGTCCACAATGTCACTGTGCCGTTGCCGTAGAGAACTCACACACAGTACAGGCACATCTGAACGTTTGCAATCCTAACGTGTTAATCGTCAGTGACAATGCACAAAACCAGGACAGCTTCGTCTGTCCAAGCTGTGAATTTACTTCGGGTGACATGCGAAGTATGATGAGACATATGTCCAGACATGAGCAGTTGCAAGGTCAGCGAGAATCAACGTATACGAAAATAAAGAGACGATGTAACATACAGTGATCATTGCCGACGTGGAGTAGAAAACTCGGGGTCTCATTTGCTCTTTCAGAATGATCGAATCAATTTTTTGCCATCATATAATCGTTACGTTTCATTTTCAGCCAGGAACCAACGCTATTGTGGAAGTGTGGAAATTAGGAATGTTTCTTGTTGACAATTCGACTCCAAAGGACACTGTAATGCATTGCTTTTGAAGAGCTACCCTTTTCTACTATTTCCGTAATATGATATTTATTAGAGAAACAAACCGTCACACTAGCATGTTATCTAGCCTCGATTGCTATTTCATCATATACGATTAATCAGCTTTCAAGCAGAAACTACTATATACATATGCAGATAGATATTATTAGACATTATATTACCATACCCTGTCAGCAGCATTTAATTTTTGAGCTGAACCACGTGACTAACAACAAATACACGGTAATGATTTGTTTACATGCCCGTGAATATGAATAATATCGTAAACATAGTAACTTTACTGCTCAAATTTAACTTGTGATTTGTACAAATATCACAATCAATCACAAAACAAATCAAAGCGCTTGTGAGCCACGTTTATACACTTTTTCCAAAAAAATCTCCTGGTTTGCATTTTTTTACAGCGCGCGTAACGTACCGCACAAGTTCTGGGGCCCGTTGTCTTTTGCGTGGTAAATTTCCGTAAATTTTGACGGTTTTGGGTTTCGTTGATAATATAATGGAAATAATAGACTCTGCCCTAACCATTGACGTTTATCCATGGGGCAAGGGCGAGAGGAAAGCCAAAAATTAAAGGGCGAGGCAAGCCTTGGCCGCTTGCCTCGCCCGTTGGCTTTCCTCTCGCCCTTGCCCATAAATAAACGTTAATGGTCAGGGTGTTGCCCATTGTTTCTATATTATAAGCCTGGTTATATTTTCTTAGGCTCGCGTTTAATGAACGCACGTGTTATTATTGTGATCTTAACAGTGTTAATCTTGTCGTCGTAAAATGAACATAGTTATTTTTTGTTGTTTACAAAATAGAACTCAATCGTCTGTTCGAAAGAGTCTTTCGCTATATTTTAACGCAAATGTTTTTATATCGTTCGAAACACTGTGCAAGGTTATATTCGTTTGTCATTTTGTCATATTGTATCGTACACAGTTTAAATTTAATGAGATTTTCACTGCTATTATATTGTTCGTTGTTTCATCTGAATACATTCGAAGTTTTAAGGGATTTTTGTCCAATCTGTTATCAAATTTTCCTCGACGAAGCTGCACGCAGGCTGTGGTACTGTGGACTATTTCATTTGTCCACAATGTCACTGTGCCGTTGCCGTAGAGAACTCACATACAGTACAGGCACATCTGAACGTTTGCAATCCTAACGTGTTAATCGTCAGTGACAATGCACAAAACCAGGACAGCTTCGTCTGTCCAAGCTGTGAATTTACTTCGGGTGACATGCGAAGTATGATGAGACATATGTCCAGACATGAGCAGTTGCAAGGTCAGCGAGAATCAACGTATACGAAAATAAAGAGACGATGTAACATATTGTGATCATTGCCGACGTGGAGTAGGAAACTGGGGATCTCATTTTCTCTTTCAGAAAGATCGAATCAACTTTTTGTCGTCATATAATCGTTACGTTTCATTTTCAGCCAGGAACCAACGCTAATGTGGAAGTGTGGAAACAGGAATGTTTCTTGTTGACAATTTGACTGTAATGCATTGCTTTTGAAGAACTACCCTTTTCTACTATTTTCGTAAATATGATATTTATTAGAGAAACAAACCGTCACACTAGCATGTTATCTAGCCTCGATTGTTATTTTATCATATACGATTAATCAGCTTTCAAGCAGAAACTACTATATACATATGCAGATAGATATTATTAGACATTATATTACCATACCCTGTCCGCAGCATTTAATTTTTGAGCTGAACCACGTGACTGACCACAAATACACGGTAATGGTGTGTTTACATGCCCGTGAATATGAATAATATCGTAAACATAGTAACTTTACTGCTCAAATTTAACTTGTGATTTGTACAAATATCACAATCAATCACAAAACAAATCAAAGCGCTTGTGAGCCACGTTTATACACTTTTTTCCAAAAAAATCTCCTGGTTTGCATTTTTTTTACAGCGCGCGTAACGTACCACACAAGTTCTGGGGCCCGTTGTCTTTCACGTGGTAAATTTCCGTAAATTTTGACGGTTTTGGGTTTCGTTGATAATATAATGGAAATAATAGACTCTGCCCTAACCATTGACGTTTATCCATGGGGCAAGGGCGAGAGGAAAACCAAAAATTAAAGGGCGAGGCAAGCCTTGGCCGCTTGCCTCGCCCGTTGGCTTTCCTCTCGCCCTTGCCCATAAATAAACGTTAATGGTCAGGGTGTTGCCCATTGTTTCTATATTATAAGCCTGGTTATATTTTCTTAGGCTCGCGTTTAATGAACGCACGTGTTATTATTGTGATCTTAACCGTGTTAATCTTGTCGTCGTAAAATTGAACATAGTTATTTTTTGTTGTTTACAAAATAGAACTCAATCGTCTGTTCGAAAGAGTCTTTCGCTATATTTTAACGCAAATGTTTTTATATCGTTCGAAACACTGTGCAAGGTTATATTCGTTTGTCATTTTGTCACATTGTATCGTACACAGTTTAAATTTAATGAGATTTTCACTGCTATTATATTGTTCGTTGTTTCATCTGAATACATTCGAGGTTTAAAGGGATTTTTGTTTATTATGCTTTGTTTTCTAAACACCCGCTCGACAGAAGTAAAAGGGGGCGGCGTAAGCTCACTACCAGACGCCAATTTTATCAATCGTCTGGATGAAATCGTGAAAAAGCATCAGTGTTTGTCCAGAGATCGTTGCAGGCACCGTAGACATCGACTGACTTTGTTTCGCAACCTGGAAGCTCATAACGCAAATACCGAGCCTTCGAATTGGTGGTATCCAATCTGTTATCAAATTTTCCTCGACGAAGCTCCACGCAGGCTGTGGTACTGTGGACTATTTCATTTGTCCACAATGTCACTGTGCCGTTGCCGTAGAGAACTCACACACAGTACAGGCACATCTGAACGTTTGCAATCCTAACGTGTTAATCGTCAGTGACAATGCACAAAACCAGGACAGCTTCGTCTGTCCAAGCTGTGAATTTACTTCGGGTGACATGCGAAGTATGATGAGACATATGTCCAGACATGAGCAGTTGCAAGGTCAGCGAGAATCAACGTATACGAAAATAAAGAGACGATGTAACATATTGTGATCATTGCCGACGTGGAGTAGGAAACGGGGGATCTCATTTTCTCTTTCAGAAAGATCGAATCAACTTTTTGTCGTCATATAATTGTTACGTTACATTTTCAGCCAGGAACCAACGCTAATGTGGAAGTGTGGAAACTAGGAATGTTTCTTGTTGACAATTTGACTGTAATGCATTGCTTTTGAAGAACTACCCTTTTCTACTATTTTCGTAAATATGATATTTATTAGAGAAACAAACCGTCACACTAGCATGTTATCTAGCCTCGATTGTTATTTTATCATATACGATTAATCAGCTTTCAAGCAGAAACTGCTATATACGTATGCAGATAGATATTATTAGACATTATATTACCATACCCTGTCAGCAGCATTTAATTTTTGAGCTGAACCACGTGACTAACAACAAATACACGGTAATGGTTTGTTTACATGCCCGTGAATATGAATAATATCGTAAACATAGTAACTTTACTGCTCAAATTTAACTTGTGTTTTGTACAAATATCACAATCAATCACAAAACAAATCAAAGCGCTTGTGAGCCACGTTTATACACTTTTTCCAAAAAAATCTCCTGGTTTGCATTTTTTACAGCGCGCGTAACGTACCACACAAGTTCTGGGGCCCGTTGTCTTTTGCGTGGTAAATTTCCGTAAATTTTGACGGTTTTGGGTTTCGTTGATAATATAATGGAATAATAGACTCTGCCCTAACCATTGACGTTTATCCATGGGGCAAGGCGAGAGGAAAGCCAAAAATTAAAGGGCGAGGCAAGCCTTGGCCGCTTGCCTCGCCCGTTGGCTTTCCTCTCGCCCTTGCCCATAAATAAACGTTAATGGTCAGGGTGTTGCCCATTGTTTCTATATTATAAGCCTGGTTATATTTCTTAGGCTCGCGTTAATGAACGCACGTGTTATTATTGTGATCTTAACCGTGTTAATCTTGTCGTCGTAAAATTGAACATAGTTACTTTTTGTTGTTTACAAAATAGAACTCAATCGTCTGTTCGAAAGAGTCTTTCGCTATATTTTAACGCAAATGTTTTTATATCGTTCGAAACACTGTGCAAGGTTATATCGTTTGTCATTTTGTCATATTGTATCGTACACAGTTTAAATTTAATGAGATTTTCACTGCTATTATATTGTTCGTTTTTCATCTGAATACATTCGAGGTTTAAAGGGATTTTTGTTTATTATGCTTTGTTTTCGTTCATTTAGTTTTGCTGAGTCATCACAGTCTTAAGATAATAAGAGAATTTGATATAAAGTGCAAGTCCCGTGTCTACGGTTAAAATTTTATTTTACCAACGTTTGGACCATTGACGATGTTTTATCATATCGTTTTTAATATCTTAGACCCTAATGAAGAAATCCTGTGTGTGGTCAAAATGTTGGTGAAATAAAAAGTTTAACCAGAGACAAAGGGGCTTGCTCGTGTGAGTTTGTTATGTGGTAACCTCATAACCCTAAGCCACGGAATACTCTGATTACGAGTATCATCAATTTTTGCAAATACATTTGCTGTATGTCAAAACCACATTCCGTTGACGTTCAACACTTGTAATGATGTGCGAGGGACTGAGATCATCTCCCTCTTGACGCCTCGCAATCCGTTTCTAGAGTCTTAATTTTAGCATTTCCTTTTCGTTGTGTATGTGTTATGTATCCCAGATTGGTGACAATTAATAAAGACCTTCGCTTCACGCAATAATTTGATCGTTCATTATTCATGAATTATTTCTGGAAATTTATATGATACGCGAACTTTGAATCCCAGCTCGTTAAGTTAACGTCTTTGCAGAGTAAAACGGGCAATTCTTATATGTATGTTACATTTACGAGAATTATAACAATATCCACAGAATTACAAAAGTAGTTAAGGATTCTACCTTTGTATGGAAATTTAAGTGGCATCTTTATCGAGAAGACTCCATTCGCCGAATGTCAATCCCTTGTTCTTTCCATTTGTATGTGCGCTCTATCACAGTCCCTTCACTAATGGAGGCATCCAACATGCAACATCTTCATATAGTAGCACTTCTCGAGGAGACACAACTTGCACTGTTGCTCTGACCGTAAAGAATGGAAACCTAGACTTTCAAGCCAATAGCATGCTGAAAGGCAATTCGATCAGAAAAGCTCAAGGGCTAATTTTTTAAACATAACTTGTTGTAAGGAGAAGCATGCAATTATTTTGACATTAAATTATGGATTGTTCCCTCCAAGTGCAAAATATCCAAGGTACATAACCGGCGGCGGGAAAAATTCCTCTAAGTATGGCAAAAATCAACACTACAATCAACCGAAATCGTAGTAAAGAGGAATATGAGCTTGTTGTAACTGAGCACCAGGTAATTTTCGGCACAAAACTAGCAAGTTCTTTCCTACAATAAAGAAGTCTGGTCCCTGTCGCAGCAGCGACTCGCAAATTGTGCTGTGTTCGGTAGGCCTCATTAGCCTCATTGTCTGTAGCTTTCTCCGCGAGGTGATTGGGTACCGTATGTTGTAAGTTCGAACCCGATTGAAACCATCGTATATTATAAAAAGTTTAATGATGGTCTTCGTCGCATTTCCATATTTACAAAAAATTCGCACTATCAGGCCTGTCGTTATAGAGCAGTCGCGTTAACCATTTTTCTCGCATTTTTTGAAAAGATGTAAGTTTTAAAAAAATAACGTCAACGAGCGAGGCGCACTCGAGAAATTTGTCAATATCTGAAGGATCAAACTAGGTAGTGCACAAACATTCGCATTACCGCTGTTACAATGAAACTTTTGAAACAAATTAAACTTAACGGTTGGTTTCAATACTGCACCGAGGGATAAGATGAAAAATTTCGTTGGTATGAATGCATATTTGCGTTTACATTAATAGCCAATTCAGCAACTCTAAAGAGATTAGAACAAGTTTATAACCAGAAAATGAAAGTAAATATCGCCCAAAAAATTAAGTTGCAAATCTTTCTTTCAAACTTGCACATAAATATTTAAAAGTGTGAAGAAACATGTTTTCCTAGTAAATTCGCGTTTTCATCGATCGTGAAATGTTTGTGCACTGTTTGAACACTAATCAACGGCAATATTCTTTATTGATTACAAATCATAAACATTTACTGATTAAAAACAGTTAGTAGTTGATCATGTATTTGATTTACATCACCAAAATAGGCTTTACACGGCAACCTGGCAAAATCATCTTCACATAAGTACGTAAACATATAATTGGTTAAAATTCCTGACATGGCACTCTTGCTTTTACGACTATGATCACAAAATTATTATTTTGCTCGAGATCCGAACTGTCATCCCTATAATCATCAGCTCTCTATTGCACAGAAACGGTTTGTTACAACAATTACAAAATAGAGCAAAAACATTTTTTATGGAATCACATGAGCCGTTAAGCTACCACGACATTCCAAATACAACGTCCGTGTGTGTGAGGGAAGCTCAGGCCTGATACTAAAGCAGGGTCACTGTCCTGTTGCCATGCTGTGACGTCACAGCTGGAACTTTGGCCCTTTCTGTCGTAGTTCATTTTCAAGACACCAATCGACATCAACAGCGACCAGGCTGCAACGGCAAGTGTTGATTGGAGAGCCTCGCCAGGTGTTTTTCGACGATAAACACCGTGTACAAGTGTGAAAGGGGTCCGATTGGACGAGGTAGGAACTTATAATTGTTCGTTTTTTAAATCAGCGTACACCGCATGTCGCCTTAGTGATTGTCGATGTCGTCACACGCAGTATGACCATGAAACATGGTATGACACACACGGTAAATTACGAACTGGCAGACACTTGTCAATGCATTACAACAAAAGAAAATGAATTCGCCTTTTTTGTCAAAATTTGGCAGACAGAGTGACAATACATTATGTACAGCGTACGTAACTGAAAATTTGTGTTTTACCTCATGGTCTATACAAGACGATTGCGATTTGTCTTTTAGCTCCCGGAAAACTGCTTTCTTTCTGCCTTCTGGTGATTGAATCGTTAATGATTTCATTCCTAAGAAAAATTAAATAGTTACAACATAAAGTTGTATTTTGAACACGATTGAAACTAATTTGGAATAATTGGATGGTGAAGTAATATCTATTTGATCTGCAAATGTAAACTCATCTGCTTTTCTTTTTAAGTTACTAATACATACACGTGTTTTTAGGGGCAATTGGTAATATCACAACATTCAGCTATAGGGAACCTGACGTTTTTTGGTAAATTTGAAAAGTATGATAATCCAATTATCCCAAATTAGTTCCAATCGTGTATTTGGTTGAACATGTATAAATGAACTTATCATTTCTACCTTCGTTTTCTGGTTTTATGGCAATTTTTAAAAGTACTCGGTATTTTACTTACAGAACAAGTAATTTGAACGACGTTCTTTTTGTGTATGGTTTCATTTTACAAAATACAGTGCAATTCGTTCATTGGCATTCAAGTGAAACACCGTAGGAAGAGAGGACATTTTAAAGTTTACTATATCAAAATGTGAATATATTTTTACAGTCTTGTATACCCTTACCATGTTCACATTCCATCTCACGCAGAAGGTAGCATTGTTAAATCGGAGCAAAACTGACTCTAACGCATCAACTAGCCGTTATGAAATATTTCACCGTTAAATTGCCAATAAAATGGTGTACACATAAACGTTAGGATCACTCATGGTGGTAAGACTCCCTTTTAGGGCCCTCGGACCCCTTACATGATATCAGTTTATTTGGGGGTCCTTCATCAGAGAAACGCGTCATATCCATCTTGTCAAGGTTAAAGCTATTTTTAGGGTCAACTTCGATAGAAAGCACACTATTTCCTCTCCAAAAAGGAGAAGGTCGGGAGGAGTCCCTAAAGAAGTCTTTCCGTTCATTTTTCGCGGTCGTTAATTGGTAATATTGCAAGCGTTTCAGGGAGAATTGAAGAATATATGTGTGAAATTTGACTATTCTAGAAGTTTGACCTGGCTACTTTTTCTGTCTTTCTGAAGATTGCCCGACCTTTAAGGATGTAGATTGATAAAGTATTCCACAACTGTCAAGATAGTGACAATGAAACGGGGACAGCGTCAGTTTGTTTTTAGGCGAACCACTTCAGTTTTGCTTATGGCACGCTGTTCCTATTTTAAATGTGACATTGCCTTCTGCTGTACCGCTGGCTTGGTACTTGGCTTGGCGGCAAAAATTGTCGATCCATAAATCGCGGATTTGCCTGCCGTTGCAAACGTTTTGGGCAAAACACCGTCCTGAACACGTACCATAAAGAGATTCCAATGCTTAGATTGAGGGCGGAGCATTCCATTGGCCATTTAAGGAACGGTCTATGTTTTACAACGAGATCATTGTATGTAGAGGGGGAGCGGTGTAAAAGACCTCAGTATTTTGTTAAACGTGAGCTTGATTTGTTTTCTGACAAATAATGTATTTTTTTATATTGAAAAAGATAAATCATCATAAAGGCTTTCAGCAATATCGGCTCTGTGAACAATCTCTGGCAACTGCACAGAAAGCGGAAACGCCCAGTTAATCAAATGATTGCACACTTCCTGTTTTATCGACTGCGACAGTCGGGGTAATAAAGGAGACGAATGTGACATTTTATGGTAAACTCTCAAACGTTTTGACAGCGTATGGTTGCATATTAAGTCGAGATTCTACTTTTCATATATTTCGGGATTTGAGCGTTATCGGTATAATTAATCCAGAGATTTGTTGCTGCAAGTTTCGTCGCGTAACGTTAAGGCCAAAAACATCGGCCCTCGAGCAATCGGTTGTGAACAATTCCATAGGAAAATATATTGCGGAAAACAGAAAGAAAATGTAATTCCTATGCAAAATAAAACTCTCACAATATAAGAAAAAATAATAAATACATTATCAAATGTTATAAAATTATCATTTACAAAGCTTTTCGGTTATAATATTAATTTCTTTCCTCTAGACTAGTCGTATATCTGTAATTCAATTGTGATTTTCCAACTTACCTCGAACATACCAAACTCTTCAAACGCAAGCTTGCATGAACAAGTATGCAGAGTTGAGCCAGCTTTGTTGATTATCTGCCATCATCTGCCACAAAACACCAACTTCTTGACCCACGCCAATGCGCAGTGTGATCACGGTACTGAAATTTACGCCTTAGGTAAATAGATAATATCAGAAGGCTGATTTACCGTTTGAAGAGCATGACGGGAGAATACGGGGGAGTCGGCTCGAAAGGTCAGGTAAGAGGGCGAAGAAATTTAAATGAGGAATACCGCTTGGGTGGTTGATCAAGCTACGCATTTTGTTGTGGTGTAACTTGTACAAGAACAGAGCGAAGGTAATGCCTGTTTAAGAATAGCCGTTCATTTTCTTCTATGTTCTGGTTCGGCGATAGCTGCTAGAAGACTGATTCTTTCCGTAGATATTGTAGCATGCTCGTTTGTTTGCAAACTTTGATAAACAACAACAATGAGCAGTGATTTGGTTACCCGCGCAGATAGACCGTTAGGAAGCAGTACCCGAGTCCTAGTTTTCCGACCTGCAGCTATGCCTGTTTAACTTGACAATGAAGATGTGAAATGTGCTATATTCGTGAGAAAACAAATGTAAAGGGGGTTTAAATGTTTTGGCGAGCGAGATCATAGAACAAAACAGCGTCGAAAAATTGCCACATTACTCGATACGTCTAACAAGAAAGATAGTACGAATATTTTCGGAATAGTTTATTTTTGTACACTTTATTTTGTGTCATATGTTCTTATAGTCACTGTAAAGTCAATTGTGTGCTCAGGCACAGCCAGACAGTAGGTCCCGCCGCCGGTATACAACTTTTATCAGGTTAAAAACAGGAAATAACACAGGAACATATCCTCCATCATAAGAAACAAATCAGTTCATGACTAAGGATGCCTGTCATAGTGAATAAAGACAAAAAGGCCACCTAAGACAGTGTTGAGTGGTACAAGATCTTGACATGGGCCAAACGAAAGAGTCTATCTATCTTAAAGCTTTACTTTTTTACCAAACTTTCGCAAGCTATGTATGTACATAAATGTATAGCCTCGCTTGCGGTATCGCCTCCGACATAGTCGAAATGTTTGTTTCTCTGCACGTTACGATATAGGTCGAATATTTATTCTATTTGGGGGTTTGTTTCTCTTTTTCTCACGTTCCTTGTCCTTTATGCGAGGTTAACTTCTGATATAAAGGCAACGAAACAAAAATAATTTCGCACTGTGGAAGCAAGCCGATAATAATTAGTTCAAAGTTCAGAGCTGTAGAAAGGATAAATGTGTGCCTAAAAGCGTGCTGACTTCTACCATACGTCACGGTAGCGCACGCGCTGAGTCACTTTTGTCTTTCATTTGCCGTCATTTTGGGTCTGTTTCCGAATGTATTGAAAAAGGGGCAGCAGGCATGCCTTATCTAGATGTATGCGTGTGAGGACGAGAAACATGAAAGTAACCAAGTTTTCCTTTGTGGCGCATGCGCAGTTGAAGATAACTGTATTTTGACTCCATGTAGCTATAGAAGGGTTGGCACTGGTTTGCCACAAAGTGATGTCTTTACGATGCACTCGACTGGCAACAGTGACACTATTTCAACTTTTGTGATGTCACGTGCACAGAGGTAATTCATTCCTAAGATTTTCTCAACATTTTACACAACCGTCCATACATCTAGTGGTTGTTGACGCACCAATATTGCTATTAATTGAAACACCGAAATCTAAATTATAGGTTAATTTGCATACAAAGAAGGCAATATCTAGAAAGGCAGCTGGTGATTTACAACCATGGATATGGTGTCCATGAGTGACTTAATTTAGTACCTAATTTTGTGTTACGACTATGTTTGTCATCTTCAACTTGATGAATGAACATGGTTTTGTATAGTGTCAGTTATGAATATAAATTGTGTCATGGAAATTGTAGATCAAGAGCTTTATTGACCTTGGATGAATTCTTTTAAGTAATAAGTATCGTGTAATTGAAGCACCGCCTTTTAGTTAAAACAGTCTCTCTCTCTCTCTCTCTCTCTCTCTCTCTCTCTCTCTCTCTCTCTCTCTCTCTCTCTCTCTCTCCCCTCAAGAGATTGTCTTCTTTACCATTATTTCGTCCATAAAACTAGGTTGCCAACTTTCCGTCACTGTGTGCAATCACTCATACTCCATAGTGCATGTTTAGGTGTGATAATATCAGCCGACTTTCGCTTCCGCTAAACACTCTCAGCATCGCACCCTTTATATTCACTGTCTATTATACTATTTATGTGTAACAGTTGTCCCTGTATCAGTTATCAGGGAGAAAGTAAATAAATAAAATAACCATACTGATACTAAAATGAGTACAATCTTAATCATATGTTTACTCATGGAAGTTGAATACATCAATAAGACACGCTGAAATACAATCGTACAGAAAGACGGAGAGACAAAGCACTGCGTCGCTCCACACTTAAACCAAATGCAAATTCTGACAGATAGAGTTCGATATGTAAATACTGTGTGATAAATTACTCGTTATGGGAGTTACCGGATGGCAGTGTTGTGTTTTTTACACGTTCAACAAAATACCACACCACTTGACAGAACGTTCACCCTACTTTAATGTACCACTCAGTGACTGCAAGTAAAATGTACTTCTTTAAAATCGAATACATTTCTAAGTACCTCAAATTATCTCCTTTTTTATCAATTTTGAAGCAAACACGATGAGTATATGGGTCTAGACTGAAAATCGTTATTGTTGTAATTCTTGCTCCATGTTGCGTTTACTGTTGTTTTGGTTTTTTTTTTTTTTTTTTTTTGTTGTTTTCAGTACCATGGGTCCGGAATGAATCGTATCATTCTAGAAATTTAAACAGATACAGCCAAGAATTTTTTAAAATATGGAAGATTGATATTCGAATCCGTAAAGCGGTAACGTTTTCTACGGCCTTCCCGATGCATCGTTCAATTGAGGGCGGCTCTGCCTGGCGGCGAGGTCACTGTCCTGTTGCCATGCTGTGACGTCACAGCTGGAACTTTGGCCCTCCCTGTCGTAGTTCACTTTAAAGACACCGATCGACATCAACAGCGACCAGGCTGCGGCGGCAAGTGTTGATTGGAGAGCCTCGCCAGGTGTTTTCGACGATAAGCACCGTGTACAAGTGTGAAAGGGGTCCGATTGGACAAGGTAGGAACTTGTAATTGTTCGCTTTTATATCGGCGTACACCGCATGTCGCCGTATTGTCGATGTCGTCACACGCGGTATGACACACACGGTATAGATACCTTCAAACTACGAACTGGCAGACACTTGTCAATGCATTACAACAAAAGAAAATGAATTCGCCTTTATTTTCAAAGTTTGGAAGGCAGAGTGACAATACACTATGTACAGCGTACGTAACTGACATCTGTGTTTTACCTCCAATCTTCACCAGACGATTGCGAATCCACGAAAGTCAAGGTCACAGTATACCACAGGCATGTGACGTTTTTCCCCAAAAGAGAATTTTGTGACACAAATTCGACAATCATGACATGCACTCATGTCATGGCGGGCGGTCCGATCTGAAGCATAAAGTGGTATAGTCACTGCAATTTCTGTCAAACTTTGGTCGAAAGAAATGGGAAGTGCGGGTTCTAAAACTTGTAAAAGCGCCTATCGTCTGGCTCATTATCAATTTTACGAACAGATTTTTAACGGTCCCGTGGTTTTAGTTTTGAGGTCGGTCCAGGGTCAGTGATCTGATTTGGTGCATTGAAGCACCGTGCCAGTAATGAGGTTAAGGACAGCTCTTAAGTAAAGCGTACTGCAGCCACGGAAACCACACCTTTTGAAATGAAATTATTGACAAAAGTTGCACAACATTGATAATAATTAAGAAAACTGTGGTATATATAAATTGCCTGTCATTACACGAGGACAGGACGACAGAGCTGTGAGTGACTTTTCAAAATTTCCAAACTCGTGTTTAACAGTAAAACAAAACGGCAGCTGACTGTGGAACGAATCGTGTTTATTTTATCGGCATTTCCGCCGCTTAATACAATAATTGCATTATCAATGTTGTGAGTCAAAATCCTGTTGCGCTGTTCCCTTAGTTTCGCGTCACTCCCCGTGTGTCGTCTGGACGACGTGGACGTGTAAAACAATTAGACATTAGGACATTCCTCTACCTACGGGCAGACGACAGAATGCGATTTGATTTAGCGAATTACGTGCAAAGATTTATCGATCTAGTCGCCATCACGCTGACACGAGGTCAAGAGTTCACAGCGATTTGAAATATTTGTTGGGATGGTTTGACATTTGGAATATCCTAAATAATAAATCGGTCAAGGTAGTGACCTTTAATGTCCTAGCATAATTGTGTCACTTTTCTCTGATAACAATATATGTATTACTTGTTTTGCAAAATAATACCCACACTGACCTAATTTCTTTACAAAATGTTTATTTAATATTGAAAGAATAATGCGTCTTTATGTCTTTATATAGTGTGAAGAGTTTATTTGTTTGTTTCAAAATAACATTTGTATGGTGTATGCAGTCTTATATATATATATATATATATATATATATATATATATATATATATATATATATATATATATGTGTGTGTGTGTGTGTATGTGTATGTATGTATATAATATGTATATTATATATATATATATATATATATATATATATATATATATATATATATATATATATATGGGCAATAAATATAAAGGCCTAAAAGCTGCAGCATTCGATGTTTTCATGTGTGTCGTATACAGCAAAATACATTGTCTAATCCTTCTCTAAAATCGTGTTGAATACCCTTGTGATCCATACGACACTCATGTCATTCCGAAAGCGCACAGTCACTTCCGCCGATACATCAAAACATATTACATTATGTGTGGGGTTTTTTAACTTTTTGAAATTTCTGAACTTTCAGCATGTTTATTTTTATTCCCTGCTTGTGTTTTTGTGGCGTTTTTATCATCGGACAACTGATTTGTATACTGTATATTTTTGTATTTTTATTCAATCAATGCTTTCATGAATAAAATGGATGGACTAACTTAGTGCTAAATTTTATCATTCAAACTTTGGGTGGGATATTTTGGTGAAAACACGGTCGTCAACAAGTTAATAATAGTCCGAACCTGTGTTTATAGGTTGAACACGGTGTATTTTGACCTGATTTTACACTAGAAATTTGAACCGTATGATTTTATAGGCGGAACGTTAACATGATAATTAAAAGCCATGGTGCTTTAATTATAGTAACTGAAGTCTGTCAGTGTCATTCGAATATCGACTAATGGAATTCTGCCACCGTGTGTGAGTTGTTAGGTCAACGGATTCGGTTACTCGCTACACTAACTTGCCGTCACGTATCACACACCGGTGGACGAGTCATCGTCGACCGATGACAGGCGATACGGCAGGAAGCCAAGCCCGATGTGACAAGTCAGCGACCGCATCGAGCTATCAACGGCACTGCTGAAGGGCAAACGCGATCATCGTAGCGTCGCTCCATGGGAAAAAATTCTGTGCGAGCCACAGTGAAAGACGTTGTAAAAAATCGGCTTTGTCCTGCGAAACTAAATTTGCCAAATATATGAGGTTATGGTTCACTTTGCTCGTATCGTATGACAAGTGCGGTTTAACACAATATTTCTTGTAAAAGTTTAAGTAAGCCTGCATTGTACTTTTTGTTGAGTGTCTCTGTACACGGTCCGGTCGTTGTGAACCGAATGACGTCTGGCGGCCGTGGAAATGGGTTACAAATTTATCTACATTTCTACTTTATTGGTTAATTTCTTGCCATTTTTTGCAGGCGGTCAACACCATTTACCATGGCAACGGGGACAATCGACCAGGCTGTCATCGACGAGCAGTTCCTGCAGTGTTCCATCTGCGTGGACCGCTTTGTCCACCCAAAGGTGCTGCCAAAATGCGGTCACATATTCTGCAAAGGCTGCCTGAGCGGAGTGCTGCGAGCCAACGGCGACGAAATGTTGATATGCCCGATCTGCCGGACCGACAACACCAGCTCTGTCCGGGACGGCAACATCGAGAGGCTCCCCGACAGTCACCTGGCCAAGTCGCTCATCGAGCTTGTAGCACGGCGGTGATACAGCAAACGCAGGGACTGGAGGTGAATCAGTTAAAGGCGAACGGACTGGATAGCGGTCTTTCGGACTTCCCTAATGTTGAGGCTTATACGTCGTCAAACACAGCCCAAAGTAATTCCTCGACGGCGATACCGCATCAGTATATGTGTTTTGTGTGCGCCCGTGACTTCAACGACTCGCTCACATTGCAAAGCCACATGGAACAATGTCTGCTAGAAAATGCCAGCATTCTGTCGTCTGCGCCTCGTCACACAAATGCGGACGACAGTCCATCGTACTCTTGCCCCGTGTGTCAAGTGGAATGTCAAGATGAAAGCTCGCTTCACATCCACGTCGATATGTGTCTACAGTCGGCAGAGAGCTCGGACTTAACGACACCTTACACATGTCCGATATGCCAGTTACAGTTTGACGATGAAGGAATACTCCATGCGCACGTAGATTCCTGTCTGTCGGACGAACCCACGGACGTCGTCACTTCGAACTCACCAGGGATGAGGGGCGCTGGTGAGCTGAACGGCGGACTGTCTGCGCCTTCGTCTCCGAGACCGTCATACCTGTGTCCATTATGCGAAAGCGTCTTTTCAAGCATGGACGAACTAGCGGACCACAAGGCCCATTGCAGCCATGGGTGTTCTCGTGAAACGCGCGCTGGACGGGACGAGGCGACGGCGGCGGTCAGCGAATTTCAAGTGCGGGCAGCAGACACCGTCAACCTTGGCGAGTTTGCGCTGAACACTTGCCCTGCTTGTCGCCTGACCTTCGCCGATACTGCGTGTTATCTGTCGCACATACCGCAGTGCACTCCGGAAGATTCATCCGCCTTCTCGCAGGCCAACCTTAGTGGATTTCCGCCGAACACGTGCCCGGATTGTCGCCAAACCTTCGCCAACAGTGCTTGCTATCAGTCGCACATACCGCAGTGTTCTCCGGACGATGCTGTCGCCCTCTTGCAGGAAAACGTAGCGGTGAACTTGGACAACACGGGCGAGGATGACTTTGCTCTTTGGCACGAGTGTGAACGGTGCAGAGTTTCATTCCTGGATTTCAACGCCTTCCAATCCCACGTGGCTAGCTGCACGGAAGAGAGAACAAGGCGCCGTAAATTATGCACAATATTGTAGCTTTTAAACCCCTTACGTCACAGGCACCACTTTGTGCGCGTGCGTTATGTATCTATATGGTCGGTTCAGGGCTTTCGCATTGTATTACAATAATACAAAGAAGACACATTCGTGAGATATAACATATACTAAATATCATATTCTATTTACATAGTGTATATATTGCAACACATCACAACTGGATAAAGGTGTGTGTATGCAGCAAGGGTTTATTTATGGTTACATGTGTTTGGAAGATATTTTGTTCAAGTTCTTTTACATGCTGCAAGTAGCAGGCAATTAATTGATTATCCCTGGTGTATTGTACCAGAAGAGTTATTCCAAAAGAAAAGCAGGAACGCACATTGTAGAATAACACAATGCCTGTGAAAACAGCAGCACAACAAACGACAGTAACAACAACAACAACAACAACAACAACAACAATAATAATAATAATAATAATAATAATAATAATAATAATAATAATAAAAATAAAATGACCCAACTCGCACAAGTTTCATATAATCAGTTCATTGCTACAGGCTTGTTTTATATTCTGCCGACTCTAAAGTATTTATATTGTCAAAACGATCAGTTCGTTGTTTGACGAATCCCACGAAGCTCGACAATTTAAAAATAATGTACATTAAAGTTGTCAACAAGTGTTTTTTTGAAGTCCCTGTTGTCAAGGTCTGTCCTCTATCACAAGGGGCAAAAAAGAAGAAACATCGCTTCTATTTACAGGATAGGTAGGTGCAGAAGCACTTTTGTATAAAAAAAGTAAGGTCTTCTAACCCTAATAAAGCACAAATCTTGGACGATTTACCCTTCCACACTGCACAAGTTTTCCCTATATCCGAAATCAAATGTTAAGGGTCTGAAGGTCAAATAGGGTAGGTCAGGTTATCGGAAACATTATTTATCTCGGCTTGACAAGACGCTTATCTCTTCATGTGACCTGCGCAGATATGCTGTATTTCATAATGCAAGAAAATGCACTAGACGAAGATTTTGCTTAATACCAAAGTACACAACAATTTTTGTCAATACCAGTGAATTTTGCGACGTCATACCCTGAGATCATTACTGATAATGTATCCAGTTATCAAGCATTGTGCCCCAAGAGATTTTCTACGTCTACAAATTCATAAAATAATAGCAATAATGTAACCCCCTCCAAGCAAACTTTGCACTTCGTAATGTACTCGGCTTCAAGTTGCCTCGTTCATCACGGGATGCAAAGTTGCTTTGGTCCATTATCGGCCAGGGGGGAGTAAATTATTGTTTCAACGGTAGCAGCAGTAGCAACAGCAACAATAACAACAACAACAACAACAACAACAACAACAACAACAACAACAATAATAATAATAATAATAATAATAATAATAATAATAATAATTGACCTTTGAACAGGTCAGCTGAGATAGCATATGAATTGAATTGCTTAATACAGCAAGTATGCTGTATAATTATTGCTTGGTTTCTAAAGAAATCGGTTCTCGACACAGAATCAAAATATTTTTATATTCTAAATTATATATTTAACCAAACAGCAATTCCATTATCAATATTAATCTTATAGTACAAAGATTGTGTTTTCAGTTTGTCTTTACAAAGGGATATCACTATTAACCAGACTGAAGCTCATATTTTGGTGTCGGTGATAAAGTGTTATGTTATACTTTTATGATTTTGTTGTTGTATTTAACTCCACCATCAAACTGTCCCATATTTTATTTTAAAATATCCATGTTGTTTGTAAAAAGTTGAATAAGGGACCATTTCACTGAATTTGGGTGTACAAATGGTATCTGGTACTATTGTTGTAACATCTAAAAGAACCTTTATATGTTTTGAATTGAGACATCAGCCAGTCTTGGCAGAGCCTCAAAAGACGTGTACCAAATATTTGCAAGTTACCTATTGTCCTAATACTTCTAAAGTGTTACACATAGATATACGTGATGTACATGCACTTTTCAGTGCCTCAAATACAAATGAAATGCCAGAGAGAGTTATCATCCACAGGTTTCGATTATTTTGAAAATGCGACTATTTTACATTCAATTGTTGTTGTAAGTTGGGGTTTTTTCACTGAAAGTAATATCGGTGTTGTTATGGGCAGAAACACATTATAAACAAAATTAAACTCAGTATGTTGGAGAATTTAAGATATCATACATTAAAGTCACGTCTGTCACAATTTTACATCTCAGTATCGGCATGTTTGTCGAAAGTTGAAGCAAAATTTCTAGATAAAATGTTTATCCACTGGAAAAATACAATCATGGTGCTGTCCCAATATGCAAACGTGACCCGTCATGAAACCATGGAGGTACCAGATTCAACAAAATTGAAAAGAAATGTATATATGCTGTCATCCAGATCATTCAGCCAGACCTGCATTGATCAGTGTTCTCCTTGTAAGAGGTTCTGGCCAATTCACAGAGAAATTAAGTCGTCCACTCAACACAGTATTGTGTGGATCATTCGAATACCCGCACTGCAATGACGTGTTCCCAAGTCATCTGTCAAATAGACTGCCCAATAAAACCACCACGACAAACACCAAATCTCTCCGACGACAAAGGACACATTGTTCCCCAGTGTTTTTTTTTTATTCACTGTACCTTATATTTTCGTTTTGCTGAAGAAATATAAATACAGTTGGGTTTAGGGAGATTTTAACTTTATTCATATGCTAATCTTCAACCATCCAGCAATACAAAGAGGACGCCGTACTGGGATTTTCTATGGCTGCCATTTTGACCCGGTGTACCTCGTCAGGGGGATAAAATAAACCGTCAAGCGTAAAGTTCTTTTTTGTTCGGGACTCTTTCATCTTGAAAAATAAGCGCGTATGTACTAAATCAGTGAACGTTTTACTACGCTGGTAGGTGAACCATATGGTTGGCGCGGGCCACGCACTGAAGCTGCATTGCGTTTATCGCCTTGGGAAGGAGGTGGAGGTCAACACCCCGAGTCATTGATTTGAGGAGACTGATGGCACAGTACTCTGCCTATCTGTTGGCTTACAAAGTTTATCGATGCATTTCTATTTATAAAGCTCCTATCTATTATCGATGGCTCTTGCTGTCCACGACTTGATACGTTCGTGAGTTCAGTTGCGCGGGAAGTGGTAGAAAATGTAACGTCACAACTACATTTTGTCATATATATATATATATATATATATATATATATATATATATATATATATATATATATATATATAATATATATATATATATAATACTGCTTTTGATCATATATGAATATATAATACTGCTTTGATCTTATATATATGATCATATATATATATGTGTTTATATATATATATTTATATATATATATATATATATATATATATATATATATATATATATATATATGTTTGTTTATATTCACTTATATTCATGAATTTCATGAGTCCAACCTTGTCTCTGATTTGCTTTTTATTGAATTGTTCATATTCACAGTGTGTGCTGCGCCATATTTTGCAAGGTCTAGGACCAAATACGCCCCTGCGTCTTTTTAACTTTCAACCAAAAACTACTTTTAAAATTACCGAGGTTAGCAACTGTGAATTCTGCAGTTTTTTATCGTTACTGCTTCCTTATCAGTCGAAAAGGGGGGAGGACGCTGTGAATATCTACAACATGTGGGCATATTCGTCTGCCAACGGTGCGCGACCCACATTCATCATGTTGCAACAAGTGTAAAACTGTCGTCTGCAGAGCGGGGACGGGGCGGGAAGAGGTCATGGATCTCTTGCAAAATGGATTGGCCTGCCCTGCGTCGTAAATTCGATACCTTGACTCGCAGAATGGAGTGTTCAGTTTACAAAAGATTACGAGCCGATAACACAACATCACTCACGAAATCCGGGATACATTGGTAACATATGGTGACATTTTAACGACCTTATCAGATAAGTGGAGGCTGGGATTTCAACAAAAAAGTGCCATGGCCTTCGCGCCTACAGTGAAGTGGGGACGAACGCCTGAGAACAATCAGCTATTGTTCCGGCGACCATTCACTCCATCGGTTCCTCCTATTTGCTATTTACAACGAATCCGTCATGGGTCAGGACCCTAATAGCGCCGGCTCTAAGCACCGCCGCATGGGACTAGTCAGTTGCCTGTCTTCCCATGCCATGCTTGCTTGTACATATACCCTGCGGATGTCATCGAAATATATAGAGTTAATGGTCTCAGACTTGCCTATTTTAAGCCTTGGCATCTTCGAGTCGCGGCGAAGTAGATGGACATACTGTGCTACAATGCATGTTTCTAGTTGACCAAAAAACAACAATAAATATTTTGTATGTTAACTCTGCAGTGGGCAAATTGCACTTACCGACACTGAGTGTCGTTGCAAACATTACAAAGTTTGTTTAGATGTATGTAATAAGTTTTACAGAGAAAGTATCTGGATATATTGAAGGGGATTGTGACCCCTATGTGACATGTCAGCAGCTGCCATCGTATATGACATTGTCAATTTCGCCCAATATTGAACGTGAAGGCCCCTAGTTGCATATCAATCTACGCAACAAATTGGATCACGCTTTAACATCTCAGACGGCACCGGTGAAATGAGTGCTACCCTTTACACAGTGATAGTCTTCATTAGGGAGAACCATTTGATTTCGGGGGGCGCTGGAGGAAATGGACATGGCAGCATTTTTTACGCGCCAATGCGGCAGCAATTTTTTCTATTTTCTGTCATTGCTGGGCGTTAAGACATTACTGGATCATTTTTTTCTTCTTCTTCAGGAGTCGACAATTTTTTTCCAAAAGTCCTTCAGCCTCTCCGCAAATGGTTCTCCCCTTAAATTAGTTTGCAAACGAAGGAAAACCCGACGTCAATCGAACAGTCAATGTAAGTGTCAATTTCTAACCAAGAGTAGAACTCCCGGCAAACCACTCAACCTCAACTAACGCGCAAACGGCAAGACACGGGAGCCCAAGATCAAACGCTGTGAATCTCTCCGTCGATGCCACGCTGCCTCCTACAATGCCACTCTTTGTGCGCTTCAATTGATAACCTATAAGCTTAGTCCGCAAAGTGGTCGCTATAAGAGGGGC
Source organism: Ptychodera flava (assembly GCF_041260155.1). Lineage (NCBI taxonomy): Eukaryota > Metazoa > Hemichordata > Enteropneusta > Ptychoderidae > Ptychodera > Ptychodera flava. The sequence goes on along the minus strand of NC_091930.1, from coordinate 34,065 downwards.
GGAGACATCGTACATCATTTATGGACTCCCTCTCTTTTACAATTTACGAGGAGGGCAGGCCTGCACACTTGCAAAGGCGTATTTATCGTGTTCAGGCATCGAGTTGGTAGCCATGTCAGGGACCTTACGGCTACAGCACGAAACAGAATGTCTTTTGTGTTTCTATGACCAAGGACACCTCATATTTCTTACCCGTGTATTTGGTTTATGTTGTTTTTTGTTTACACTCGCGAAAAAATATCTCTGGGTTTTAAGGTAGTATGCACCTCGAAAGTGAAAGACAAACTTTTTCGCAAACTTTCTTCAATGAAACTTTCAACTATTCTCTTACAAAATCAATACAATCGGGGGCCATCGTGCAAAGTTTCGAACTAGAGAAACAAATTACCTTACATTTTGGGATATCTGAAATTTAAAATGGCCACCATCCATATGTTCAATCTTTGGGAAAAATTAAAGTTTAGATTTTCGAAAAACTAAGACAGTGAATTTTTTTTCTTTCTCCAAGAGCTTTGAAATAAGCCATCCACAACAAGTGTTAGATCAGAAAAGAATCGTAGAAATTTGAGTGTCCAAATATCTGTCCCCGAGGCGCGTTCGTCCTTAAGCAAGGAAAGCATGTTTCATGTTTGCGCGGGGATCTGTGTAAGCCGCGACCACCTTTGCTTCGCGTTTACCCGAAAAAAATGAACCGTTGATGTTTGTGGGATCAAACACATGAACAATTTACAGTTGTGATTATGGAGCTATACATCGTCTGTCAGAATTACTTTTGGGGTATAAGCATTCCTGCTCTGTTTTATATCTTTCTGTTTTATGTCTGAACTCGTATATACACGAAAATACACATTAAAACACGATAACTATGTATGAAAAAGAAAAACTCCACGTTGATTCTTTACAGGATAAATGCCTACTATTTTTTAGCCAAATGGATTCACGTGAAAAAAAACGTGTAGCGTCAGAGAGAAGCAGACACAAAATGACTGTACTGAAGGCAAACGAAGAACGCCCTGCAACAGCAATACAACATTGCGGTCTGAATCGAGATAAAGATATCTCGTTCAAGGTACAAATGTTATTGAGTAAAGGTCGTCGCGTTTTGTGTGTGACGTGCTATGTACCACGCGTGGCCTCACCTTTACCCGAGATCAAGGAAGACCGCCCTCACACGGCAAGATGGCATATTACTGTACAACTAACATTATAACAGAGTACATGAAAAAGGAAAATTGTCGTCTCCCTACAAATTACTCTGAATCAATTTTGGTATTCAAGCTTATTAAGGACTGTCTGCCTCCGTCTCTCTGTCTCTGGCTATCTCTGTCTGTCTCTCTGTCTGTCTCTGTCTCTGTCTCCCCACACAGACAGAGACACACATACACAGAGGGGCACCCGCTAAATCTGTTTCCGTGATTAATGGCTGCCATAATCATTCACGTTGATTTATTTGACACAAAATGGTGTCGTTTTTGTCAGGTAACCTAAAAGTGAACGGAAATGTCTAACAGGATCGAGTTAAATACCAACGTATCGACGCATTTTACCGGCAGTCAGTGCGGTCATTCCGACGAACAATGGCATGGCTCACCCGAAGTACGACGGCTGCCAGTCAGCGACAGAAGAATGCGGATCCGTCGGCTTGGGCACGATTTCCGGAAAAAAGAAAAATATCCATTCAATCAAAGAGTAAGTTAATGCCTCAAGAAAGTAGAACAATTTGAACATACAGATATTCATTTCTTAAACTTACTTGTAATTCCTATTTACGGCATGTGTCACCATGTGGTATGTCTTATGTCAGTTATCAGATTTGGACTACTTTCTGCGACGAATGCTAGAAGCACAACACTCCGCCAGCTAAATCCTAAGTCGCAACAAATGTAAACACGCTCTGTCCTCTGCCGCTTGCTGACACTTGCCAGAAATAATTCTATCCAAAACAACTGCAAGTTAGGTTGGGGTAATCATGCTTTGTAACAATGCCATTCTGTTTCTGGTACGATTTTGAAAAGGTAAGGCGACAATCCCATTTTAACAGAGAATTATAATTTCGCCCTTGACGAGTGTCCAGAAGTACATCTTTAATATTGATACAGTTATGCCAATTCCCGAGACCGATGGCATTAATGGCGTACCTCCAATGAAAGCCCATTGCGTTATAGCTCTCTCTACCTAAATGTGCAGAGACCTTTATTCGTAAACTGAGCATTCAAAAAAATATTGACATAACCTACTTAATATTCCGTCACTTACAAATAATTGGAGGCTTCATTTGGCCTCCTGTAAAAATGCTTCCAGGCGTCCTCTTATAAGTCGGTGAAACTTCAAAAATTGTATTTTGAATCAGGCCGAGATGCACCAGTTCTGGCGTTCCAATGGTCATGGCCCGGGCATCTTGAGTTATCTGCCGAATGAGTTAAACTGTAAAATGACAATTTGTGCCGATTTGACCAGGTGATACCAGCATGTGTGCCATGATACGTACCATTATATGCACGGTTTATCCCTGGGATCGCCTTTGTTCTAGTATGTAAGAGGATTATGGAGGTTACTCTGATCAACAAGTGACATTTGCACTTGGCATATATTTTCACACGTACATCACATTTTTTACAAGTTAGCATGAAGTGTCATGATAAATTCTTTTTATAAAAAGTGCTGACTTTCATTAACGCATTTAAGATATGTACAGAAAGATTAATAAACGTACACGATATACATGTATGTAATTACAAACTCAAATTACAGCTACTCTATCTAATAAAAATAAAATAGAAATCAGATGAAAATCACTCGAAAATTACAACATTTATATTGTTCAATTGGTCTGTAAGGGTGATTTGTTGACAGCTGGAAGGTGGCGGATGTTGATAAGGATGACGTAATTCTGTTAGGTGTATTCTGATGTCATGGTCAAAGGCTTAGGATATAACCATAGCAACAACAGATAGGTATCACTTGATTGCAGCAATAGCAACCTCTGTACAATTTGCGAGGCTCTATCTCCAAAAATCTTGAAAAGAAAACAACAAAAGCAAAACATCGAACACAAAAATATAATCAAGAAATTTTACAAATAAACACCAAAATAAATGCGATAAACCTCAATATCGCTACATCTCCAAAACTCAATTCAAACAGGACAATTGCATTCACTTACGGATCACAAGCACAGTCATTACTAGCCGACTGAGGAGAGAAACAACAAAACAACATGTACGCGTACTTCTCATCATACAACAATAAACTAAGACAACACTCTGTCACGCTCGTAGTTAGGGGAATTACGAGTTGAGGTAAGAGTCTGGATCGTAATGCTTTCAGTGACTGAAGCTTACACACCAAGATATAGATTGTAGCACAACCTTAGATGTTTATTCGAGATGGCAACCGTAACACGCCAGGTCTCCCATTCTGATTGTGCATCTGTCCCTTGTGTACATGCTGTACAAAGTTATATATGTTTCTAATCTTACATAACAACAAAATTACCATCATCATATAATGGTTACCACGTGGAAATTTTCCAACCTGTCTTTGTTTCCTAAGAGTATACAGGATCACACCATGGAATATCCCGATTTCGACTTATGATATCGTTGACATTGGATGGTTGTACTTGTTCTAGACTCACAAACATTTCAAACTTCTTCAGCCGTTTCTGTAGACAACCTCTCTCTCGCCCAGTGTGTCTTCGAGACATGACGTTAGCACCAACACTAATAATGTCACACAGCCTACCTCGGACGTCTGATGTCCGCTGAGGTATATCTTCGATGCGCCGTTACATATTAAACACCTATTGCCTGGTCATGAGGGCTATAGCGCCCGTGTATTACCCGAGGGGCCGTGTGTTACCAGAAACACATCGCTATTCCCCGAGGCCGTAGGCCGAGGGGTATAGCGATGTGTTTCTGGTAACACACGGCCACGAGGGGTAATAGACGAGCGCTATAGCCCGAATAAAGACCAGGCTATAGGTGTTTTATAACACGCCACATGCTCATGTTGTATTGTTATATAGTTTTTAATGTGTTTTGATATTTTGCACTGCCACAATCCATTGTGACAAGTTTACTGGGCGATGTTTCCACAGCGGTTTCAGTTGTACGTGGTACCACTTTCTTTCAAAAAATATTCTAAGCATACCTAGCGACATCCTCAGTTGCACTTTAATCTTTTCCGTCGATGAGCTGTTCAAGTTCCTACGCTGTTGGAATGTTGGAAAATGTTGGAAAATCTGTTTTAGAGAATGTGTCGTCACCTATCCCGGACGGACATCACGTTCTAGTCACCCGCCATTGTTGAAAAGCTGCAGACGACACTACGGTCACGTGACGGGCACTTTTCTAAATTTGGTCAGAACTATTTCCCTAGGGAAATAGCTTTTCAAAAAATGCCCTCTGACGTCACTTTTGTCGATCCGGTGGGGACTAGACGTATCTATTTTCTCGTCACGTGACGTATTCTGGCGAATCGCGACACGGAATGAGCATGTGGTGTGTTATAACACCATATATTCGATCGCGCTACTGGTCAGTGATCCATCAGCCGGGTCTGCCATCTCTCGTACACGCCCCTCATTGACACCACCACCAGATCTAAGAATCATATATTCGTCCTGCTTCAGTATACCCGGATTCTCACACCAATTTGACACGTTCGTAGTTAGGGGAATTACGAGTTGAGGTACCAATCTGGATCGTAATGCTTTCAGTAACTGCAGCTGACATGCCAAGATGTAGATTGTAGCACAACTTTGAACTTTATTACGAGATGACAAACGTAACGTTCAGCGTCTTAGGTCTCACTCTGAATGTATCTGGTGTGAATTCATTACAAAGTTAAAGATATTTCTAAACTTACATAACTACAAAATTATCATCTTCATACAATGGTCACCATTTCCCGCGTGTATTTGATTGCTTTTTAAGATTAAACAAGATTACACCATAGAATACCCTGTTCTTGATTGTTCTCATTCAACGTTTATAAATAATTAATTAAAAGTATGACGCTATCTCCTATCTCCTTATCGTACGATCTTGAACCAACCTTCACACACCTTGGCCACGTGAAGAACGCTTCGAGATAAAATGTCTACACTTTCCCAACTTTGGCGATACAATATGACAGAAAGCAACAGTCAGAAAAATAACTTAATATATCGAAAGGTCCTTCGCAGGATAATCGTTTGGCGTTATAAGGTTATTCTGTAATGGAACTGTATTGTTCAAACATGAGCATGTTTCACAATTCTTCATCCATATTGAAGCCGAAATATCTGTTTGTCTCTCGTTATGTCCTTTTCACTACATAACCTGTGTTGCCGGCTGTTTTAACGGTTGATGACTTCAGCTAGGGAATTAACTCGCTGTGAGGTAACACAGGATGCTACTACACAGAGACGTCGTAAGTTGAAGTGGACGATGTTTATTGCAAACGCTGTCAGCTTGACCGACCAGAAAGTCATGCTCTTACATCAGAAAGTCATGCCGAGGCCAGGGGAAGCCTAGACCGACAAAAGTCTATGCCTCCCCCACAAAGTCTTGAATCTAAAGTCTAGAGTCCAATCTGATATACTCCGAAAATCGGAAAGTCTGCAAATCTGAAGATCTTAAAATCTACCTATACACATGAAACTTCACATTAAATAGACAATTTTAAGGGAGTAACCTGAACATGTAAAATACATCACAGGAAGTATACGTACATTGGTTGAAAAGTATGACAAGTACAGTGATTGGATAAGAAATGAAATCACAATTACTTGATTGGAAGAATGTTTTAAAGATATACATAATTATTCTGCTGAGTTGGCATCCCAACCAACGCCTCTTAATATTTATAATGTTCTTTTGACAAATGCCGACTTCTAAAAATAATAGTTACTAACGTTGCATGGTCAAGATTTGTGGAGCCAGAATTTGATTATGTATGTATGAGCCATTGTTTCATGCCAAAGTCAATTAAGCGATGACCAAAGTGACGTAACCATATCGGTGTCACACTTCATTGTTTTAGCTTAATTGTCCATTCGAGTACCAGTATCAATGTCAATGTCAGTAAACATCTTTTGTTCGTATTTGTCTGACCGGTAGTTGCATTGTATGTTAATTAACACATCGGCAACGATACTTGAGTTAATAAAAGAACTACCGGTAATGATACTTCAGTAAACAAAAGAAAAGACCCTCCACGTTGTACCGTGTGAAATTGTTTATCCCAGTGAACGTTCGTTATGAGTTCAACAAAATTGTACATATTCCTGTAATACTTTTACTTTAAAATTACAATCGTAACACCTGAAACATGTGAAAGTGAATGATTTCTTTAAGAGTTAAAGATTTACTAATACTCAGAGTCAGAGTGATAGTCATGAAAGACTTATATCCCAGGGCTTGGACTGGAAACCAAAGTTCACATAATAATATTTGGAAAATTTCAACACGCCTAAGCAATTACAGCAGGCTCCCTTGTATACACTATATACTAACAAGCTAGTCATTTCAAATAACATTGAAACACGATTTAATAACTTTAAGCAGCAGCAGAATGTTCGAGGGGCAATGTTGAATTACATAGAAATCGTACATATTAGAATGTGCTTATACAATTCTTTGAGAATAAAACTATCCAGTCATGCAAACTCAAACTTGTAGAACACAAAACAACGCAATAAATAACTTTTTTTCTCTGATTTGGTAATGTTGGGATGCTGGTCTGTGTATAATAATAAAAACCATAATCGGTAACACGAGAATGAAAATACTAGCACCACTCAAGAATATGAAAATTTAGTCAAAAGTTAATTTCAAACATATGCATAAAAGTACACAATTTCAACCAAAGATTTCATCTTTCACTCGGAAGATCTGATTTCCCTAAAGCTATGAAATCCTTACCTATTTACGCCGAGGCAATGTACATGAAATACATAACAACATTCAATTTATTTGTTGAAGAGTTGTTCTGCAAAAACTTACCAATCACTGATCATTGAACTGAACCTCTAGAGGGAACAAGTGTACAAACAATTCAATTAAATCCCGTACTATGCTATGCTAGATAAATAGTCGTGTGTTCATTCTGTGATGTACAAATTCATGTTTTCACTTGCCTTAATGGCAAGAAGAGGTTATTTAAATAACCTTCAGACACAACTCGTTGGAATCACTAGAATCAACGTAAACAATTCTACCATCTGCAAATACTGCTAATTTCTCCGGGGTGCCTTCAACTTTACATATTTCAAATGCTCACCCTGTGCACTGAAGATCGCCACTGAGGTATAATTAGCTACGTAAACATTCTCTCCCATCGCATCGACACTGAGCCCCATTGGCTCAGTCAGTTCCTCCTCTCCAAATGTGTACAATATGTTAAGATCACCGTCTAAAACATAGACACATCCATCACTACTGCCTGACACAAGAGTTGGTTTTTACTATTCATCGTCGGAGACCACGGCGAAGTAAGCTCCCTAGTCGCTATCTTTTTGCCAGCTTTGTTGTATTTCATCACATGTCCATTATAATCTGCTACGAAAATATCATTGCCTTGACCAAGGCATATCTCAGGCGAACTCACTTCTCCCAAGTCTATAGTTTGTTCGAATTTTCCCAGAGCATCGCACACTACAATGCATTGGTTGCCGTCGTCTGCAATATAGTACACACCCTGATCATCTATTGCTACTCCTGTTGGCCTGAACGTTTCCGGTAAGCAGTGAAATGTTATAATTGATAGAACTTGAGCAGTGTCCGGTGCTATGGTCTTCACGCTGCCAGGCTGGTCAACGGGCCCTTCGTCGGGTCCTTTGTCACAAACAACTACCTCTCCATTCTTATTTATAACCAATGCCCATGGTCTACAGACTTCTCCTGGACCATTACCATATCGCGATATCTTCCGGACAGTATTTTGAATTGGAATCCCTATAATAAAAGTAAAGGTCAAAGTAACACAAAAACTTAAGGCAAAAATGACTTGTGTACGTCTCATTTTACCATGGTACAGTAAAGTATTATCTTTAATTGATAATCAAGAAGAAATTAAAGACCGCAAAAAAGAAAAGTAGAAGCCAGGAAATAACAACCAGCAAATTTCTTGTTTACCATTTAAATTGCGGCTACATTCTATGTTAGCTCAACAGATACTGAATTTCAACTTTTTAAAGAGATTATATTAAACTAATTGTTCTAAAGTTAGACATCAAGGACCTAGACATGGGTACATGTACTCTTTCCTTTGTAGTCATGGTTTGCTTTTTGTTGCTTACGTTTGGGTAGATAATATCATTCGCTCTGACTGGATATAGTACTTTTTATTGCTTAGGTTCTAATTTTGAAACTCACTTCAAAATATCAAGGAATCCGACTTTTCACCTCAAATTTGACATGAAGCATTAATACCGGCCAAAACAATGCAAATAAGAAGATTGTCCGATCAACCTGGACACCTGATAATCATATAAAGTATACTTTTCCCGACACATTGTATTCAAAAGAAACTGAAAGAGCCATCTTCAATCTCACAACTATTATGATGTATTTTTCTCTCCATGAAACGCATGTAAGTTTCTTCAAAGTAGTCCTGTTTCAAATTGTTTTGGAAGTGTATCTCTTTAATATATATTAATGAGTCTATGGCAAGGGGTCAGAGAGCAACTTACCCTTGTCGATCCTTCTTTTTCAATATATAGCTCTTTCATTTCTTCATCGATATCGGCGTCTTGTACAATAGCCTCAACATCAGCCAATAGCTTCTCGTTTTTAATGGTTGCCTCAGGCCGATTTGTCTCCAGCTCTCGCATATCCGTCTTTACTTGAATAAACTCACTGAAAAGTGGGTTGAATTCTCGTTCGGTCAATTTCTTTCCTTCGACCAGAGATGATCTCCATATATCCCTTCCTCGTCCACGTTCTCTATGCATTGCCCTCGCTACTCTACCATCATGAGTTTGTTTGGCAATCTCTGACTTGAGACCTTCATTCAAGTCGGTGATCTGGTCTTCAGTCAGTTGATGTAAGTTTGTCGCCTGGCTGAGTTCTGAGTCGTGGAGTCGTAATATGCCAGAAGACCCTGAGAAGAAAATAAAATAAAAAGGTTCACATAATACTTTTCAAATGTTTAACAGGCTTACTTGACACTTCACTCGCCTGTTAATGAACCATCACAAGTGCTTGACAGTATCTGTTCATTAAGTATCAAGCCAGCCTGAATCTTGAGTATAGTGATATTTGACTGGGAGCAATTGTGCCCAAGTAAAAAAAGATGTATGTCATATATCCATATGTGAGATTGGAAATATTGTAATCGCATTTATTCAATTAAAATAGTCAACCTGAAAGAAATATTATAAGTTATATTTGGCACCTCTTTCAACATGCTCCCAATGCACAATTTCTTCCATCCCAGATGCTTGCAGAGACAGCTTATGCTCCAACTGTCTCTTCTCTTCCTTTTCTTTCAAAAGCTGGTCAAGCATATTTATCTGGCTCTCCGTCACTTTACCGCCCTCCTTCTCGAAAGACTTCAGGAGGTATCTGGCTCTATTCACTCTTCTGGCTGCACCGTCAATCTTCTCTTGCGAGGTTTCTGACTCATGGCTTTCTCCCATAGATTGAATGTCCCCTTGCTGTTGACCATCATTCACAGGTTCCCCTTTAACGAAAGAAAACATTCAAAAAGATGTGAATGGGCAGAAACGTTACAGCATGGAAGTAAGGTACTCCAAACAGGCACACAAACATACTTGCATTCTCGACAAAAACAGATTTACCCGACAGATGTAGAATGATTACAAAATAGAAATGAAAAATGAAAAAATGGTATGAGTGGAAAATACTTTTTACCCAGTTGATAAAGGTAATATTTGGAGGGGCGACAGGAAAGGACGATTTAGAGACAGTTGAAACTGCTAGTTTTTCCCGAACTGTTACCAATAAGAGTGGCGGCAATTTCGAATTGTTGTATATTTGAAATAATATACAGTATGTCTGTCAAATTAGATCATTGCAGTTACTAGCTTTAACGTTATGTTAGGTTATTGAGTTTAAAAACACTTCCGAGTTATATATGATCTCCGAAATCAAAAGGTCAGATTTTACCAAACCGTTACCACTACGAGTTGCGGCAATTTCCAATTCTTGTATATTTTGAAATAATGTACAATCTGTTTGTCATTCTCCGTTCGTTAATGTCCTATGATTAGTATTTTATTATGAAGGGTACTAGCTTTAGAGTTTCCTTAGGTGAAATACGGGCAAGAAAAGGTTAAAAAGCATTTTCGAATTAATATAACCCAAAGTGAGGTAATTGATTTTTAGTCGTGGTACTTTGAAGTGTTGGCGCGTCTTTTAAAAAGCAGCGACAACATCCGTCTTCTGAGTTGACGTCGTCTCCGTATAACATGGCCGCGGACTAAGCAAAGATTTACGCAACAGAGCAACAATTTTGAACACCTGTTCAGCTCATTTATGGAGCGGTAATATACAGAATTACTAGTGATGTGTTCCTGTAAACAACGATGTAGTTATATTTTAGAGGGCTTAATTCAAAACGCTTATATACCATCCGACCCCAGTGAATGCTCTCTACAAAAGGCCTAGGTGTGAAAATAAATCAGGAAAGGCTGCAGAATTTTGTATCATATTATCCTTCCCTATAGTAAGGAAGACGTGTAGCAAGCTGGAAACTAAGCTGGCTGGTTCCTCGATCTTATGCTCTATTCGGATGGATGAATAACATAGAATATTGAGATATCACGTGCATCCCAGACCTAAACACTTGCCGTTTCAAGGCCAAAACATGACCATCAAACAGACGCCTTGCAAGAAGTTTTTTTGCCTGCCCTCTATAGAAAAGGTAATATTATAAGGTATATGTTTTCGTGTAAGAATGCAGACACCTTATGTTAAAAATAACTGCTCACCATACATCTGGATTAGCTCCTTTCTGCACATCAAATACTCCTCATAGTCTATGGTTACATCAATCGCTAGGTAATACGCCCCAATTTTATCGAGAAGTTCATCAGATAGGAATTCATCTTCCATCATATCCTGAAGTTTACCATTCTCATATTTCCTCATTAGGCATTCCAGTGCATCTAGCGATTGGCACGCCATTGTATAGGAAATACTTTCATGACCAATATCCTTCACTTTCATGCCATCACGCTGCCCATCAAGCATCTGACCAACTTCCTCAGTCTTCTCCTTGACTTCCTGACTTTCATAGAAACCTCTCTCAACCTCCTCAACCGTTCTTCCACTCTCTGGAACAACTTCACTCACTTGTACCTTCACTTTCATTACACCTGCAAAGGAAAGATAGAAATAACATAATAGTTATGTGAGTAGTAGTCACGTTGAGGCGCCTTTTCACGACACAACAACAATAATCATACATTAAATATAGATTTGGTCAGAAATTCATAATCAAGAGTAACGAATGTGAAATTTCAAGTGTACCGGTACCTGGATCTCGTCCCTGCCATTTCCTTTTTCTTGAACTTTGGCTAGACTCCTTCCTCGTTCCTTCGTTTTCTTTATCGTCTTCATTATCTGTAAAATAACAATTAACGGTCAACTTTCCTTCACATTCCTGTATATTTTCCCGAGATATGATGCATTATGCCCTCAACGACAGAAGCTCAGAATATATATATAGTGACAGATTGAACGATATTGAAATGAAATGCGATGAACAGATACAAGTATTACATAAAAAATGCCACTGAAACGCTGATGTTAAAGTAAGAGAAAATCATCAGCATAGCACCTAAATGAACAATAACAACACAAACAGGTGCAGAAAGTTTATTCGATATTTCACTCTTTTAGCCCACATCAATGCCTAAGGAAACATTTAAACTCCCCAGTAAACAATCACCAAGATTTTTCATGATTGTGAAAGGGAAACAAGGAGAATTGTAGATACCTTGTTGCTTTTCCTCCGGTGACTTCTGTCTTTGTAAGATAACTCCGTGTATGACATCCGCGTCTTCTTTCACCACTTCAAAGAAAATGTCGTTGATACTCTCCAACTCCTGCCTAACTTGATTCCGCACATCATTCCTAATGTCCTTGGCCTTTTTCAGGGCGACCTTGTAGTTGCATAGGTACCTCATGATACCTTCCCTTAGCGGTTCAGCCTCGCTCATGTCGACAACGAGCCAAATTTCATGACGACGAAGATGTCGCTGAATTAGCTCGTGGCTCTGAGATCTCCAGGGAATAATTATGGGTACAGCAGCACACATGGATGCAAGCGTTAAATTGACGTAATGGTCAGAAGATGGTGGAACAAGAACGAGATGGCACTGACAAAGCTCGTCTTTAAGACGTTTGTCTGAAGGCATTCGAGCCAGTACGACATCTAATTTGGAATGTAGATTTAAACGGTCCAGAAGGTCGGATTCACATCGCTTTGGAACTCCGAGAATTTTCCATGTTGGCGGTGATCTTCTGTGATTATAAAATAAGTCTGCAACAGAATTCATAGCCTTTACTATAACACTGTCGCTTTTAAGGTTGCCAAGTTCGTGCTCTTGGAACAGGGACAAGATTTGGAAGTTTTCATCTTCGTCGAGAGGTTCTGGAGAAGGAAGCTTGAAGTTCTCTTCATCCACCATTGGTGATAATCTGTCGTGTTTTATTTTTTGTCCGCTGAGCGATACAACTTTTTGTATTTCCTAAAGATACTGCCTCCGACAGAAAAGACAGAGTTGGCATCCTGGCCTTCTTTCAACAACTCTTCTCGACGAAACTCAAGCTCCGAATGAACACAATCCGCAATAACAGGGGTTATAAGATCACTGTCGTACAGGTTTATCAAGTAGAATGCTGCTCTGGGGAAGACGTCTCGTTCGATTTCGAAGGCAGCCTCGGATGTTACCATTCCAATTCCAAAAACGAATCTGACATTGGCCAAATCTTTCAAATCAGAAAAGTAATTTTTGTGGCGATAAAGCCAATCAGCATCAGGTGTTTCACCTCTGACCTTGAATTTTCGAATTGGAGATGGGGGAATGAGCTCAACTCCATATTCTCTGGCTTCCTTGATTTCTTCTTCCGTAGCTCGTAATGTGGTACAGTAAATTGACATTCCAAATGCACGTAGTAAGCGTGATAACAGATGAACTGAATCTGTCACCCCGCCTTTAATTGAACTCCCCCAACTGTAGCTAACAATCAAGGCCTTGTTTCCCATATTTTTCCTATATGAAATAGTAACAATTGACAGTAATTAATGTTGCGAATTATCTGTAACGTCAACAACAAAAGTTAGTTTGTCATTAGCAAGTAGTAACTCTCATTCACATTGTGCATGTAAGGTTAGAATAAAGTGTAATCAATATGTTCTGCTATCTGAACGTATCACGAGCATTATCCATGAAAAATTACGCCGTACAATACTAGTATATTTATGCTAACACAGATTTACATAATGCTCACAATGCTGTAGTCAATCCAGTGAATGCCATTGCAACCAGCACCTTTTGTCTACACAATATGTACAGCTAAGGTCGATGGATGGGTGGATGGGTAGGTAGGTAGGTAGGTAGGTAGGTAGGTGGGTGGGTAGATAGTGTTACAGTCAGTATAGAAAGCAAATCGTTGTCAGACTTTGAGTACTCGCACTCCTTTTAAATTTTCTCATGACGTCATTGCAATGAATCGTGAGTTTTGCTGTTGGTTCTGGCATGCTGAGTAACTTTTGGTGATCCAAACTGCTTGCGTATTATAAAACTCTCATGGTAAAATCTGCTGTAAGCTATCATAGGTTACTCCTGATTGATGGCAACATGGGGTAAGGTATAACGGGTGGTGATATTTACATTTACGAAATATCTTAACGAAAATGGTTGAGACTTCGAAACTTTTCATATCTTAACTTTGTTGAGCCTTATGCGATTTAGTGAAACAAAACATGATTTGGGTATTCGATAGTGGTACCCTGATATCCCTAGAAACAATTTGCTTTCTATATTACATCACTAGACGTATGCTTCTTTGAGTACAGAACAAATGTAAATGTTTGTGGTATAGTACTGTTTGAATTGTAGCGTATATCAAACAACTGCACAGGTCGAGTGAATGCAAGTTTGATGGCATATATTACTGTTAGTGTCATATGAAGAACTTAGCAATATGTCAACTTTATGGATGTTTCAGTATGCATATTAGTGTATCGTTCATTCTCAAGCAACTTAATCAAAATTAATCTACTATTGCGCGAGAAGAAACTAACAGAGAGACGATGGAACTTCGTTTACGAGGAGAGCAAAAACTTGATCAATAATTCTTTCAAAAAACACGGGTGCGGCACCGTCCACGAATTGCTAAGGAATCAGTGACGTATGATATTAATCTCTACAGCCCTAATACGGCTTTTGTGGCTTTTGCGGCCCGAGGTCGGAAGGGCCCGAGCGTGCGAGGGCCCTTACGCCGTACGACCGAGGGCCGCAAAAGCCGTATCATGGCCGTAAAGGTTTTATCATATACCTTATGGAATGATAAATATGTAGTTTACATAATATTTAACATTGTTAAGGAGATAAAAATGCGTGCGATATCAAAACTTATCACCATATGTGTCAATTTTTCATTAATGCGATGTCCGCTTTCCGTCGCGGATTGACATACATAATGACGTCATTTGTGTACCTGCAGAATTCTAGAACGCTCAAAGCAATATGCGAACTAGTACGTGACCAACAGAGATCCAGGCTGAAATCGGGGTGTAAGAAGGACAAAAGCGTGATGTCGATTTATTGTAATTTATACTGGACAGGCACGCACTTACAGAATTTCACTAGAATTTAGAAATATGAGCCGATGTCACCGTCGCGGCTCCACTGTCGCCAAGCGTAACTATGATCTGAGCGAGCGGACGTTTTCCTTTCTCGCACTTGCTTTGTGTACGAATGGAGCATTTGCCGACAACGAGCGTAGCAACCAGAATGTTGCCTATATTCGGGCACCGGACAGGGGCGTGATACGTTAAAAAATGCAAAGATGTGAAGGCACTTTCCATACCTTTACACAGGCACGTTAATGTAGGTATATGATAAAACAGAGTATAAATTTACTTCAGCCTTACAAATTACCTATTCTTTAATCTACACTGATATTTGAGGAATGCGTGGTGGAGAATCCGGTCGTGATAATATCAATGTGGTACACAGAGTTCTAATGTTCTACTGCTT
This sequence comes from Ptychodera flava, assembly GCF_041260155.1. Lineage (NCBI taxonomy): Eukaryota > Metazoa > Hemichordata > Enteropneusta > Ptychoderidae > Ptychodera > Ptychodera flava. The sequence goes on along the minus strand of NC_091930.1, from coordinate 18,845 downwards.
CTTCTATTTTATGGAGGGGTGATTTTGCTACAGTTCTCTTCTACTCGTTTTTTAAGACAAATTGAATCACGCCATCCTCTCCATTTCTAATACCATTATCCCAAGTTCTGTAGCTAAGGATAAAGTAAGAGTTGGGACTGCAAGACAATGTCCTGTCATAGTTGCCATCGTGAGCTCCAAATAATTACATTAAATCGTTGGACAAAAGTATTAATGTAACCCGATGCTTTCCGCTTTTTGTGCACAATTTGACTTTATCTTCTATTGTCACTATGTAGTTTTGTTAATATAAATCAAATTGTAATATGTATTGAGTATAATGTATTTGAAATATTAATTTAATGAACTCTGCAAAACAAAGCTGTACACATCTTTGTAGTCGCTCGTACATAACGACGTGCATAACCTATTATATTGAGAACATGATATTGTCAGTCCGATCATTTTGGTTGATCGGTTCCCGTGATCTGTCATGTCGGATAGGCAAGCCTCGCGAATCATGTTGGGTAGGGCACCTATTGCAAAGTGTGTTGAAAACAGTGAAAGTTCTCAAACGTAAATACATTGTCGTTTATAGCACACGATTATAGGTATTACGATTTTAGCCTGAGTGTAAACAACTCGTATTGAACCAGGTTTCACTATTGTGTCCTTGCGTCCTTTTATCACAAACATGCAGGACGTGATGCATAAGTGATTACATTCAAACATTCTGTACACTTTGTTGGCGGTTCAACAAACGACGGGACTGACATTATTCATTTATTCTAGCACATGTTGTAATTTGCACACTTACTTCAACTTGGCCTCTTTCTCAGCCTCAGGTGGGGTGGTGCATTTAGACTCATATGTATTTCTACTGCCGGTACTGCTGGCTGTTTCTCTACGATGGTCGGAATCAGGCGTGACTTCATCGTCGACTACGGCGGGCAGGTGACCCGTGGCAAATGCCGACGGGGGCATGGCACGAACGTCTGCAATGGCGGCGTCGGTCACAGCAGCCATTCGCTGACGATCACTTTCGTTGTATTCATCGTCACTGACATCGCTGCCAATGTTAGCGTCAGTAGTTTCCCTCGTACTAAGATCTGAATTACTCAACATGGCGGCGATAAACTTCGATAAAATCACCGAGCAGTACAAGGGAAAAGTGATGCGTTCTCGATTGTATGAAATGAGACGTGTAAGTCAGTGCATGTTGCACACGGGGAGTTGGGGGTGGCAGCTGCGTGGGACTCGAGAACTCGATTTATCCCTCAGTTTGATCTACTTTCTTTACGGTGATCTTCGACACAGAGAGCAAAGCATTGGCTCAAAATGCGGTAAGTTTATAAGAGCACGGTCAGTAAACATCAAAACATTGATTTCAAAGCGGGTCATATTCAGGAATACGAGCAGCACACCCCCGCCAAAAATTTGCTCGACGAACTCATCGGTACAATAGAGTGCTTTCATGTGGTCTTCGCCCTGCACTCATTCATGGGGACACAAAAGACTATCCAATACATAACAAGAACCACAGTCGAATCAAGGTCGAACAGTATTTAATACTTGGGAAAGAGGAATCCTATCTACCTTTTTGTTTTGACTGCCCCTATTTGCATTGTGTCATACTTTATTTTGTTTCACAACATTTAAGACGTAACAATGAATCAAACCTTGGAAAGGCTAGACTTTAGCTAATTGTGACCCGCCGTACGTGTCAGGGTAGTGTGTGGTGGCGAGCACTATCTAGAGGGGAGAACTAGAAATTGATATGGTAAGGCATTACGCAATACTGTGGACCAGTTTAATCAAATCAAACATAACAATATTTAAAACTCAAAAAGTAAACAAACATAAATAGAGGCGCTGTCTTTAAAAACACGGGTCGGGTGATAAATCCTCACCTGTTGTACACATTTGTCGCCACCTGCAATTCCTACACAGACTGCGATAAGACTCTGGATCGAGATTACCAGAAACCAAATAGTCTATTCCAAGATGTTCCAAGATGTTCAGCAGACCTGGATACAAAGCTGTTCTTTCAATATTGTGTGAAATAAAACATAATGACACTGTCACTTTTGATTATATTTTCAACATGTTTTTCTCGAAAAATAAGTATTTTATAGGTCGTCGCCCTTGAGTGCGCTGACACACAAGGCAGAGGCAATGAAAAGCACACTGCCGTGTGATTTTCAACGAACCAATTCTAGTTCAGACTGATGGTCAGAAGATGGAACGATAGCGTTAAACATCACAATGTATGGTTGAGGGTGAAAATAAAGGCCGAGGGTCACACACCGGACACGAGCATGCGCACTCACTGTGTTTACGATCGTTGCATCAATAATCATACTTAACAGGAGGTGTGCACTGAAAGAAAAAGAGGGCAAGCAAATGAAGAGGCGACATACGCAAACATGCTGAGGGCGCATACTCTGTTTCGATCTCACTGTACTGTTTGTAGACTGCGTACATATCGCTCAGCTGCAAGACTTGTGATGCAGGCTGTAACAAGTTTCACACTGCGCATGCGCTTGTCAACATGATTTTTCGAAGGAGTACAAACCTAAGTTAAAAACATACATTACATTCAAGAAACATTATGGTCTGGAAAATTACTTAACAGGTAATTTGTCACGTTGTAAAAGATCACTTTTAGCACAATTCAGACTAGGTATTCTTCCTTTAAAAATTGAAACAGGTAGATTTTCAAATATAGATAGGAAGGAAAGAATATGCGATTTCTGTGAAGACGCAGTTGAAGATGCGATACATTTTCGTTTTCATTGTGGATTGTATCGTGAACTTCGAGAGTCTTTGTTTTTAAAAGCAAGGGAAATATCCCCACATTTTGATATAATCTAGAATTTTTACTGAAAGTCATGCCTGTAGACCTAGCAAACTTTGTAAGTAATCCTTTTTGTAAGAGAAACGAATTTATGTATAATGTGTCAGCATGTTTACGCTTATTTATTCATAACTTAAAGAACTGTATTACTCCAGTGTCTTGTAAGCCCTAGGGGCTGGGTGTAGCATTATATAAGTCCACACATGACACTTTAATAAATAAAGATAACATAACAAGTACAACGTGATTGGTTTAATAGACATAATAGAATAACTGGAAATCCGATTAACAATGCAGGTAGTTAAACTGAAACCTCAAAAGTCATTCTACAGCTTCAAACTTGCGCTGTTCGTTTCCTTTTACGCTCGATTATTATGGAATATTAATGCTAATGTTTTTTTTCTTTCGGAAATGTAAATAATAGTACGGAGTTGTTGTTTTAGTCAGAGTTCCTCCACGTGGGTGCAGGGACTGTGTTTTAGTAAAAGTATTCTTGTAAAGACGCGAACTTTCATAGTCTTAAAAGTCCTTTCTGTCATTTGGAAACATGACCTTTGAGAGAGAAGGGGACAGACAGAAAAACAGACAGACAAAGGTGATATAGAAATCTTGCATCCTCCATTTGCACGAAAAATTCGTGGTAGGTGCGAAAACAATATAATCCTTGTGTACGGATGCGTTTCTTGCATAGGTCCTACTGCATAGCTGTGATAGTATTCTTTCTTCAGTCGACGTAAAAGGCTTTGATTGTTGCGATCGTAATTTCTAAACTTACACATGATAGATTGGCAGCGAGGTCACCGGCCGATAAGATTGTACTTTAATATATCGCGTATTCAGTTCTGTATAGTCACTCCTAAAACGTTGAATTCCCTGACGCTGTACGTAATCCAATATTGCAGGCCATATATCACATAACAGTCCTTTTGAATGACCGATACTCGAACTACCAGTGTAGTAGTAAAGCCCATGAAAGTTCAAACGGAGGTTGAATTTTTTACATTTCGTACTAGTATCTTCCTTGTTTTAAAAGTAGATCTATATATTGTCCTTCCAACTCACGAAATGGTTGGAAGGGATGCAGATTCATCGGGAATACACATCATTCCATGTACTTGTAAGGTATCCTCATCTGGGAAAGGAAAACCACAGAACGGACAAAAATGACTGAGGGAGCCTGACGATCCCTCGACGTTATCGGTCTGTAGATCACTTGAAGAAGCTGCACCTGCGGCTTCCCCGATCGGGCTGATGTCGCGGTCGACGACGGCGCCCTCAATGTCGACTCCTCCATGTCCTCGATGCCTTCCACGGGCTGCGTCATCTCGGGATGATGAATTCGGCTGCCGGTCGGTTCGCCTGTCTCTCTCGACTCTGCGTTCTCTCTTTTCAACCATTGCCATGATGGACTTTGTCACGTGACTGTCAGGCAACGAACTCACGTCGCTGGGTTTGCTCTTACTGGATTGATTTTCTTTTCGACACACCGGGCATTTCAGCGACCGACGACCACTAGCCACGCAACCCTTGAGACAGTCTTCACAGACTATGTGGCCACAACTTGGCAACACCTTTGGTTTTACGTATCGTCCAAAACACACCGGACACTGCAGACACTGGTCATCGATTTCGAGGCAAATACTCGGTAAACCCTCGTCGCCATAGCAAGTATATCTGTAATAAAACAGCGTGTGAGAGCTAGATTTACGATGGTCTCGATTACCCAGACTTCTCTGGGTTCTCTTCCGGCCGTGTGGGGGCGGCGAGAAAGAGCCCCGCAGAGCAGCCTGGGTAACCGAGACTAGGCTTGCAATACAAGAGACGGACGCGAGACGGCCTCGGATTGTCGTCTGCAGTGAAATTCATTGTTTGTCGAACCTTTCGCCATCATGGTTTATCCCGATCCCTATGATTTCTAGGACAAAACTGTGCCTCCACACAGCGAACCAGGATAAGCCTAGGGTTAAATACTTTGTCTGTCAATCCCATGGTCTAATTTTATTAGTTTAGAAACAATAGACCAGAATTTATGTCTCCGGTCGGTCCGGTTAGGTTAGTGGTACCAACAACACAAGCATTTAACAGGGAAGCGATTTCAACCTGTGGACTAATGACTCGATTAAACAAGATAAGGGCATTTAAAGTAAATTCTCAGTTGTATACAAAAATCATGCGGCATTGTTTGCAATATTAGTACCAAAGATCCTCGGAGCAGTGACCCGTTTGTTGTTTCAAGCAAGAACGACAAACGCTATTGGAAACTTTTCGAACCACGGGAAAGCCTTTTACACGTAGAGCTGAATTCCTCTCATTTTTATCGCTCCTATTTGAGGGACCGTTGTGTTTCCTATACTAAAAATTGCCTATCTTCACTGTTACTGCGTCCAACAGAACAAAACAGCGACATATATCATTGTATTTAGATTTGATTAATGCTATAGATAATTTAACGTTACACTTTGGAAACCATCCAAACGCTACATGTTGCCAGGGTTGTTGATAAATTCCCGGGCGCATTATCAATTTTTATAGAGACTACTCGCTCAGTTGGCGAGGTGAAAAGTTGTATGGCAAAAAGGTATATGTCTATCTATAATAAGATTTAATTCACAAATAGCATTGAGGAACGCTTTTTGGATGATCATTTGTAGTGTTTATTATCAATATTGACGATTCTGCTAATAAAGAAAACAAGACCAAACATTTGGCCGCTGGCCCGATACTAATAGACCAGCGCCCTCAGACATCGAAGATATGTATCGTTGTTGAGACATATCAGCCCCTTTTTCAGTTGTTTTTTCATTGAATACACTGGGTCTTGCCTACTTTAATGTATAATTTGTTGGTGTGAGCACCCACTTGTTTTCTTTACATGAGAGACTCATTATTATGGTTGGACTTTGCAATCAATGGAATCGAAACATACTTAAAATAGGCGTGGGTCCGTTTGCACATGTAGCGTTCAGTCAGTATTTATGGCATTCAGTTATTTGCGAATTATGCCTATTGTTCAGCCGAGTCAGGCAATCCATTCTTGCTGGCTAGACAACTAGTCAACTGTGATACTAGCATTATTATTAATTGATAGCCCAATTAGAGCAATCTAATTGGTCATTTAGTCAAGACTTTTGAAAAATAAGTGCTATACTTGCTATATATATAGCAAAGCTCGAACACAAACTAGCCCTCATTCAGAGAAAATCCCTTTTCCGACGACTTCCGCCAGAATTTCAATATATACTCTAATGTGGTATACCTGTCGCTTAGTGTTGTTTAATGCTGAGTCTTGACCAGCATATGTAAAAGAGCGCGGTATTATATTTAGGTAGGCCTACGTCACAGCATTAATGTTTAAGGCGTTAGGACTTGTTTGGTCTGATTTTATCAGATATTGGCGATTGGCCCCGTTTTCTGATTCTATCGGTATCATTGATGTTCGCTGTAGATTGGCAGAAGTGAAACTAAACACATACTAGTGTCATATACCGTAATATCTTCTAAACTACAGCAAACCCTATTAGATACATTAACCGAGACTGACAATTAACCATTCCAGGGGGAGAGAGGAAGAAAAACTGACTGGCAATCGGTAACTAAAGGATATGAAAGATTTTCAGACTCCCCGTCATGTGAGAACGAGCTCAAATTCTGTATCAGTGCAGTAGGTTGTTTCCATCATATAGCGAAGTTCGAACACTCAATAATCGTGAACAAAATAGTACTCACCGTCAAATCGACAAGAGGTAGAAACGCAAGGCGGATGCAGTTTAGCCGTTCTTGATATAGCGCATATGACCCCGAACTACGTCATGAGTCATTTGTTATGCCGTCACTAACAGCTGTATTGTCATCCTGACACATAGAATGCTTATACCACTGACCTTTGAACAGACCGACAACAAATGTATGTCGCGTTTCCTCACGTGTTGGCTATACGCGATATTTTATCCGCAAACTTTTACATTCTGCGCAAATGTGATATGGATATGTGCAGACATGATAAAATGTATATTTTTTTGATTTTTCGTCAAATAATTATTCTCATTGCGTAAAGTAATACTAAGATTGGTTTAATCGAAATGGGAAAAGATTCCCACTTTAAGATTTTGTTATTCTACAATAGGCTGTCAGAGATCGATGACGCAAAAATCAAAATAAACGATATTTTCCCCTACTTCATCTACTTTTCTTCATGTTGACAACGTTTGAGGGCGCTACGTTTTAAATGAGGTGCCATGTTGATTAAAACAGTCCGTATTCCATGGCCTGGAAAGACGCACTGACAGTCGTTATAAGATATTAATTTTAGTTTTAGGATAATTTGGTTCTATTGATAGGTAAACTATGGGCGAATTTCTTGTTGTAATTTTTGAACTTAAAGATTCTAATTTCTTAGCAAAATAGCCGGAGATCGTGCAAGACTAGAAAAGAAATTTCGTCTCTGCTTGAGCCTCCGTATGCAAATTGAACTAACATGCTTATACACTACTTGTACTCCACCTTGTTCTGGCTGAGTCTTGTCTAGTCCCCCTGCCCTATCTTCCTTTTTTTGTGAGCAGCGCAGCCAGCGGTATAAATGGGCAGGGGACTAGACTACCTATTTTCGTGAGCAGCGCAGCCAGCGGTAGCAATGGGCAGGGGAGAAGACTACCTATTTTCGTGAGCAGCGCAGCCAGCGGTAGAAATGGGGCAAGAGACCAGATTTGACTGTAGTGAGTCCAGTCATGTGACGCAGCGTGGAAGACTGACCTGTGACGTAGCCTTATCACCGACCTTGTAATTTGCATAAAGCATAAAGTTTATGACGTCAACCTAGAGCTGGGAAACTACACTTGTGCGTATGAATCACAACTACTGTAGGAATATGTACACAAACGGGGAATTTATCGGCATACCATAGGCATTTCTAGTTTTCATTTTATCAAGTGGGGATAGACTCTTTTGACATAAAGCATCGCTGTACCAAACCATACGACAAGCAGGTAAGAAAATATACATAAATTGCCGTTTTATTTGGTGTAGACATGTTTTTGGTGGGCGTGTTTTAATGTATGTTTTGACCAGGTTAATCAGTAAATTAGAATACTTTATAGGAGACGGTAAGTTTTTCGTCAGTATGATCAGCTTTCCAGTTTTGAAGACTGAATGACAAATTTACCGGAGAAGTATTTCCGAGAGATATTTTCCTTGAAAATCTACGTTGATTTTAGACCGGGAACGGTATTCTGTTATGTATATGTATAATGTATAATGCCGAAATTAACTGGACACATACCGTAGATTTTACAGTCTTTATTGTGAATGTTATAGGACATCGAAAACGTTCATGAGTCAATCCTTCCTCTTTTAACGCGAGACAGGTTAAGATAATTGGTACCCTATTGTCATTCATATTTGCGACATTGTACCAGCTTAGATATTATTCTCTAGTTATACTAACATTCCTTTAAAAATAATAATATCTATCTATAATGATCGTGTTCAGTGAACATTAAGGAGATCATTTTATTCCAACAAGTGAACAGTACGGTACAAGTAGATTTAAAGAGCTGGCTACGTTTAGTTCGCTTTAAATCAAAATCGAAAGCGAAAGCACAGTGTTGGGTTGTATTGTCGACTGAGCCGAGAGAGCGCCCTCTCTGGTAGATCAACATTCTGATTAGCCTCAGACACTGGGTTGTTTGATGATTATCGTACGACCCTTTCAGTACAGAGGCCACAAAACAAGAACAGCGTTGACCTATAATGTAAATAATATTAAAATCACCGACATGACAATGCATTGTTCGGTTGCTGAAGGAACAGTCCTCGATCTCAATGCTTTGCGTCACCTATCGTTGTTTGTCAAGCAAATAAATTATACGTGCATGTATGGCCCATACCAGGCACAATGCACTGCTCAACGCTCAAAAGATAGACACAATGTTTGGATGGATGAAATCAGAATGTTTCGCAAAGAACACATTATTTTGTATATGTTAAAAATATGTAAGTTACTTACGAACAGTTGATTGAGTACTTATTTTAGAAAGTCACAAACGTCTGTGCATCGTCTGCAAAAAATCGCAGTGAAACGTATACAAGATGACACAGTGGGCTTAAAGTCCAAATAGCGACTATGCCGGCATAATATTTTAGAAAATTGCAGGTTTTTTTCTCCTGATCACCCCCTCTCTGTCTGTCTGTCTGTCTGTCTGTCTGTCTGTCTGCTCTCTCTCTCTCTCTGTCTCTGTCTGTCTGTCTGTCTGTCTGTCTGTCTCTCTCTCTCTCATCAATCAATCAATCAATCAATCAATCAATAATCAATCAATCAAACACTGTCATTGTTTATCATGGTGTTCCATAATTCTTGATGCATCATCTCCTAGCATTTTTTTCAACATTTCTCTTTCGCAGGTGCAGCATGGGCGACGAGGGTTTACCGAGTATTTGCCGAGACATCGACGACCAATGTTTGCAGTGTCCGGTGTGTTTTGGACGATACGTCAGACCAAAGGTGCTACCAAGCTGCGGTCATATCGTCTGCGAAGACTGTCTCAGGGGATGCCTGTCCGGTCGTTCTCTGAAGTGTCCACTTTGCCGCAAAGAAAACTTCCCCAACATGCAGGGAAACGATGTCAGTACCCTACCCGACAGCCACGTGACAAAATCTCTTCTTGATATGGTTGAAAAGAGGGAACGTCGTCAGGTTGGTCCACCAAACACAACGAGAGAAAGAAACACACAAATGCAAGGTCCTCGAGACGGTTCTAATCGCCGAATGGCTGGATATCAAACTCGGATGATACGAGAAGCACGAGGTACAATGACACCGGCGGTTTTGCACCTGTAGATGTGGCAGAAGATCGGTGGCAAGGCGTCAACTCTGTCAATGATCAGCACACTTGTCCAATATGTGGGTTCTCATTCCCAGACTTGGACACCCTTGAAGTACACACCATGATGTGTGAACCTGACCCTTCCAACGCATCAACACCGAGCGTCAGTCAAGTTCAGATGAGAAGGACTGTGCCTACTACGCATCGGATTGCCTCTGCATCGAATTCGTCCCCCAACGATTGTGTTCTAAGTATCGACGAGTATGTATGCCCTCGATGTGAACGACCTTTCCCCGATTTGAAAACGCTACAATCGCACGTTGACAAATGTATTCCGGATGACAAGGCATTCCCACAATCACCAAGGCGCTACAACAGACACTGGTCTCAAAGATTTTCAGGTCGTAGGGATCAACGGCCACGGTCAGCAGGACGTGGACCGAAACCATCGAGGCATTATGTACCATCAGCTATTCACAATAACCCAAGCAGGGCCAATGGCGGTGGGAGATCATCAATGGAGAGAAGCGTCTACAGCGACAGAGAAGTGATTCTTCGAGAACCAACCCTGTGGAGACATCATCAAATGAAAGCGCCCGGGTTGGATCCCATGGTGGACACACAGATACTAAAACTACGACCACCAAGTCAGAGGATGCAGAATCTCAATTTACATGTGTACTGTGCAAGGCAACGTTTGATAACCCAATAGTTCTGGTAATGCATGCCGCGTCTTGCAAGGGTCAGCCGAGGGAACGTGGCTCTGGTAATGAAGAGGGAGCCACTGGAAAAACAGGATGGCAAGCAGTGGGCGAGATGTTGGTAGCTCTGGCCAATACAGAACCTACTGATGAAGACCCTGCTAGCGATACTGTCGATGATGCAGAGACGCTAGGTGACAACTCGGACAGCCTTCATATCTGTGAAAACTGCGGAAGAATACTTGCAGATGATTCCGTTCTCAGCAGCCACCAAGAAGAGTGCCATGGCCCAGAGTGTATCTTGATGTAAAAATAGGGTCAATGGCACTGCTCCCATGTTTGAACGCTTTTAATAGATGCATAGATAACTAACGTGTGTACATGTACATTGAAATTCGCATCATAGAAACCAGAGTGCTGCTTGAATATCATACATGGCAAATAATGAAACTATTGGCAGTTTTCTTAGTGCTATGAAATCCAAATTGAATGGAAAATGAAAAAATTAGAAAAAAACACACCTAATTTCAAGGTCATCCGTCTCTATGTTATTGATTGATGACGATGGCTTTCTAATTTATACCTTATTTGCATATTTAATGAAATTCTGTAACAAGGCCTGATTGTACAGCATTTGTCATTCTTAGATTTATTTATGGTAGAAGTTTGATGACTTGTAACTTATTTGCATATTTAATGAAATTCTTTAATCAGACTATATGTCAAATGTGAGTGTACTGAATTTGATCAGACTTCTAAGCTACAGCAGCTATACTCACTTGTCATGCTGGAAGTTGATGGGTATGTATGACGTACCATAATGGTCCATATTTCTGTAATAAGGCCATGAACAAAATAAAATGGGGTGGATTTGATCTTAATTCCAAAGTACATTTGACATACGTGCTTTTGCTTATGCGGGAAGTGTAGTGAGCGTGTTATGTCTACATTATACTTACATTTCGTCATGCTGGGAGTTTGATGAGTGAGACATATCATAATTGGTTTATTTGCATATCTAATTATTTATGACTCGTTCAAATATTAAATATGAATACGAACAAGTACATTGATGAATGGTCTTGAAGACCTAAAACGTAATAAGGCCACCCAAAAATAAATTGTGCTGTTCCGATAACATTGTTTTCAAAAAAAGGGTAGGTAGGAAGGTCGGCAGGAATGTTTTTCAATATTTTCATTTTTAAATATGCATTTTTCAGGGGTACAGGATTGTCAACCACTAGCCACATTATTTCCAGAAAAATGTCTCATACATATACAAGGAAAAAAAACCATAAAGACATCCTCCTTCAAGTAAAAATCAAATGCCAAGTAACGAACGCGTCACGTGATTTTACGGTGTTTTTTGTTGGTTTTTTTTTACTTCCGTGTGTACGTAGCTCTAAAAGGTTTAGGGTCAGCAGGTAAAAAAAGGGTAGCTCGGATTATCGGAACAGCACATTTTTTTGTTCGGCCTAAACATGAAAAGGCGCATCCACAAGTTTGTGTATAGCATACACAAGCGTGGATAAACACCTTTCTTGTTATTTTTGCTTCCATAACACGTTTATAACGCATTCTTTTTGCACGCAGGGTCAGTCTGAGTCTTAATACTTTGATTTTTTTTTTATTCAGCTATTCATTTATTTCATCGATAAAAATTCATATTTTGCAATCTCGTTGATGAATCTAACCCATGCTATGCTTAAAGATAAACCCGCTCAAAACCCGTGTGTGAAACCGGAATTTCAGCAATATGGCAATATTTACTGTTCTTTTCTCCCTCTTGGAAACTCTATGGTCCAATGAATGGTCAATGTTATGAGATGACGTAATTGACATAACCTTACATTGACCTCTCCGTGGATGTCATCGTCAAAGATACAGATGATCCATACACAGAGCAAATTAGATTTCATATTTTAATTTCGAATCAAATCGATTTGTGAATTATCCTTCTTTTATCTCAGGATTTGCAATGGAAATACATCAAATTCCTCAAATGTCCATCGGATTCCAGTAAGTTCTCCAAAGATGGCGTTGCGTCCGTGTACAAAAAGCCGCGAACAAAAATGACTGTGGCAATATCATCACACCATTCTGCAACTTTGTCGTAAAAGATATCCGATTTCGATTTCCAATGCATGCGAAGATTGTGTATGCGCTGAAAAGACGCGCAGTGTGCCAGAATGAAGTAGCGACGAGATAGCGTGTTATAATGTCAATCAATCCACTCGACAGGGTTTCATTCTGAATGCCATCTCATATCGTTTTTTGTTCTTTATTACGTGAGACTTGGCCGATCACAATAATAGGATAAGATGTGAGGTGCAGTAGTTAGATAAAAAGGCATGATAGCGAGGACAATATCACGTTCAATTTCAGGTCCAAGGGACGGTTCTCGTGACTGGAATATTAATGGTAGGTTCGGACACCATATTATTCAGGTCATGAGCTGCAGTCGGAAGACAGAAAACTAAATTTGTGATATTGCTCTAGCCATTATGTGATATCGCAGAGAAACATAGACAGAGTCGCAACGGGTATTGTTTAAGGCGTGAAGCGGTTACGTAACCCATCCATATTCGCCTCGCCTCAGGTTGCTCTCGCCTCTCTTTTCCGAAGAGTGCCGACTATGCATCCTTCGGTAATTTTCGGATTTTCGCCGTTTGTTAAGCGAAAGTATGTTCGGCAAAGTTTGTGTTGTTGTTGTCGTGTGGTGCTGAGCGGAATTGACGTGCTGGCGAAAACGGGAGTGTTTGAGCTTCAGGAAAGTGAGTTTACTGTTTTAAAAATTCCTCTCATATTTTTATGAATATATAATGAGTGTGTTTGAACCAAATTTGAAAGTTTTTTATCTCTCTGGTTTACTCAATGGTTTACGGTCAGTCATACCCTCTTTTACACGTGCGTCACGGAAGGACATGTTTATGAAACTGCTGGCGCGTTGTTTTGATTGGCATGAAGCAGTGTTTCTGGCCTGAGAGCTCACAAAGTAACTATGGTTGCTACGCGACTGACAGTACGATGCCATCTCGTCGTATTTTTCGCATAATCTCGTGTAATTATCAACCACATGCAAAGCCTCCAAAAAGTTTAACACCTTTCAAGCTCATTTTAATATGAAAAGTCAATAGTCTACCGCGACGACCATGGAACAAAAGGCATGCAGCGTTTCCAGTCTGTCCATACTATTTGTCAGTGGTGATATTTATTTCATTTTCAACAAAGATTCACACAAAGGAAAGAAGTCTCAATGCCATGAAATCAGTAAGAATAACTTTAATTCTTACATGACTTCAAATGTTCAATTTGATAGGAAAACCAAAGATGATTCTCCAAAGTTTAACAATCTAAAAATTGTACATTTTCTCTTGCTTATACAATAGCCTAAATGTAGCTGGTAAAAATTCGACAAACTAAGACAGTTCTGATGCAGTATCGACGGATGAACTCATGGTGTAGTCGTCGTCAATAGACACGCCGATTGTCATGTCACTTGCAGATGTCAACGTTTCTGCCATTTACTTATTTTGCAGGTTAGACGTATCCCTGACATGCATCGGATACTGCATTCGTTTCAATAACGGCTTCATATGTGCAACGTATGATACAGCTAAAATGCACCTAATGTTGTTAAGGACATAGGCCTAGAGTTTCCCGCCCATCACGGGAGACGTAAGTCTTTTCAAAATCATTCCGAAGATTTGTCGACCTGTACAGCTCTATCTATCGTGCTGGCTATCCTCTGTAACTCGATGCTGACCTGGGTGGCGGCGCTCTTCAAGAAGTCTGCTGCCCTCGGTGCTCTTTTGTTTTGCAACTATTGAATCTCCTTCACGTCTATGAAGTAATGAAAACACAAAAATACAATTTACTTCATAGAAGCAACGCAGTTATTTGACATTCGTTATTTTTATTAACCCTTTAAGTTCTGTAATTCTTTCCGCGAAAATTTTAGTGCGACATTTTACCAATTTTTAATTTTTTTCTGTAATTCTTTTGATAATTTTGGACCAAATGATATCACATTTCATTAGCAACGTTTTTATCAAAATTATGTCAAAAATCTGAAAACAAATGATTGGGGTACATTTTGTAAAGGTGAAAAAAATTGACTTTGGCGCTCAAAAGGGTTACATCTTCTTCCCACGAAAAGTAAATAAAACTGAACGGAATCCTCGAATCGGTTCGGGTTCAGTGTTAGTGATGCCTTCGTTGAGATTTCACAATCATTGCAGTTAAATTGACAATACCTTGATAATTGCATTGTTTGTTCCTACTTGTAGAATAGTTTGAAATCGTTATTGAATACGGAAGGTTTAAATTGTGTCAGTAATATACAGGGACTTGAAATACACCAATGGAGTTTTCGTCTTGGCTATTCAGGTCCCCTTGCCATTGACTTTGAACATAATCTATTTATTTTCAGTCATTTTTGTAGGATTCCTTATAATTACCTCTTTGTAATGTCATCAATTGAGTCCATTAGGTCTTGATTGAACGTCTCTGGGAGTAAGAGCACCATTACACCACCAACGACAAGTAAGGAACTTGGAATAATGAAAGGTAAAAGGGGGTTGATGTCCATCAAGGCAAAAATATACGGGGCCACCGTCGCCCCTATATATGCCAATGTTTGACCGAGCCCAATAGAAGCATTCCTAGAAGATAAGGAATTATTTTGATTATTTGATGTAAAAGCTGAGTCCTGGAACACTTAAATTGGTATAACGAAAGTCAGTGTAATTACAATTCTTGAGTGATCTATGCTAACGAACCTCACTTCAGTCGGATACAGCTCTGCCGAGAATGCTAACAATGCTATATACTGAATCACTGCAAACATCTTAGCCACCACCACAAAGCAAATCTTCACGGCCTCGTGATCTGCATGTGATGGAAATAAATGACATGTTTGGTTAGTTGAGTATTGCACAGTGGTTAACACAGTAATTAAGAGCAGGGTCTTCACCAGCAGAATGTTCATAATTATCATACGATTTGCATCAGAACAATGGCAGATTTGCATGAGAAAAATAGCAGTTCATATTAATTATAAACAAGTAGACAAGATAAATCTCATGGGTCCAAAATTTATGCTGGCGTCGTTATTAGCAGTTTGCGAAAGGAACTCACCCACTATTCCTGCAACCATCCAACACAAAGCAGTGATTATTATTGATGAAAATAAAAGCCATCTCCTGGGAAGATACTTCAACATCAGCCAGCATAACATGTAACCGATGATGTCAGAAATGCTGATCAAACCCAGAGTAAGATTGGTAATGGAGTTGTTGGTTATAAAGTTGAAGTTGTAAAGGACACCAAAAAAGAAAGTCCCGATTGAAAACCTGTCAGTAAAATGTAGAATTACGCCTGATTTGTTATGTTGAACAAATTTTGACTGACTTGTTCATGCACACACAGATGTATATTACCTATCATAACGATAATAGTACTTTCACAGAAAAAAACCTAGGAGACAAAGAGAGACAAAAGGGTACTCAATGTATATATATATATATATATATATATATATATATATATATATATATATATATGAAAGTACTATATATATATATAGTATGTATATATATATATATATATATATATATATATATATATATATATATATATATATATTATATATATATATATATATATATATACACCTATACGAAAAGCGATTTGCTTGTCGATGCAGGCAAAGTATAGTGCCCAATGCATTTCTTAGGGCTGTTTATATTTAGCAGGTGAGTGTGCATACGCAAATGAGCGGTTGCGGCCAATGACATAACAGAAAAGCTGCATATACTCTATTCAAACAGCAAATCAACCCTTAAAAACGCACAGAATTGCACTCAAAATGGAGACACAGCAAATTCCTCCTTATGAATAATTGACCTGACATTGGCAGCAACCGCTCATTTGCACACCCACCTGCTACAATATAAACATCCCTATTCCCACCAAATCCTCACTCCTAATGTTTGCTTAGCGCATGAATTAGCCTGCAGAGTGACAACAAGTTCCTAGATTCTCAGTATATATATATATATATATATATATATATATATATATATATATATATATATATATATAAAAATATATATATATATATATATATATATATATATATATATATATATATATATATATATATATATATATATAAAAATTATCTACTGTTGATTGACCAATCAGAGTGCTCAATTCAGGGTGTTTTATTTACTCGTAAAGCCTTGGTCACCAAATTCCAGAAACGAATGACAGCGCCGTAGTAAAGTACTGTCCAATCAAAAGTGAACATGTCATATTCTGTAGACATCTGGTGCGTTTTAATATTCAAATTTGGTAACACAGCGGAAACCAGCTGCAACACAAAATCTGCTGTGCCCTAGGGCATTTATATAATGTGCCCTAGGGCATTTATAGGATGTTCCATTACATTGGAAGGCTATTTCACAAATAAAAGTTTAAATTCATATCCTAAACATGTTACATTGACAAAGGGGACGGTTGACGTAAACACATTGAAAACGAAAATATATCAGTTAGGGGCGATAGTTTTTAAGTCGGATAAAACCCTCGTACTCGGGCTCTTCTGGTATATAAAGTCCAACCCTACGATAAATGTCTCGGCCTGCGGCCTCGACATTTTATCGTTGGGTTGGACTTTATATACCAGAAGAGCCCTCGTACTCGGGCTTTATCCTATACATATATATATATATATATATATATATATATATATATATATATATATATATATATATATATATATATATATATATATATATATATATATATAGTGTGTATGTGCGATGTATGATAGTGAGCATGCGTGCATGAGTGCTTCACGAACTCTACAACGTGTTGAGCGGCCTCAGTCAGAAAAATGTAACAACTTAGCCGGCTATTGAACCACTCTTTTTTGGGAGTGGAGATTTAGCCGACTGGTTCTATCTGTGGCCTTTCAGCTAGGCGACTGATGCCGTATGTTGTGGGTTCGAATCCGATTGAAAACTATCCGAATTTCTTACCCTGTGTAGGTAACACTGCTGGTGGACAGAATTGTCCCCGAGGTTATCGTTCGCCCAGTTAAAGCGATGAAATTCGTTTCTTCGCTTCGATAAAGTGTGTATGTGCGATGTATGATAGTGAGCATGCGTGCATGAGTGCTTCACGAACTCTACAACGTGTTGAGCGGCCTCAGTCAGAAAAATGTAACAACTTAGCCGGCTATTGAACCACTCTTTTTGGGAGTGGAGATTTAGCCACAGGCGCTTGGCACATTGCTGGGATAATAACCGTATTTTATATGTAGAGTTGATTATTTAGTAAAAGAAACACCGTACGTGAGATATTAGTGTAGGCCTATAGGCTACATGTTGACAGGCATTATACCGAGTGGCTGTGGCTGCCTGGCTCGGGCCTGGCGAACGCACTGCATAATCATCAATGTGTAGAATGTCTACATGACTTGATTATTTAATAAAGAATAACAGTACGTGATATTACTGTACATGTCGGCTAGCTTAACCGAGCGGCTGTAGCTGCAGGGCTTTGGCCATGGCCCGGCTTGGGCCCGTTGTCCACTGCTGCACAGACATAAACTCAAGGCGTGAAAGCTTTTCATAGCCCGATTTCATAAATCAGCGAAATTCAGGATCTCTGAGCGTTTTCGGTGATAAAAACTGGTCATCGGTCAGGTGGTTGCATAAACAATCGATCGACTGGCCCTTTTGCCTAAAATCATACCTTACCCTATGCTACTGGCAAGAAATCGTCCTGAAATCGGCTGGGCACACCAACCCAGCGCCGGCCATTTTGAATAAGCTTCCTGCAACATACGCGTCCAATGAGAGAAGAACAATTGAAAAACAATACGTTATCTGCCAAGGGGTGTATGCACACGCGCATACATTGCATGCAGCTCATTCAAAATGGCCGGCGCTGGGTTGGTGTGCCAAGCCGATTTTAGGACTATTTCTCGCCAGTAGCATAGGGTAAGGTATGATTTTAGGCAAAAGGGCCAGTCGATCGATTGTTTATGCAACCACCTGACCGATGACCGTTTTTATCACCGAAAACGCTCAGAGATCCTGAATTTCGCTGATTTATGAAATCGGGCTATGAAAAGCTTTCACGCCTTGAGTTTATGTCTGTGCAGCAGTGGACAACGGGCCCAAGCCGGGCCAAAGCCCTGCAGCTACAGCCACTCGGTTAAGCTAGCCGGCATGTACAGTAATATCACGTACTGTTATTCTTTATTAAATAATCAAGTCATGTAGACATTCTACACATTGATGATTATGCAGTGCGTTCGCCGGGCCCGAGCCAGGCAGCCACGGCCACTCGGTATAATGCCAGTCAACATGTAGGCCTATAGGCCTACACTAATATCTCATGTACGGTGATTCTTTTACTGAATAATCAAGTCGTATATAGACATTCTACATCTTAAATACGATTATTATCCAAGCA